>NW_005370673.1:581978-641649 GCF_000412655.1 Myotis brandtii
GATGCTGACTGGCATAGAAACCGACCAATCAGAACCAAGTCTGGGTGAAGTGCGAGGACCCAATGGTTGCCTAGGAGGCAGAGCTTTTGACGCTGACTGGCATAGAAACTGACCAATCAGAACCAAATCTGGGTGTACTGCGAAGGCAGAACCTAAGGTGGGGGCTGAGGAGGGGTTTTAAGGACAACAGCTGTTTGGTGTAAGGTGTAAGAAAGCGGTTCAATTTTTTAATGACCGGTTTGGCAATGTAGTGCATATGGCTGACTATCAGTCCAGATAGAGGGATTATGTATTTTTGTCTGCCAAGAGCATCTCCTCCTTCTGAAAAAGGCTTCCCCCCATTTAAGCAATCCTATTCTATATAATCTATACTACTAAAAGGGTAATATGCTAATTAGACCGGGTCGACCAGCAATCTTCTGGACGTCCGACTTCCTTCCGGACAAAGCCATGGTGGTGGGGGGCAAGGCAGAGAGGGCATTTGGGGGCAAGATCAGGCCGGCAGGGCAGTTGGGGGCGAGATCAGGCCGGCAGGGGAGGGCAGTTAGGGGTGATCAGGCAGGCAGGAAGAGGCAGTTAGGGGTGATCAGGCTGGCAGGCAGAGAGAGGTTAGAGGCAATCAGGCAGGCAGAGGGATTAGGGGCAATCAGGCAGGCAGGCAGAGGCAGTTAGGGGAAATCAGGCAGGCAGGCAGGTGAGCGGTTAGGAGCCAGCGGTCCCAGATTGCGAGAGGGATGTCTGACCGCCGGTTTAGGCCCGATCCCTGGGATCGGGCCTAAACTGGTGGTCGGATATCCCTCAAGGGGTCCCTGATTGGAGAGGGTGCTGGCTGGGATGAGGGAACACCCCCCCGCTGCACAAATTTAATGCACAGGGCCACTAGTATGAACAATAAAATGGCAATAAATACATATCTATTGACAATTAGATCTAAAAATAAACTAACAAAGAATCTAAAGAACAAAATAAACTGATGAATAAAGTAGAACCAGAGTCATGGAAACATGGAACAGACCGACAAATCTCAGAGAAAAGTGGGGTGGTGGGGACAGGGAGAGATTAACCGAAGAACTTACATGCATGTATGCATTACCCGTGGACACAAATAATTGGGTGGTGAAGCGCTGAGGTAGGGTGGGAACTAGGTGGAGGGGGGGGCAATGGGGGAAAAGGGGGACATCTGTAATACTCTGAGCAATAAAGATATTTTTAAAAATAAAAATCAATTAAAAAAATTTTTTAGAAGATGCCAGGGTCAAGTGATCCAGGAGTAGATATGAGGGTATCCTCATAGAGTCAGCCAGGGCTAGCAAGAACTGTATGTTGCTGATAGCTTGGATGTCTCCCAGCATTCTAAATCCAATCATGTTAGGAGGCAATATAACTTAGCTGGTGAGCTGCTTCTGTCAGAAAAACCTTTAGGCAACCCTACAGAAATAGTCCAGATCCGACTGTCACATGTGCCCCGCAGACCCAGCCTACCTTTGTCAGTTGCCTCCACAGGGCTTGAAGAGCACACACTACAGAATGCATGACTAACTTCTGTGTATTTCCCTCATCCTTTACTCTTCCCATATTCCAAATTAACCGATTCTTTATGTAAGGCAGAATTTTGGGAGTCCTCTAAATCAGTGCATCCCAAATGTGGGAGATTCATCAGTATGTGAATTGCTAGGGCTGCTGGTTTAAAAATCCAGGCTCCAGGGTCTCTACACCCTAGACCTGCAAAATCAGAACCTCTGAGTGTAGGCCCAGGAACTTATGTTTTTAACAAGTGTACCAGGTTGCATGAAACTTGAGAACCACTGATCTAAATTACCTTCTGTTCTGCACTGTTTATTTTTAATTATTGTTTTTTAATCTTCACCTGAGGATATGTGTGTTTTTAAAAAAAAACTGATTTTAGAGAGAGAGGATGGGGGAGAGAGAGAAACATCAATGTGAGAGAGAAATATTGATCATTTGTCTCTCTAACGTGCCCCAACTGGGGATCGAACCCACAGCCTGGGTATGTGCCCTGACCCAGAATTGAACCTGCAACCTCTTGGTGTGTGGGATGACTCTCCAACCAACTGAGCCACCCAGCCAGGTCCATCCCTCACTTTCAAATCGGATCTGTTACTGGGTCTTCACTGCCACAGTCTTCTTCCCAGAGACCAGTGTCTGTCACCCAGATGTTTTTAGTAGTTTCTTAACTAGCTTCCCATTGTTCACACATCTCCTTTTCCAAACCATTTTTCATCGTGTTCAATCTAAAAATAAATCTTGCCCTGGCCAGTATGCTTCAGTGGTTAGAGTGTTGGCCCACACACCAAAGGTTCACAGGTTTGATTCTCTGTATTGGGCATGCGTACCTGGTTTGCACATTCAATCCCCAGCCGTGGTCAGGGTATGTGTGGGAGGCAACCAATTGAGTGTCTTTTCTCTCTCTCTCTCTCTCTCTCTCTCTCTCTCTCCCTCTCTCCCTCTCCCTCTCCCTCTCCCTCTCCCTCTCTCCCTTCTTTCCTCCCTTCCTCCCTTTCACTTTCTCTAAAAACAAAACCAAACCAATCAATGGGAAAAATACCCTCTGGTGAGGATTAACAGACAAATAAATATATAAGTAAAATAATAAAAATAAATCTTAACTTTACAATGCTCTGCTTAAAATCCTCCACTGGTACATTATATTTTAAAATAAATTCTAAACATGACCTTCACGTTGGGGGAAGCTCTGACAGCATACCCCTTGCTCATTCTTGGACCAGTGGCCTGTGCTTTTGGGTTGTCCTCACACTAACCCTCAAGATGCCCTGCCCTTTCCTTACTGATGCCTTGGCACATTCTTTTGCCTCTGCTTGGAATGCTGTATATTTGTCTGATTTCTCCTTCTTACCTACACTTCCTCTAGTATCTGCCAGGTCCCCAAATTATCTGTTCATAGTGGGTACTCAGTAAATATTATTTGATGAATGAATGAATACACAATACCTTCTATGGTTCTCCCTCTTCTCTATTTTCTGAACATCTTTCTAACTTCTTGCCTGTTGGAGGAAAGATGGTCCTGCAAAGCTGCCCCACACAGCTCAGATATTAGTCCTCCTGCATGTTCTCTTGCTGTCAAGCATAAATGCAGTAACACTGAGAAAAGAGGACACTTGGCAACTGGTTGGCTGAAGTCTACAGAAAAGGGAAAGGGAGAAGAAGAAATAAGTGGTTATTATTAACGTCGCATCTGGATCACCTGTGGAGGTTTTGAAACTTCAAGTCTGGGTAGAATGCAGCCAATTTTATGTTTAAATGACTCAAAGATTGAAAACAAAAACTTTATTACCTCTCTGCTATTTCTACTCATAGTACTTTGACAATAGATGTCTGTTTTTTTCCCCCCACCCCAATCAGTTATGTGACACTATCTTGGTGTCCCTACAGTTTAATTCCATTCTGACAATGTCTACTTGGAGTTGGTGTCACATCCTGCAAGTTAAGGGCTCAGCCCCACAAGACTGCCACCACCTTAGACACCAGTTGTAAATAGTAGGGCTCCAGGCTACCTACAACTTCTGTCCGAATTGGCTACAAATCAGAGGTTTCCCTGAGCCCCTCCTCAGATTGGGTAATTTGCTATAACAGAAGTTGGAGAAACACTTGATATGTTTACCAAGTTTATCATCTAATAAAGCATAGTATAAAGTATACAGGTGTACAGCCAGATGGACATAGGTGAGGGCTGGAAAGATCCTGAGTGCAGGAGCTTCTGTGCCTGCAGAGCTGGGGTGCAGTGTCTTCCTGGAATGGAGATGTGTTCTGTAACCTGGAAGCAGTGGGTGGTGTGGTTCAGTGGTGGAGCGTTGGCTATGAACCAGGAGGTCATGGTTCGATTCCAGGTCAGGGCACATGCCTGGGTTACCAGCTTGGTCCCCAGTAGGGGATGTGCAGGAGGCAACGGATGGATGTTTCTCTCTCCCATTGATGTTTTTATCTCTCTCTGCCGCCCTCTCCCTTCCTCTCTGAAATAATTAAAAATATATTAAAAGACAACAACAACCTGGAAGGTCTCTGAACCCTGAATATTAGGGCCTTTATGGAGGCTGCATCATGTAGGCATGATGGATCATTAACTCCATCTCCCTCCCCTCTACTTCCCTGGAGGATTATGAGTGTGGTTGAAAGTTCCAGTATCCTAATTGTGATTTAGTCTTTCCAGTGATCAGCCCCTATCTTGAAGTTATCCATGAACCCACAAAAATCAGCCTTTTTAGACAAAAGATGTTCCTATCACCCAGGAAATTCCAAAAGATTTAGGATCTCTGTGTCAGAAACAGGGTCCAAGACCAAATAATTAGGATAAAAGAAGCTCCTACTGCTTCTATCACTTAGGGAATTATAAGATTTTAGGAGTTCTTTGTCAGGAATAGGGGCAGAGACCTAATATATATTTCTTATGTCACAAAGGTGCACCATGCAAACTCACCCTGCAGCTTCTGACCCCCAGCCATCGGGTCCCATACCAGGAGCCCCTGTTAAGGTCTACCACTTTGCATGACTCCAGGGTACACATTCACTGATGTTGGGACCTTCAGTAGAATACAGTGTCATTTTTTGTGTGAATCCTTCCAGAGATACTTTATACATCTAGAAGCAAATGTGAGTATTTAAAAATCATTATTTTTGTTTTGTTTTTTTAAATATTTTTTTATTCATCAGTGAAAGTTGAGATACAGTATAGTTTCAGGTGCACAACCCAGTGATGAGGCATTTATATAACTTACAAAGTGATCATCCCAATAAATCTAATACCATCTAACACCATACATAGTTATTATAATATTGCTGAATATATTTTCTATGCTGTACTTTATATCCCGATGACTATTCTGTACCTGCTAATTTGTACTTTTTAAAAAAGTTTTTATTTTTGAAAGTATTACATATATCCCCCTTTTCCCTCCATTGTCCTCTCCCAGACTGCAGCCTGGATGGATCTGGAGAGCATTATGCTAAGCAAAATAAGCCAGTCAGAGAAAAGTAACTGTCACATGATCTCACTCATTTGTGGAATATAATGAACAACATCCTATATAATAAAAGCCTAATATGCAAATGGACCGAGTGGCGAAATGACCGTTGGAACAGCCGGTCGCTATGATGTGCACTGACCACCAGGGGGTAGACGCTCAATGCAGGAGTTGTCCCCAGCCCACAGGCCCCAGGCCAGCCAAGGCGGTGCCAGCGGGACCCCCTGATTGCCCTACCAGTCGCCCCACAGATCAGCCCTAATTGCTGGCCAGGCCTAATGACCCTACCCGGGCATGAATTTTGTGCACCGGGCCTCTAGTAAACTGATGAACAAAAATAGATGCAGAGATATAGAAGCATCGAACAGTTTGTCAAACCTCAGAGGGAAGGCAGGGGAGGATGGACGGGGGTGGGGGAGGGTAATAGATCAACCAAAAAAATCATTATTTTTGGAAAGCTTTTTTTTTTTTAAGGAAAGATTTTTTATTGGGGTGGACACACACCAGTCCATGATAAAATGACTTAAGGGAATGATCCGAAAGGGTTGACTTCTTCCTGTGGCGTACTCTCAGAGCAGGATTCGGGCCAGAATAGATCCTGGTGGGACGGGCATCAACGCCAAGTCTTGAAGGCCAGGTCAGGGGATGGAAGCAGGAAGAAGGGCCCACCCCTCTCACCCAGCTGCAGCAAGGGTTATCTCTAGATACTCAAAGACACACTCCGGTTCTCCAGAGAGGGACTAGGGTAATGAATAACAATGTTTTTCAAGAAGCATCTACCAGCATCACACTACTGGGTCTGACATCCCCTTTAACCATCGCTCGGTACATTTTACAGCATAAATAAAGACTCAAGGAAAATAAATACATCGGCTCCTATGAGGTTGAAAGTGGTGTGCATGGCGGGGTGTGGGTAGGTGGACCAGTGGGGAGGGTGGGCAGGATGCTTACACACAGCAGGCTGGTGAGGAGCAGACAAGACTGGAGGCACGTATGGGGGAGCATCAGTCTTAAGTGTCCTCGTGCATGCACTGAGCTCTCGCCCTCGAGGTCCACTTGCTCCTGGTCTCTCTTCTTGGCAGCGTTTTTTTTGTCCCATTGCTGATATAGGTAGCGTGAAAGGATGTTTATTTTTTTCTGTCACAATGATCTGTTCAGATGGGTACTCCCACGTGGGCAGGTAGACTGAGGGGCGTTGATTCGAGGCTTTACATACAGAGTCAGCATGAAATCGACTAAAATTGCTTTTGTTGTAGACTGGCAGTCCTTTCAAAAAATCTGCCATCTTCTGCTTCCTCTGTCACCATCTCAGCTACTGCTTCAGCCGCCACCACCGCCGCCACCACCACAGCCGCCTTCTTAGCTGCCGCCCGGAAAGAATTCTTATATGAAATTTGAGGGATCTGAATTGCTCTCCACAGAGGATCCAAGGGCACCTGTTACATCTTCCTCTATACAGTTAATCAAGTTTTTATTTGTGACGATCTGCTAGGTCAAATGGTATTATAGTTGGAGTTTTCATTTCTCTGTGAACCTGTTTGATTTTCTTTTCTTATATTTTGCAGCCATGTACACTTCTTTTTCTGAAGATATCTATAACTTTTACTTTTTTCCCTGTTGTGTAGGTCTCTTTCTGGTTGACTTTTAAGAGTTCTTCATATATTAGGGAAATAAGGCCTATGTATGACTCATAACTGTTGTTTTCAGCTTGTCATTTGTCCTTTGACTTTGCTTTTAGCAGTTTTGCTGTGAAAACTTTTAAGTTGTTTACACATTTCTGTTTAAGGTCCTCCTGGCGTTTGCTACCTTCCCTATTTCCACAATATCAGGAAAATGCTCCCATGGTATCCATAGTTTCTTCTAGAACTGTTATGGTTACATTTTTTGCATTTAAATTTCTAATTTGTTAGAATTTTACAATATCTATTGTGAGGTGTCATCCCCCTGAATGTTTTGCTGGGTGGCTCTCCAGGTGGGCCAGTAGCCTTAACTGAATACCTGCGTTTCTCTGCCCAGTCTGACATGCTATTGTCACCATACACTTACGAATTGATTCTCAGTATTACATTCTTTCCCCTTGAGCTGTCTGTCAACTCTCTAAAAAAAAATGTTTTTATTAATTTTGAGAGAGAGGGGAAGGGAGAGGAAGAGAGAGATAGAAACATCAATGATGAGAGAGAATTACTGATTGGCTGCCTCCTGCACACGCCCTCCTGGGGATTAAGCCTGCAACCCGGGCATGTGCCCTGACCAGGAATTAAACCTGTGATCTCTTGGTTCTTGGGTCAGCGCTTAACCACTGAGACACACCAGCTGGGCTGTTTGTCAACCCTTGCACAAGTACTGTGTAACTTTAATTGTTGTAGCTTTTTGAATGTCTGGTAATAGCACTTGCTCCCCTCACACTTTTTTAGGATTTGCCTGACTATTCCCACTTGTTGCTGCTGCTACTGCTGCTGCCTGTTTTTCACTTGACCTGCATATTTCCTTTTCTTTAGTATTTTCCAGTATTAAAGTTGTCCATCTGTGTTACAGTGTGGTTAATTTCCTTCTGTTCTTCATCTTACTAAGTATTTTTATGTGTGATAGACACATTAATTATATACTTCATATAAAGAATAAATATGAATATCTATAAGACACCAAGATTAATGAAGCAAGCACATACTTACCATCCCGCTGAAGAAATAGGACATTATTAATATCTTTCTTTATTTTTTTAACTTAAATTCTTCATTGTTTAAAGTACCACATATGTCTCCTTTTTTCCCCATTGACCACTCCCTGCTGCCCCCCCCACCCCAGCTCATGCTCTCACCCCTCTACTGCATGCTCTCACCCCTCTACTGTCTGTGTCCATGGGTTATGCTTATACGCATGCATACAAGTCCTGTGGTTGATCTCTTCCTCCTCCCCGCCCCCAACCCTTCTATGCCTTCCCTCTGAGGTTTGACATCTGTTCGATGCTTCTATGTCTCTGGATCTATTTTTGTTCATCAATTTATGTTGTTCATTACATTCCACAAATGAGTGAGATCATGTGATATTTAAATGGCTTATTTCGCTTAGCATAATGATCTCCAGGTCCATCCATGCTGTTGTGAATGGTAAAAATTCTTTCTTTTTTACAGCAGCGTACAGTGTCTAGATGTACCATAGGTTTTTAATCCACTCATCTGCTGATGGGCACTTACGCTGTTTCCAAATCTTAGCTATTGTAAATTGTGCTGCTATGAACATAGGGGTGCATATATCCTTTCTACCTATAGAAAGGGTATGTTTCTGATTTCTTGGGATATATTCCTAGAAGTGGGATTACTGGGTCAAATGGGAGTTTCATTTTTAATTTTGTGAGGAAACTCCATACTGTTTTCCACAGCGGCTGCACTAGCCTGCATTCCCACCAGCAGTGCACAAGGGTTCCTTTTTCTCTGCATCCTTGCCAGCACTTGTTATTTGTTGATTTGTTTATGGTAGCCATTCTGACAGGTGTGAGATGGTACCTCATTGTCGTTTTGATTTGCATCTCTCAGATGATTAGTGACTTTGAGCATGTTTTCATACGTCTCTTGGCTTTCTGTATGTCCTCTTTCGAAAAGTGTCTATTTAGGTCCTTTGCCCATTTTTTGATTGGACCGTTTATCTTCCTTTTGTTAAGTTGTGTAAGTTCCCTGTAAAGGTTGGAGATTAAACCCTTATCGGAGATAACATTGGCAAATATGTTCTCCCATGCAGTGGGCTTTCTTGTTGTTTTGTTGATGGTTTCTTTTGCTGTGCAGAAACTTTTTATTTTGATGTAGTCCCATTTGTTTATTTTCTCCTTAGTTTCCATTGCCTTAGGAGCTGTATCAGTAAACATATTGCTATGACATATGTCTGATATTTTGCTGCCTATGGATTTTTCTAAGATTTTTTGTAGTTTCCCATCTTACTTTTAAGTCCTTTATCCATTTTGAGTTTATTCTTGTGTATGGTATAAGTTGGTGGTCTAGTTTCATTTTTTTGCATGTATCTGTTCAGTTTTCCCAGCACCATTTATTGAAGAGACTGTCTTGACTCTATTGTATGCTCTTGCCTCCTTTGTCAAATATTAATTGAGCATAGTGGCTTGTGTTGATTTCTGGGTTCTCTGTTCTGTTCCATTGGTCTATATGCCTGTTCTTGTGCCAGTACCAGGCAGTTTTGAGAACAGTGGCTTTGTATTTTTTTATTGCATAAGAATTTTTGGAGAGTTTGTTCTAGGTCTGTGAAATATACCGTTGGTATCTTAATGGGGATTGCATTGAATCTATAGATTGCTTTGGTTAGGCATTATGGACATTTTAATGATGTTGGTTTTACCAGTCCATGAATGCGGTATAGTCTTCCATTTGTTCATGTCTTTCTCTATCTCTTTTTTCAACGTCCTGTAGTTTTCCGAGTACAGGTCTTTTACCTCCTTAGTTAAATTTATTCCTAGGTATCTTAATTTTTTTGTTGTGATGGTAAATGGGATTTTTTTGTCTTAGTTTCTCTTTCTGTGAGTTCATTATTGATGTATAAAAGAGCCATAGATTTCTGGGTGTTAATTTTGTATCCTGCTACGTTACCGAATTCATTTGTTAAGTCTAGTAGTTTTTTGATGGAGTCTTTAGAGTTTTCTATGTACAATATCATGTCATCTGTGAATAATGACAGTTTTACTTCTTTTCCAATTTGGATGCCTTTTATTTCTTCTTGTCTAATCACAATGGCTAGTACTTCCAGTACTATGTCGAACAGGAGTGGTGAGAGTGGGCATCCCTGTCTTGTTCCTGTTTTTAGGGGAAATGGTGTTAGTTTTTGTCCATTGAGTATGATGTTGGCTGTGGGTTTGTCATATATGGCTTTTATTATGTTGAGGTATGATCCTTCTATTCACTTTGCTGAGTGTTTTTATCAAGAAAGGGTGTTGGATTTTGTCAGATGCCTGTTCTGCATCAATTGATATGATTATGTGATTTTTGTCTCTTATTTTGTTTATGTGAAGTATAACGTTTATTGATTTGCGGACATTGTACCAGCCTTGCATCCCCGGAATAAATCCAACTTGGTCATGGTGTATGACCTTTTTAATATATTGCTAGATCCCATAGGTGTTAGTTGTTCTTTAAATGTTTGGCAAAACTCTCCTGTGAAGCCATCTGGACCAGGGCTTTTGTTTACTGGGAGTTTTTTGATTACTGCTTCCATTTTTATTTTTATTTTTTAATATATATTTTTATTGATTTCAGACAGCAAGGGGGAGAGAGAGAGAGAGAAAGAAAAATCTCAATGAGGAGAGAGGATCATTGATCGGCTGCCTCCTGCATACTCCACATTGGAGATGTAGCCCGCAACTCTGGCATGTGCCCTGACTGGTAATATTCCTGTGACCTTATGGTTCATAGGTCGACACTCAACCATTGAGTCACACCGGCCGGGCGATTACTGCTTCCATTTCATCAATTGTTACTGGCCTATTCAAGTTTTCTGATTCTTCCTGATTGAGTTTTGGAAGTTTATATTTTTCTAGGAATATGTCCATTTCGTCCAGGTAGTCCAGCTTGTTGGAATATGGTTATTCATAGAATTATTTTTTTTTTTTACAATCCTTTGTATTTCTGTGGGGGTCAGTTATTACCTCGCCTCTTTCGTTTCTGATTTTGTTTATTTGGGTCTTCTCTCTTTGTTACTTGATGAGTCTGGCTAAAGGTTGATCAATCTTGTTTATCTTTTCAAAGAATCAGCTCTTGGTTGTATTGATCTTTTGTGTTGTTTTTTAGTCTCTATGTCATCTATTCTCACTCTGATCTTTATTATTTCCTTTCTTCTACTTACTCTGGACTTTTCTTGTTGTTTTCTTTCTAATTCAGTTGTTTTGTTTATTAGACGCTTTTCTTGTTTCTTGAGGTAGGCCTGTAATGGTATGAATTTCCCTCTCAGGACTGCTTTCACTGTGTCCCATAGATTTTTGGGTTGTTGTGTGTTCATTTTTATTTGTTTCCAGGAAGTTCTTTACTTCTTTATTGATCTCTTTGGTAACTCATTCATTGTTTAATAAAATGCTATGTAGCCTTCATGTGTTTAAATGTTTCTGAGTGTTTCTATTGTCATTGGTTTCTAATTTCATTCCATTGTTATCTGAGAAGATGCTTGCTATGATTTCAGTCTTCTTCAACTTGTAGTCTTAGTTTGTGTCCTGATGTGTGGTTTATCTTTGAGAATGTCATATGTGTACTTGAGAAGAATGTATATGGGGTGAAACGTTCTATAAATGTCAATTAATTCCATCTGATCTTGTGTGTTGTGTAGCATCACTGTTTCCTTGTTGATTTTTTTTTTTTTTTTTGTCTAGAACAGTGGTTCTCAACCTTCCTAATGCCACGACCCTTTAATACAGTTCCTCATGTTGTGGTGACTCCCAACCATAAAATTATTTTCGTTGCTACTTCATAACTGTAATTTTGCTACTGTAAACAATATGTAATTGTATATGTGTTTTCCGATGGTCTTAGGTGACCCCTGTGAAAGGGTCGTTCGACCCCCAAAGGGGTCTCGACCCACATGTTGAGAACCGCTGGTCTAGAAGGTCTATTCAGTGATGTCAGTTGGTGTTAAAGTCCCCTACTATGATTCTATTGCTGTCCATCTCTCCCTTAAAATCCTCCAAAAATGTGTGGTTTTTTAAAAATAATTTGGATGCTTCTGTATTGGGTGCATCTGTAGTAATAAACTTTATATCCTCTTGTTGTATTGACCCCTTTATTATTATTATTATTATTATTATTATTTTTAAACCCTCACCCAAGGATATTTTCCCATTGATTTTTAGAGAGAGTGGGAGAGAGAGGTAAAGACAGAGAGAATTATTGATGTGAGAGAAACACATCAATTGATTGCCTCCTGTACGGGCCAGGGAGTTTCCTGCAATCGAGGTATGTGCCCTTGACTGGAATTGAACCTGGGATCCTTTGGTACACAGACAAATGCTCTATCCACTAAGCCAGACTGGCTAGGGCGACTCCTTTAGTATTATGAAGTGGCTTTCATTGTCTCTTGTCATGGCCTTCACTTTGAAGTCTGTTTTGTCAGGTATGAGTATTGCTACTCCAGCTTTGTGTTCATTTACTTTTCCTGGAAAAAGATTTTTCCATCCCTTCACTTTCATTCTGTGTGAGTCTTTTGTTCTGAAGTGAGTTTTTTTGTAGACAACATATATATGGGTCATGTTTTCTTATCTGTTCAGCTACCCTATGTCTTTTGTTTGGAGCATTTAAACCATTTACATTTAAGGTGGTTATTGGCAGGTACTGATTTATTGCCATTTTTTCTTTATGACTATGTATTTTGTGTTTTTTTCTCGATGTTTCTCCTCTTTAAAGCAGTCCATTTAGCATTTCTTTCAATGCTGGTTTGGTGGTACTGACCTCCTTAAGCCTTCTTTTATCTGGGAAGCTCTTTATTTCACCTTCAAATTTAAATGATAGCTGCATAAAGCAGTATTTGTTTCAGGTCTTGCTTTTCCTTAGTTTGAATACTTCCTGCCAGTCCCTTCTGGACTGATATGCTTCTGTTGAGAAATCTTCTGACAGCCTTATGAGACCTCCCTTGTAGGTAACTGTCTTTCTCTTGTTGCCCTTTAGATTCTCACTTTGTCTTAAGCCTTAACTATTTTAATTATGATGTATCTTTGTGTGGGTCTCTTTGGGTTCATTGAGATTTGACTCTCTGTGCTTCTTGAAATGTGTGCCTTTTTCTTTCACCACTCTTGGGAAGTTTTCTGTAATTATTTCTTCAAATAAGTTCTCTCTCCCTGGCTTGCTTTCTTCTCCTTCTGGTATCCCTATGATCCGGGTGTTGTTACATTTCATGTTGTTTCAGTGTTCCCTTAAACTCTCCTTTTTCTTCTTAATTATTTTTCCTGTTTGTTGTTCTGATTACATGTTTTTTTCTACCTTGTCTTCCAAATCGCTCATTTGATCCTTCACTTCATCCAACCTGCTTTTAATTCCTTCCACGGCACCTTAATGTCAGATATGGTGTTCTTCATTTCCAATTAATTCTTATTCATTGTTTCTATGTCCATTTCCATGCTGATGTAATTCACATTGAGTTCCTTGTAGTTCTCATTATGTTCTTTTTAGTTCTCGCTAAGTTGTTTCAGCAACCGTATACCATTACTTTGAACTGTATATCTGATAAATTCATTGCCCCATTTTACTCTGTTGTTTTTCTGGAGAATTTTCCTTTTCTTTCATTTGGGTGTTTCTTTGTTGCCTCATTTTAGCTGTCTCTTTGTATTTGTTTCTGTGTAGTAGATAGTACTGCTATGACCCCAGTCTTCATGTGGTGGCTTTGTTTCATAAGTGGGACCCATTGGTGCAGTCTCCTTGATATCCTGAGCTGGATGCCCTTGGGATGACCTTTGTGTGGGTTCTGTGGCCCCCCTATTGCTATTTGGTCTTGATTGCTGTTGGACCGTTGTAGGTGCGATTGCCTCCCCAGAGATGCTACAGGAAGGTCCCGAGGGGGCTGTGGTGAGCAAGCTGCTATACAGGTGCATTCTTGAGGTGTCTTGTTGGATTCAGTGACACAAACTTCCAGATCACCTGAGCTCCATCCTCCAGGAATGTTTCTTGTGGGTTATGTGCACCTGTTGTAATGTGTCTTGATGAATGCTCTTGGCCCTTTTGTGAGTGTAATTAACCCTTCAAACTGGTGGCTCTAAGGGTAAACTTCGATCACTGTGTATGAGATACTATACAGGGCCTGCCCACAAAGTGTAATTGATCCTACCAAGGCCTGTTGCCTGTCGGATTTTTCTTTGCTTGTGTGGCTGGTTAGGTCATACTTTGGTGTTGTCTGAGTTCCACCACTGGTTTTGTTGATTCTGTGTTCACTTGGGTGGGTTTCAGGTACAGGTTGTTTTCAGACATTGTGTGTGACCAGTTTTTGTCTATCTATCTGGAGCTTCCACGCTGTTCACTGTTTGGGTCTGCATCTACTGGACCTGGGTGTGCAATGGGAGGGCTAATCTGTGTAGATGGGTTGGGTTCTTGGAGCTCTGAGTTGGGGTCAGATCGATAAGAGGCCAAGGCTCCCTCAGGTTGGTATCCACCTTTCAGCTACTCTGCTCACCCTTGATGTTGCCTGGGCTTCCTCCTGCCTCTTATACAGGAAGGCTGTAGAGTGGGCCCATGCAGGCCACACCCCACTGACCATCCCACAGGGCTCAGGCTTGGTGGTTCGGGGCGATCATGTTGGGCAAACAGGGTTAGTAGGTCTCCTGTTTGGGGCAACATGGTCTGACACTCAACAGAGAGAATGTGGCTCCTATTGCAAAGCCATACCAATCAGACTACACCTGAGTCTCCAAGTCTATCTCCCCCAGGAGGAACACACCACAGGTTCAGTAAGGTTGGGTGTAACCTGCTGTCCTCACTGTGGGAGAAAGCTCAACAGGGCAGGACTGATTCACTGGGACTTGGGCAAATAGATCAAGAAAGCCTTCTTTTGGGGGTGGCACTGGCTGTGCCACCGGAGG
This sequence comes from Myotis brandtii, assembly GCF_000412655.1. Classification (NCBI taxonomy): domain Eukaryota; kingdom Metazoa; phylum Chordata; class Mammalia; order Chiroptera; family Vespertilionidae; genus Myotis; species Myotis brandtii. Next base: position 596,520 of record NW_005370673.1, read on the forward strand.
TGCCCTTCTCCTTTTAGCTCTGTGGCCTCTCCTGCTCAAGCACTGGCCTGGAGCCTCTGAGGTTGATGTACTCTGAATGTCGGCTATGAGCAGAGCCTCCTTCCCCTCAAAACTGAGCCTAGCCAGACGGGGCCAGCTGGGCTTTCCCTGCTCCCATTCCGCCTGCGGGACTTGGAGGTATAGGTCAGAGCAGCCCTCTACTTGGGGTGGCTGCAGCCCTTTCGAGGGAAGAGAGCTGCTCGTCTCCTCCTATCTCTGCAGTGCACTGCCAGAGAACCTGCTGGAGGGCTCGAGGTGACCCTGTCCAATGTCCAAACTCTGAATGGTGCTCCCTTTCCCCATGGATGTGAGTTTAACAAGATGAGGCCAGCAGGGCTTGGAAATGTAAATCCAGACAGCCTTTTGTTGGGGTGGCACAGGGTCATGCCTCCCCCTAGCTCCCCAGCTGCCTGCTGCCTGAGACCATAACCAGGGAGCCTTCTGTTGGGGGTGCTGCCTGCCTAACCTGCGGGAGGGAGGAAATTGGCCCTTGTTCCAAAGCCACTCAGTTCTGTGATCATCTAAGAGTCTGTCTATAGTTTCTCCAGGGATAAACGCACACCTCTGGTCCCTTTTGAGAGCAACCAGGCATCCTTTATGCTGGACTTGAGCAGGGCAGGGTAGTGTCGCCAGTGTTTGGAGGACGGGGTTAGTGCAGTTTCTGTAGCAGGTGCTGTAAGAACAGAAGTGCTGGGCCCTGGGAGATGGTGTCTGAGGGCAGTGTGGAATGTTAGCTCAGGACCAGGACCTCAGGAGCACCTTGCAGATCTCCAGTGCTATGCCACCCAGATCTTCTCCTGTGCTTCCACAGGCCCCGCGTCTCCTTCCCTCTCACTGAGCCCGGCTGAGTGCCCAAGAGCCAGTCCCTGTGCGTTAGCCCTTAAGAGCACCCGGGACTCAAGCAGACTCCCTCCTGTTTCCAGTGGACAAAGTCCCTGCTTATTTTTACTACCAGATGCTATGCAGGCCCTTCTTCCTGGCCCTGGTGCTCTGGTTTGGCCTGGTGTGAGACCCCACTTTCCTCCAGGGAGTGCTTTTGCAGGCCCAGTATTTCTCTGGCTTCACAGCCTCTGCCCCTGGGTGCAGGGACCAGCCCTCTCCACATCTCCACCCATCCTACCAGTCTCTGTGTAGCTTCTTTTTCCCAGGCCTTTGATACACTCCTGTTCAGGCGTCTCTCTGTTGTTTATTTAGGTTGATTGCTCTAAACTTTAGCTGTAACTCAGGTTTGGCACTGGGAGGAGGTGTATAATGCTTTCACCTACTCCGCAGCCATTTTGGAATACCCCCAAATTGATTTTTTAATAATGTTAGTTTTATTGACTTCAAGTGATTTTCTAAAAGAATAATGTTTGGGTTATGAATTCAATGACCATTTTTTTTATTGTATTCGGAGGAAATAGGGCTAGATGGTCACTGCGATTTTTTTTCTATTCTGAATTCCTTAATAAACCAAGTAAGTTGTAAAAGTTTGCTTTCAAACTTTAATGGCTTTCAAGTGGGTAGTAGTTTGTGTTTATCATAAAATGGATTTATAGCAAAAAACTTTAGTGCAGGTTTGGTTGTTTATGATTTTTAATAGTGATTTGTCTTTTGTAAAATTATAACCAAAAAGGTTAACAGCTATGGAAAGAAAAACAGAAACATTACCTACAGGAAATAATTGCCGTGATTTCAGGAATAATTTCCAGTATTTAAAAAGTTTTTCTGTCTTTTCTTTTTAGAAAAAGACTAACTTAGCCATTCTAAGCTCTACGACTCAGATCTGTTTAGATGATTTTAACCTTAGCATTAACCTTATTCATTTCATTATTAACTTTAAGAACTATATCCTTTTTTTTATTGTCTAAAGTTTTACATATGTCTCCTTTTTCCCCGATTGATACCCCACTCCAGCCATTCCCACCCCAGTCAAGCCCCCACCGCCCCAGTGTCTGTGTCCATTGGTTATGCTAATATGCATGCATACAAGTCCTTTGGTTGCTCTCTAACCCCCTCCCCCTCCCCTGCCATTTGTCTCCTAATCTATTCTTGTTCTTCAAATTATGTTGATCATTATATCCCACAAATGAGTGAGATCATGTGATATTCATCTTTCTCCGACTGGCTTATTTCGCTTAGCATAATGCTCTCCAGGTCCATCCATGCTGTTGCAAATGGTAAAAGTTCCTTCTTTTTTATAGTGGCATAGTATTCCATTGTGTAGATATACCACAGTTTTTTAATCCACTCATCTGCTGATGGGCACTTAGGTTGTTTAAGAACTATATTCTTAATTTCAGTGAACATTTATTTTACTTAGGTTCTATAAGTGCCATGATATCACAGTTTTATTTTTATGGTATATTGCAGAAAACTATTGGAACTTTAGAATATTTGAATTTTAGAATGATTGTCATTGTAATGTATTCTTTTTTTTTTTTAAGGATTTCATAGCCTGCAATTTTTATTGCCAGTCAGTAATTGTTCAGTATAATAATTACTTGTGTTTTAAGAATCTTTTATGATTTGCAAAGCATTTTCACATATATTTTTATTATTCAGTTCTCATAGCAATAGAATCTATCAGTATTGTCATCCCTACACTTTATAAATGAGGCAACAGTTTCAAAGAGATTGAGATTTGCCTAAGATTTAAATGGAGCTGCATTTCTGGTTATGTTCTTCCAACTCAGAGCTCTGTATCCTTGGATTGTTTCTGTTATATCACTATAATTTACCAAACAAACATAGCTGTTTTTAGAAATTAAGTAAATTTCCTTTAAAGCAATAGTTCTCAACCAGCCCCATTCTCCCCTCTCCCTCCTCGCCACCCTCCACACACATTGGCATGTGTATGGAGAAATTGTTGGTTGTTGCACAGTGGGCTGGGGTTGCAGGTGCTACTGGCATCCTGATGAGTAGAGACCAGTGAACTGCCAGACATTCTGCAAAGGACAGGTGCCCCCTCCCCGCAGGGTGTGATCCAGCCCAGAGTGTCAGCATTGCCAAAGTTGGGGGTCTCATGACCTGGCTATCCAGGCACCTTCTTACATATCTGTAATGTTTTCTACTCCTCCCGAATTACTTAAAATCTAATTTTTGAGGTAGTTTAACATAAAGGTGATTATATTTCATATATTTCGTAAATTGGGATATTTCAGTACTGTTATTAAGAATAAGCATTGCTAACAGAATAGTCATGGGGGGATGAAAAGTACATCATAGGGAATATAGTCAATAGTATTGTAGTAACTATGTATAGTGTCAGGTAGGTATGGGAAATAATTGGGGGTTTACTTTATAAATTATATGATTGTCTAACCATTATGCTTACACATGAAACTAATACAAAATAATATTGGATATAAACTGTAATTAAAAAATAAAATTTAAGTAAAAACAAAAGAATAAGCATTGATAACTGTGCTAAATATATTATATATAAACTAGAGTTTTATGACAAATAGTTCCTGGGTAGGAGAATAAAAATTAAACCAAAGCACAAATGTTTTATTTCAAACCAAAATTTTAATGTTTATTTGATTTTCTAGTTTTACTTAACGTAGGTTGAATGCCAATAAAAACTATATAAAGTACTCTTAAGTTTTATTGAGAGTGTTTAGTTTCTGTGTTTCATTTAATGCTCTGCCTGTTTAGTTATGCCAGGTGTGTTTTTTAGAATCATCCAGTCTGTGCAGAATTTAGAGTGACTAGGCTCTTCCAACCACGAACTTACAGAGGGACATCTCAGAAGTATTCCTTCGTGTTGTGGTGACAATGCTGTGCAACCTAACCATTGACATACTGTAACAGCTTAGAATAACTGTGATAATAGAAAATGTGAGTTTCAGAGTTTACATAAGCACTGCACATTTCATAGAGGTTTCATAACTGAATAATAATAATTAAAAAAGAAAAGCATGTGCTGTAGCTCAAAAACCAGCTCAACCTCTGTCGAGTTGGTCATATGCACTTACTGATGATTTTATTAGAAAGGATTAGTTTTAAACATAAAGACAGTAAGACTCCAAGACATGAGAAGTTGAATACATGATATCAATCCATACTTTACCATTATTGGAAATATTACAGTATTACCTAAGTTATTAAAGAAAGAATGGGAATAGTATACTGTATTCTTCATATCAGTGTGCTTGTTAATTTTGTTTTTTTAACAACAAATGAAAGAGTACAGATTTTGCTACATCAGGCATTCCATTTATAGTACAGTTCTTTTGAAAATATAAAGGGTGTTCCAAAATTCACGCAAGATTTGAATTTTGCGTGAGCATTAACAACAACAACAAAAAATAAAAGCCTAATTTTACTTGGTTTATTGAATCAGATTCTAATATCTGTTGCCCTTTGATTTCAATCCCTTCAATTTGATAAGCATTACCAAGTACCAATTATGGCCCAGGAGCAGGGACAATGAAGACCAATGAAGACCACGGCTTTGTGTATGTGCCAGCAAAGCGGTGGAGGCCATTTACCCGATGTGCTATTCCATACATAACCCTATACTGTATACTTTATGAATCAATAAAAAATACAATTTTTAATTATATAAACCTGTGTTCTATCAAAATTACTTCTTGTGTGAATTTTGGGACACCCTTTACTTGATAATAAAGTGTTAAATACTGAATGTTTTATTTTTTTGAGAAAGAATATTCAAGCATGAGATTTATGCAAAATCATTTGTGTGCATAAGAAAACTGCAATTGATGCTGTTTCTCTTAATTTAGATGTATCAATAGTTTTGCAAAATTCTGATGAAATTTTTTGTCCTAAAGTAAAGTCACTGGATGTACCACATGGGAATAGATTTTTGCTTCTGAGCATAATACCACCATTATTAATAGAACTCAAGTATCCTAAATGTAACAGCTTTTAAATTTTATATTAAATGGACATTATTCATTGGTAATTACTACTTTCTGAAGTTCCCAAGCTGAACACTCATTCTACTCAAAACACAACGAAATGTTGCTGGTTGTATTTCCCAGTACTTCATCGGGTTCTGGAATAAACTTATTGCACTGTATAAAGATTTCTTCATCTTTGGCACTGTTGGGCAGAAATCATTCACTCCCACTTTCGTAATTGAATTCGAATGAAGGAAGATTATCTGTTGTAGTAGGAATAAGGATGGATTTAAAATACATAGTAAATGTGAAAAGAAGATAGTCTATTTTTAGTTCATGGGTTTATTTTATACTGACTTGAATGTATTTCACTTAAAATACATGTACTCATTTATGCTTGTTAAATACTTAATTTAACAACTCGGGTCCATGCGTTATATACAGAAGTGCTCTATGTGTGAAGTGTGGCGTCAGACTCACGCCGAGGCCTGGAGCACTCGCCTGCTCGGCACCACTCTTCTCTGCACAGCTGCAAGTGTGTGTGGGTTGCCTCAGTGCCATATTGGCAGCAATACGTTTAAAGTGTTAGACACGAACAGAAGAATGGGATTTAATGCTTTAAGAATTAGGCTTGCAATATGAGTGTGAAGAATTGTTAGCATTTTATGTGATTAAGGGAAAGAATTATAGAGCCGCTTTTTTGTAAGTTTGTTTTATAGAAAAAATATGTCTGTCGACATCTTAAATACATATCTGCAATACATCATCATAGTTGAATCTTTATTTGCACCAGTGGACAAAATACAATTTTATAGGCTGTGTATATGTCTTTAAATTAAATTATTACTCAGAGTGGACAATATAGAAACTTTCCTTCATTCCCTTAACATCCCTTTAAATTCCTTCTTTGGTCTTTTTCGGGAACTGAGATTTCTGGGAAGTAAAAACAATCTACTTAACTGACAGCATTTGGCATATAAAAAAGTAGGAGCCTTTTGCTGGACAAGCTAAGTGTTGGTTCTGGCTGTTAGGCATGAGAACTCGAGGCATTACTAAAGCCGTTCAGTTTGGCATTGGAGTCCCTGTGCCCTGTGTCTCAGGGATTCTGTGACGATGCTTTCTGAGCTGTGCATTTCTCGCAGCTCAGTGTCAGGGCGAGGGGTTGTTTCCCCAGCCCTGGTCTCACTGGGAATGGGAAGCAGTGCTGGACAGGGTCTGTTGTGGACATTCACTGAATTGTGCCATTATGACTTGTGTTCTTCTCTGTTTGTGTTATAATTTTATTTGATGTTTAAAATGCTAGCAAGATTATGGGTAGATTTAAGAGCTTCCAAAGCTGGGATCAGAGCTATGGAGTAAGTAGGCAAAGATGGGACAGCTCAAGAGAGGAAAGACTCAGGTCATGCTCGCTGGTTAACAGTAGACATTGAAATGGAGCATTTGAAAAATTCAAAGCAAAAGTGATAACCTTGAGATGAACACCTACATATAGCACTTCCATATTGATGGCTTGTATCTGACAGGAGTGTAGTTAACAAAACTTGTCTAAAGATAAATAGGAAAGAAATCTAGAGGCAAGTAGCTCAAAGCCTAGTTTTGGTCTCCACATGTTTTTGCTTCTTGGAAAATGAGAACATTGTATATTATAGCAAGGAAAGCATATGAAGAAAATGGGCTAAAGTGAAGTGGGGTTAAATAGGGATTCTTTATTTGAGGTCCATAGGTGAGAATCGGGGAGATCTGTGAAACTTAAAATTCCGTGCAAAATATTGTCTTCATTTTTGTTCTTGGGAATCTTTATATTCGATTCTCCAAGGACTCTGTGGTCCCTCCCTCATAAGTTAGGAGTTGTCAAACTAGAGGGGAAAGATTTCTAATAATGAAAAACAAGAAATGTGAACCTATGATGTTCCAAATACAGACTTTTGATTTTATATTCTTGCCTTAATTTTTAAAGAAGCATACACTTCTAATCTAGCACCGCATTGGTAGTGAAAATACATAGGACCTTGTCCCCAGGGTCTGCCTTCATGAAATGTTTTCAGAGTGAAAGGATATGTGATTCTACTTGGTTTCCTCCCGCCCAGTCCTGCCGTTACAGAGCCACTGCCATCCCAGAACCCTGAAATTCGTTGTCCCTCTGCCACTGGGCCTTAGTCTCCGCGGGAGAACGGGCAGGATGGAAATGGGTACCTGCGTGTACTAGTGATGTTTCTGTGGAAACCCTTCTCTCATGCTCTCTTCCTTGACCCTTGCTACTTACTTGGTCTGTGCTTTAGGTACTAATAAGCTTCATAAAAACAAAGAAAAGCACGCATATCTACAAAACACAAGTAGAATGTTTTACCTGGAGGTATTTCAACTCCTGTAATCCTGAAGGGATTTTTTTTAGTTTATTGTGTTCCAGGTGTATTTCTCTTATGCGTGGTATGTTAGCAAGACTCCCATTTTCAATATCTGTGATTCTGTTGTTTCCTAGGCCCAGCCTAAAAATGATATAAAATTCATCAACCCTTAAGCAGATAGTGTGATCAATTCAGCTCAAAACACAACTGAGTTAGAAATATAAACCTTTCCTATTTATATTTATATTTGTGTTCAGAGAAAGGTATTTCATGGTTTTATTTAACAGCCCTCTCCACTGTCAGAAAAATCTCTATGTAACTTATATTTTAAAAAAGGAACATTTGAAAAGTGTCATCTGCCCTGGCCGGCTTGGCTTAGTGGTTAGAGCATCGGTCTGCACACCAGAAAATGAAGGGTTCAATGCCTGGTCAAGGGCACATACATAGATTGCAGGTTCCAGGTTCGATCCCTGGCCCTAGTCAGGGAACGTGCAGGAGGCAACCAATCAATGTATCTCTCTCATATTGATGCTTCTCTCTCTCTCTTTCCTCCTCCCCTCTCCCTTACAAATCTCCCACTGCCTCTAAAAATCAATGAGAAAAATATCCTCACTCCTTGGGCGAGGATTTAAAAAAAAAAGTAAAGTGTCTTGTGATTCTACTTGGTGCCCTCTTTCATCACCAAGACAGAGTAGTAGCAGTTCCTTCCAGTTTTCCCTTCACACTCTCCAGTAGCACCAGCAATAATCTTCATTAGGTCCCTACACACATTCTCCAGGAAATTTCATGAATATTCATCATATAGACTACCACTTGCAAGTAAGGATTTGGGGAACTTTTACCTTTGCAGATCTTTGTATCGTTTAAAATCCTCGAGTTCCACATTTGAAATTTTATTATAATCTAAATGAAGCTCTAATAAAGTTGATGGTAGCTCTAATGATAAGGAAAGAAATGTATGTTAGATCAAGAAAGATCAGCCCCATTGGTTATTTACTTGTTGAGATTCACATTATAGCCTTAGGTAATTTTTTAGGGATCTGTTGTTTTTTTTTAAACTTTTTATTATGGAAAATTTCAAACATATACAAAAATGGAAGCTAGTATTATGAACCACCATGCTGTTGCCAAGTTTCAACAATTATCTTAATTTTTCCAATCTTGTTTTATCTACCCCATTAGTTATTGATTATTTTTTAATTGAATTTTTGGGTGACATTGATTAATAAAATATCAGTTTCAACTGTACAGTTCTGTAATACAACATCCGTATATTGTATTGTATTGTGTGTTCACCACTCAAAGTCAAGTCTCCTGTCACCCTCTCTTACCTCCCCGCTCTTCCCCTGGTCATCACCATACTGTTGTCTGTGTCTATTAGTGTTTGTTCTTTTTTTTGTTTGTTTTGCTTAATCCCTTCACCTTTTTCATACAGCCCCCCAACCTCCCTTCCCTAATTATTGATTATTAAAAACAATTGATTTGTTTTTATTCATTTCCCTAATGATCTCAAATATATTGTTGATTTGTTCAAGTCAGTATCCTAATAAAGTTTATCCAAGTACATTTATTTGGTTCTTAAATCTGTTCTCCTGTTACATTCTCCCTCTTCTATTGATTCGTTTCAGATATTGATTTGTTTGAGATATGCATTTGTGGATTGGGCTAACGACTTCCACAAGGTAGTTTATCATGGTCCTCTAGCCCCCTTACTTCTTAGGACCTAGTAGTTAGATTTAGAGTCAGACCAGATCAGACTCAGAGGAGCCCTTTCCCTGATGGTCTGAGCAGTCGTTGGTGCTGCTGGGTCCATTACTTCTGTAAGAACGGGAACATGGGCCGCCGTTGTTCCTCAGTGGTAGAGCATCAATCTACGAACCAAGAAGTCATTGTTCGATTCCCGGTCAGGGCACATGCCCAGGTTTTCGGCTCCATCCCCAGTGGGAGGGGTGCAGGAGGCAGCAGATGTTTCTCTCTTATAATGTTTCTATCTCTCTATCCTCCTTTCTTCTCTCTCTAAAATCAATAAAAACATTTAAAAAAAAAAGAATGGGAAAATCACGATGATTTTCCTGATTTTGTCATTCTTTAAGTATTAGGTAGAATTCTTCTCTAAAGAATTTTCCTTATTTATTTACTATGTGATACAGTTTTACAGAAAAGGCAGCATAAATGCTCAATTCTTTCAAGAAATGAATTAGTACAATGCCCAGAGGTGACCAGTGAATTTTTTAAATATCACTATGAACACGTGGTTTTTTACTCTATTTGATATATTTGGTCCATTACAATATTTATTCTTTTCAATTAGCAGTAGTTTCTGCATAAATCAAGAGAAGCATCTCTCTCTTTTTTAAATCCTCACCTGAGGATATTTTTCCATTGATTTTTAAAGAGAGTGGAAGGAGGGGGAGAGACAGAGAGAAACATCAATGTGAGAGAGACACCCTATTGGTTGCCTCCCACATGTGCCCTGACCGGGGCTGGGGTTTGAGCCTGCAACTGAGGTACATGCCTTTGACCTGCATTGAACTTGGGACCCTTCAGTCCGCAGGCCAATGCTCTTTCCACTGAGCCAAACTGGCCACGTGTGGGCGCGCACGTACAGTGCGATTGAAACTTCGTGGCCCATGTGCAGAAGTCGGTATTTTGTGGAAGAGCCACACTCAAGGGGCCAAAGAGCCGCATGTGGCTCGCGAGCCGCAGTTTGCCGACCACTGAGCTAGGGCAAGAGAAGCATCTCGTAATTGCTTACTCTGCCAGTGCCACCTGGCCCATGGCAGTTACTCTGTGAATGCTTGCACCTTCTCTTCTTCAACCTGTGTGTTCTGACCCCAGGCCTCCCCAGATTAATTGAAGCTGGAATATAAGATAGTAACCAGAAAATTAAGTTAGATTTTATTTTATTCTATGTCGGACCTGGTATTGTATGTAATACTTAGTATTAAAAATGTAAAGTATTATTTGTCAAATAAGGGTTTTAGTTAACTCGCTGAGAAAGGTGTTCTATTTTTCAACTCTTGCTGAAACATTTCCTTCCTATATTGGTGGCAAAGACTGATGAAGGTAGTTAAAACATCCTTATAAATATCAATATTCTTCATGGCTGAGTTTATGTTGATTCCAGAATCTATTCTGAATTTTAAAAGTAAATAAACTAGAGAGCAGGAAAATAATTCTAAACCGAGAGTGTTCTAATTTCTTGAATTCTGATTAGTTGAACCTAATTACATTTATGAAACAACTACATACTCACTTCAATATGTAAGAGAAAAGGTTCTCTTTTCAAAGACTTTATATATTAGTTGAGCAAATGCATACAAAAATCACTAGAAAAAGTTCACAGAGTGTGCTAGCCTACTCTAGAATATTTTATAGCAAGTCAAAGAAGAGAAATATCTGCTCATCTGGAGGAGGCAGGGAAACTTCTTGGGTTTGTAGAACTTAAGGGGACTTCTCCCTAGGCCTGAAGAAGGTAGGTAACCAAAATGAAAAGTGTAGGCTCTGGAGGATAAGTGAGCAAAAGTATGAATTTGGGTAGAAGCTCATTGACTGCCAACAAATATCAGCATACTTTTATACAGGTATTTCTATTCCTGTCCTATCTTCAAACAAGCCTCTCCTCCCCTCCACACAATACCATTTATTATAAAGTAGGATTTTCCAAATGAATAGGAAGAAAACAGTTTCACTCTCTTTATGTTAACTTGTCAGGTATGGTAGGGACTTGTTCATCCTGCCACAAGGGGCAGTGATGGTTGAATTATAACATTTAGGCAGTCTGCCTTAACATTTTGTTGTTGTTGTTAATCCTCACCTGAGGATATTTTTCCATTGATTTTTAGAGAGAGTGGAAGAGAGGGGGAGAGACACACAGAGAGAAACATCAATGTGAGACACATCCAGTTAATGGTCATTTAAGGATGGCATTAAAAAATACGTTATTTTACACAAAGTGAACACAAACCTTTAGGAATTGAGGTCAGTTTTGCTTCTGCGATTCTGACATGGAACACTGTCAGCCCTTCAAACGCCCCTGGCTCAATCCCATTGTTGTCGAGAGGGTTTGCACTCATTTCTGTGGGGGAACGACATGACTTAGCGGGTGTTGTGTAAGGAGCCCACCCTGCAGGGATGCACATCCCAGAAAGCAGGTGCGTGCTAGGCTGTTCACTCATTGTGTCTGCTTCTGTTTCCTTACTTCTCGGTCAGTCTCAGAAAAAAGACTGCTTTGTAGGTTGGACTACAATAACAGGTTTACCATTTTGCTTTCAATTACTAAATCAATAATTTATCATTCTCTTCCAACCATAAGCATGGTCAAGGATTCATTGTAGTAATATTACAGTAGAAAAAAGATCAGCTTTCATATAATTCAAAATATTTGTTTGCCAGTATACATTAATTTGTTACCTAAACTTTTAAAATTATTAGTCAATAAGAATTGTTACTTGATTAACGGAAAAAATAACCAAGGAAATGCCAGTAAGTGAGGCTATTTGGGAAGGGCAGGTACTTGGCTGAATTAAAGTGCATAAATGAATAAGAATATTGGTTGGGAATTTTGAATGGATGTTGAGTGGGGAGATGGCATGGTTATTCCATGGGTGCAAAAGAAAAACAGAGTGGAATTTAAAATGTACAACAACAAAAGTCCTTAGCTCAGTAATCTTAAAGCAGTTAATGAAAAGTTAGATGTACATTCCAGACAGTGTCTGAATGAACTTTCTGTACTGTATTTGAGTAGTTTGTTCAGTACATTTAGAATACTACCTTTAAATTTAATGATTAACAGATTTTACCGATTAGGGAGCAGTCAGAAAACAAAAACTATACTACTTATTTAAGAGAGGAGTCTAAGAGCTTGTGTGTGTGTATTACAAAAGGCATCTTTCAGTGCTATACAGTTTTACATTTTATTTGATTTGTAAGTGGCTTATCTAGGTAAAGAATATTAGATTCAAAAATTTTTTAGAAATTATCAGTCTTAAAGGTTAATAAGCATAAAAATCTCTGCCTCTATGTATTACTTATAATTTCTAAATGTCTCATTTATTTGCAAAAACTTACCCAGAACATGTAAAGCATTCATCCCTTTGAATGTTTCCTTTTGTATTTTCTTAACCTTATTATCATGAATTCTGAGTTCTGCTAATGATTTAGGAAGATTAAGTGGTATTTCATTTAGTTGATTGTGGGACAAATACAATCTTCTCAACTTCTTTGTGGTTTGAAAGGCTTTGGGGTGTATCTTTGTTAGCTTGTTGTTGTTCAGGATCAAAGCCTAGAAGAAAGATAGAAAGTTGCACCATATTAGGAAGCAGATTAACCTGCCAGTATACTGAGTTGGAAGAGTGCAAAGCTTTAATGAGTGGTTTTTGTGTCTTTGGTTTATTTTGAGGAGATGATGTGTTCACATGGCTGAGGCCCCTCTAGTTTCCACTTCTCTTTATGGCAGTGGTTGGTAGTGTTATCTTTATCTTACCTTAGAATCGGTTCACTCTGCAGAATTAAGTTTAACCTCACTTCTTTTGTGTTTCCTACTCTTTACCATTTTCCCCAGTATATAGACCCGTCGGAATAAGCTCCTACAAAGTGCCCTCAGACATATTTCAGATACTGGGGACATAGTGGGGATCCTGAGGAATGATTTAACCCTTTCTCAGTTCTGTGGGACGTCTCCGTGTGACAAGGCACCATCCCTTAGAGGAGACAACAACCCGATAGTAAAAACACTTGGAGCAGGTGACTCTGCCTTCTCCACCGCCAGCCCCTGTGCCAGCCCCTGTGCCAGCCCCTTGTGCCCTGTGGAGGGTGTTGGCTGCTATGATCTGGGTCCCCTGGGACGTGGGAACTTCAGAACCCAAACTGGGAAATCCTTGGCAGCCAGGACTTGTCAGTCACCCTAGTAATTATTTTCACTTCAAAATGAACGTTGCTTAATTCTTATTTTACTGCCAGGTTTTTGCAAGTGTTTCCCCAGGGGGAGGGCAGGTGGTGTAGCATTCCTCAGGCCTTTATCCCTCTCTGCTGCCCAGATCCTCCCATTCTTTCAGGCGGCAGCTCTAGGGTCATTCCTCTTATGAATGTTGTCCCTAGTCCCATTCTACAACAACCTTCCTGTGGTTTCCAGACTGAGTTAATACGCCTTTCTGTTGTTATTCATGTTGTTGGTATTGCACAGAAGAGATACAAATAAATGCTTTGACAGTTAAATTCTCTTTATTATTATGTTTAGCTATTTCCCTGTAGGCACTTTGCTTCTCCCTTTTCTATCTCTTCTTTCAGACATCATCAGTGCTGTTAGAATTTTTACCTGAGAAAAGGTAGGGCTAGGAGAACAAATGAAACTACAGTTGTTACCAAATGGTAACATGTACTCCTTTCTGAATGCATGATGCCAGTTATAACTTTGTTCTCTTTTCATTTGGTTACACTGCAGTGTGCAGTCAGGCAAGGGGGGCGGGGGGACATAACAACTTGATGAACCTTCACTCAACCCTTTGAGGTCAATTTAGCAAAAATTATGTCTTTTCTTCTGGTGGTGAGGAAATGGGCACAGTGCAGACAAGTGACTCGCCTGCTCTCCTGTCTGACCCGCCTGCCTGCCCTCCAGCCTCCCTTCCTATCTGTGCACTTCCTGTGTCTGCACTGCCAAGAGCCCACAGGGAATGTGTGCCTCAGGCAGGTCCTCCATCACGTCTGGGTGTGTTCCCCTCCCTGGGTAAGACATGCCATTGTCAGAGCTTCCTAAAAGGAGGTATAAGGAGTACACATGGGGTGAGAGTTCTGATGGCATGCCATCAAATGCTGCCCCAGCAAGTCAGGTGAGCAGGTTTTCTCCAGGTGATTTGTACTTTCAGTGTTGGCTTTCATATAATAACCAAAAGCCCCGATGCACAAAATTCGTGCAAGAGTAGGCCTTCCTGCCCCCGGCTGCCAGCACCAGCTTCCCTCTGGCACCCGGGACCCTCCGGCTGCCTGCAGGCACCCGGGACCCAGGCTTCCCTCGCAGCCACGGCTTCATCCGGAAGGATGTCCGGTCTAATTAGCATATTATGCTTTTATTATTATAGATTCCAAAAGGGGCAGTTACAGAGCCCTACCCAGTGTAGCTCTGGCTTCTAGGGAAGGCCAGACAATGAGAAAAATATTAGCCTTTTAGAAGTAGCCACTATGATGAGTGTGGCTGTGACAATGGGCTGGAGGTGACCTGTGAGGGCATGTGTGTGTGTATGTAAGGATCTCACTCACTCTCTAATGCTGTGTTGTTCTTGTGTAAGAACCACGAAGCTAAACAAGTAGCTGAAGCATAATATAGAGAATTCACAGAATATCTAAAAACATTTTTATTCTCTTTACACACAGGCACTGATGACACTAATTAAATAAATGTTTTGAGATATGTAATGTACTCACAGGTCAAGTACAGAGCATGTGCTCTGCAGCAGGACTTTGTCCAGTCTGGAAACACTGCGCTGGTGGCAACCATAGTCAGTGGCTGTACGCTGCACTAACATGGACTCAATGACTGTTCTGAATTCCACCCCTTTACACCTGGGCTGGGCTTAGAAGGTAAGCTGCCTTCCCAGTGGACACTTCTGAAGGCACCAAGATTTGAGCCCAGTTGTGCCTTACTGTAGAGCACTGCACTCACCCTCCAATACAGTGCCCCCTCGAAACTGCGCCCTAAGAGACCATCAAGGCGCCTAAGATGGCTTTGCCATCTTCTTATTCTTCCTTCCCACTGATTGACAGGACTACATGTGGAAGAAGTCCCTGGAATACTCCTAAAGTGCAATAATGTTATGACAAATTAAGTTTAAAACTTCTTATGGTTTTGGTATTAAATATGACATTAAATATTCTTGTGGTCGTATAGCTGAAAATAGGTTAAGAAGTGGTAGAAGCATTCATAGGCTCTATTTCCAACTTATGAGGGTAGAATGATGGCCTTGCCATCACCACAGTCTCTGTGGTCTGTCCTGAACAGGCAGACTGGATGGATCCTGGGTGGAATCCATTGTGCCATTTCTGTTTCTGACTGTCTTAATATTTAAGTGACACCTTGGTTATATGATAAATATATGCTCTTCCAGTTTCTCTGTCCCTTTCTCTCTCTCTCTCTCTCTCTCTCTCTCTCTCTCTCTCTCTCTCTCTCGGAAACTGGTATGTATGGGCTTAACCACATCTGAGCTGTCTGCATGGTACGTTTGAAAGGCCCCAGGAGCCCAGATGTTGAAAGTGCAGAGAAGAGTGACTTTGCAGGGGGCTGACCTGGCTCCCTTCCAGGCAGGTTTGGGATGAGGACTGAGCAAGAGAGCCTAGTAGAGAGCACCCCTCTTGGTGCCTAGGACATGACCAGCCTGATCTTTTAGCTGAAGGAGGTAACAGGCCTACTTGGATGGCAGCAGGAGACATGTGGGCGTGGTGCCTCTAACTTCTCCTCTAACTTCACTGCAGTTGCCACGCTTTGAATTTCTTCACTCCAGCACAGCATGAGGATGTGGAAAGTGGCCTGGAAGAGCAGAACTGGCTGAGCACCGTGCTGAGGGGAGAGGGACACCCTATGACAGTGCGGAGTCAGGCTCTCCCCAAACTTAATTGCAAATTAAATTAGAAATTTTACTTGCCAAAACCTAGAGTCTCAAAATGTAAAAATTAGAAATAAAAATCTTTTAAATCTTAGAAAATGAAAATGTTAATAAGTACAGTAAAGAATTTTTTAAAAAATCTTTCGAGGTCTAGAGACAAAAGCCATGGAAATATATATTGTCATTTAGATATATTGCATGTGCCACTGTTAGACATTTATGGTGCCTTAAGTCAATTGGTTTGGGTACCCATTTCCTTAACACTGTATGCTAATAAGTTCCTGTAAATACTCATAATGTTCTTCATGTTAGTGTATAGTGACTGTGACTACCTAAATAGATCATAAGCTCATTTAAGGACCATTTAGTTAATTCTTATCCCACTGCCTTTCACCTGATTGTTTTCAGTAAACATCAGTTGAATTAAATCTATAATTTTTCATTAACCAGAACACCACTGAATAGCCAAGTTTCTGTTCTCCTTCACACAGAAAAGTTAGACTTACTTACACAAACACAATACGAGTGATTATTTTAGCAGTGATAGAGATTTTCACGTAAATATTTGAAAATATGAGCATATATTCTTACATAAAGTGAAGTGAGTCCTTTAAAATCATTTTCTTTGATTTCCTTAATTTTATTGTTTTGAAGGTCAACCATTCGAGTATCCAATGGGATGTTGCTTGGGACAGAGGACAAGCCTGAGAAATAAACAAACGTTAGATGTACACTCTTTGCTTAGAGGAGATGGCTGATATGTTAGGCTGTGCACTTGTTAAAGTCCATGGTTACCATTAATAACAGATGACTTAACATGTAACGTATGACAAAAACATTGTTCTTTGGAAAGGCCTAGACCTTTTCCAGTCATTTATCTTTACGAGATGTCTGGCTGGTCCAGCCGTCACCACTGGACTGCTGCCTGGGGCCCTGGCGTGGAAGAGGCTCTAGGGGGGCTGGCTTCTGTGGGTGCACTTTGACTGAGGAGCATTCAAGTTCTTGGCACATTTTTGGTCTGTTGTGCTACTAAATTGGAGCCTATGGGTTTTGATCATTTTAAGAAACTACATCTTCTTTGTGTAGGTACTCAATAAATATTAATTCAATTATTTTAAAAAGGCTTAAATGATTTTTCCCTCTTGAATTAAAAAACAAAAAACAGCTCTAGCCGGTTTGACTCAGTGGATAGAGTGTTGGCTTGCAGATCAAAGGGTCCCAGGTTCGATTCTGGTTAGGGCTGGTGCAGAAGGCAACCTCTCTGTCTTTACCTCTCTCTCCCACTCTTCCACTCTTCCTAAAAATCAATGGAAAAATATCCTCGGATGAGGATTAAAAAACAACAACAAAACAAAAAAACTAGCAGAAAATTACCAGGAGCTGTAATGGTGCATGTCTTCCTTACTTTTTTTGCTTTTCCTGGATGGCTGAACATACCCAGCCCTGCTCATTGTCAGACTTTCCATACAGTAGTTATCTTGATGAGTATGGGGTCTTTTATTTTCCTCATATTTTATTGTTCAAATGTAACATGTAGAAAAGCTGAAAGAATTTTACAGTGAAAACCCATATTCTTTTTCTACCGTCAGCATTTTACTATACAAACTGTCCATCATTTCATCTTCTTTTCTGCATTTTAAAGTGGGTTTCAGATGTTAGTACAGTTAGTGGAGCTATCCTTCCTCCTGAAGGGCAGTGTTACATTTAATAGCCTCGCTGAGGACTTCAGTATCTAAATCTTGTGACTATGAATATTTCACAGCCTTCTCTCCTTACTTTAAGGTTGACAACTCTTTTAAGAAGTTGGACCATAGATACGAAAAGGGAAAGGGGGTTAGTAACGTGATGGGCTAACAAGTTAGCATTTTGTTAGATGATTCTGGTTTGAGAAAATGAAGTGGAAGGTCTTACAGGAAGCTGGGCGTCCTGCAGAAGGGCCGGTACCACGGATGCTGACAAGCTTCCTCCCACCCTGCCTCTGATGAAATTAGGAGGGCTGAAAAGAATTCCATGTTCTGAGGGAGAAGAGTGACAGGTACCCAAACGCTTTTCGTTGTCAGTGTCATGGGGAGGTGCAGTGTCTGCTGCTAATGGTGAGGTGTCATGTTAAGGTCTGTGCCAGTACAGATTTCGTTCAGTAGATTTTTATTTTATAAGCTAATGTTCAGGGGAACACTATTTGCAGATAGCTGTCTGTCTGGAAGCTGGTGGTTTGCAGCTCTCTGATGACAGGCTTGTCCTGGAGCAGAGCTGGGGAGCGGCTAGGAAGGCCTTGGCCTAAGGATGCTGTGCTGACGATGCGCATCCTCATAGTCATAGCCACGGTGAGCCAGCCCAGTTCACACCCAGCGGTGTCAGTGTTTCTTGCCTGGGATGCAGCTTCGAAATGACAGTACATTCTGATATTTCCTAACTATAGCCGTTTCTCATGACAGGGTCTGTCTCAGCCTCTGAGTGTCTCCTTTCTGCTGCTCTTCCACACTCTTGCTGCTGTGCTTCCAGACTAGCTTTTCTCAAACATCACTTCATCTTATCATCCCCATCACAGCAATGCCAAATGTAGAGCTTAAAAACCATTTCTTTCTAACCTATATATTCCATTAAGATTTTCCCACTGATCCTAGTTCATAATCTTAACGAATGCTTTCTGTTCACCTCTCGTACTGTCCCTTAGTAGCACACTTGTTAAAGTCTCTGGAGTGGATTGCAACAAGCTTTGGCCAGTGCCCAAGTGCCATAGCCACAGGACGAGGCACCGAGTGCTCAGACTCACTCTGCAAGCGGCCCTGATGGCCCCGGCCCCTGTGGAGGGGTGCTAGACCTTGGCTTCCTGCAGTGTGACACATTTGAGTCACCCCTCTTTTGGAAATAGCTGAATACAGCAACTCTTCATGTAAATCCTATCACATCCTCTTTTTGAGCAGGGTCTGAGTGTGCCCCTCTATTTGAGAACACATTAAAGTATTAAAAAAATAAAATAGCAGAGAATTACACATTTTTAACAGACTTTAAAAAGTAATTTAGTTCAGCCACTTCTTGTATAGACACTTCTATACTCAAATCACTAAAAACAAATAGGGAATTGTCTTTAAATGAGACTTCACAACTCTGTAACCTGTTCATTGTCCTGGACAGTTGATTAGTTTTTTAGTGTAGAGTTTTACTAGAAAGCACAATCTCAACCTTCTGGTACCCTAAGGTGAAGAAACTGCAGTAACATCCATTCCTTCTGAAGGAAATGAAATCGAAGCATTTTGGTTCAAATTTGGGTAGAGAAGTAAATGTTTTATATATGAAATTCTCATGGTTTTCCTCTGATTTTCTAGATTTTTAAAATAAGTTTGCATGTACTTTGTGGTTTGTTATACTTTTCAAAAATTAAATTTTGTCAGAATAGCATTATTCTCCAAAACACGTTGACATGTTCTTACCTAGATCAGAGCAGTGCACAACTCTTGAGTAGCACTGGCATCCAAACGGACATGTTGGAAACAGATCGAATGGGAAGAAGGAGTTAATTGGCTCTCTTGTTGGAAAAAGAGAGTTGTCATCATCACCGTCACCATCACCTTCATCTTCCATGTCCTTCAGCATCATATTCTTCAGCGTCATGTATGAAGGACGAAATAAGGGTTTGGCAGAGCACAAAGCCAAGAAAACCAGGAGCACACACTCCTTCATGTTGTCTTGTGTACAGGGCCAGTCTAAGACTAAGTAGACATTGAAGATTAAGTTAACAGTGAAACACAATTCTGCAACTGAACTTTTCTCAGAAGTGTCATTCTTGTCCACCCGAGAGTAAATTTTGCAACCTTTTAGAAAGCAATTCAGCAGTAAGCATTCAAAACTTTAAAAAGATTTTTGTTTTTCATCCAGTATTTATGCTTTTAGAATCTAATCTCAGGAAGCAATGCTAATGTGCATAAAGATGTTCATTATAGAATTATATATGACTAGAGTCCTGGTGCACGAAATTTGTGCACTTGGGGCAGGGGGTGGTCCCCTCAGCCCAGCCTGTGGCGTCTTGCAGTCCAGGAGCCCTCAGGGAATGTCTGACGGCTTAAGGGGAGCGGGCCTAAGCCAGCAGTCGGACATCCTTAGCGCTGCCGCAGAGGCAGGAGAGGCTCCCGCCACTACCACTGTGCTCGCCAGCTGTGAGCCCAGCTTCTGGCTGAGCGGTGCTCCCCCTGTGGGAGTGCACTGACTACCAGGGGGCAGCTCCTGCATTGAGCGTCTGCCCCCTGGTGGTCCATGCGTGTCATAGCAACTGGTCATTCCACCATTGGGCCGAAACCAACTCTCTGACATCCCCCGAGGGGTCCCAGATTGTGAGAGGGTGCAGGCCAGGCCAAGGGTCCCCACTGGTGCACAATCGGGGCTGGGGATGGACGCGGGAGGTTGGCCAGCTGGGGAAGGACCGCGGGAGGGCTCTAGGGCATGTCTCACTCTGTCCCGATCGGCTGGACCCCAACAGCAAGCTAACCTACCGGTTGGAGTGTCTGCCCCCTGGTGGTCAGTGCACGTCATAGCAACTGGTCCACCGGTCAATTGTCTGCCCCTTGGTGGTCAGTGAACATCATAGTGAGCAGTTGAGCAGCCTTAGCATATCATTAGCATATTACACTTTGATGGGTTGAACCGCTGATGGGATGACCGGACACTTAGCATATTAGGCTTTTATTATATAGAATAGCAAAAAATTAAAAATGGCTAAAGGGAAATAGTAAAGTGAAATATGGTATATTCTTGAAATACTTTGTAACCTATAAGATATTTTCACAGCCCCAGCCGGCTTGGCTCAGTGGATACAGCGTCAGCCTGCGGCCTGAAGGGTCCTGGGTTCGATTTCCGGTCAAGGCCACATGCCCAGGTTGCGGGCTCAATCCCCAGCGGGGGGCATGCAGGAGGCAGCCAATCCATGATTCTCTCTCATCATGGATGTTTCTCTCTCTCCCTCTCCCTTTCTCTGTCTGAAATCGATAAATATATTTTTTAAAAGATATTTTCACAGATGTTTAAAATTATGAAATATTATTTTTTAAGGAAAAACAAATATAAAAATTTATACTTAGCAAACAAACAAAAACCCTGACACAAATATATCTAATTGATGATAATATCTGGGTGGTAGAATGATGGATGACTTCTTGTGTCTTTTTCTTTTTTTACTTTATAATGAACAGTAAGTGCAACTTTTAAAAAAAGTTGATTTTGAGAGACAGAGAGGAAGGGAGAGGGAGAGAGAGAAGCATCAATGTGATAGTGACACAGAGGTCAGCTGCCTCCTGCATGCCTCCATTGGGGGTCAGGGATTGAGCCTGCAACCTGGGCAGGTGACCAGGAATGAAACCGGCTACTTTTGAGTGCACAGGACAATGCCCAGCCAACTGAGCCACACATCTGGGGTTGATAGGAAATTCTTTATGTTAAAACCAAGAATGTCTTCTAGCACATTTTTCTCTCTTTACTAATTTTGCCTTCTATTAGCCATGTAAAATTAATCTTATATTTTTGTATTCTTATATTCTGGTTACTTCAAAAGAGAAGTCAGGCGAACCTTGATTCCACAAGGAACTCACCATTTACAGCAGGGTGGGGAACCTTCTTTCTGCCAGGGGCCATTTTTATATATAAAACATCATTCATGGCCACACAAAATTATCAACTTAAAACAAACCTGCTATATTTGGTCAAACATTTAATTAACTCACCCCAAATGCCTTTGGCAGGCCCAGACCAAATGATTTCTTGGGCCTATGGCCCTCGGACCAGACGTTCTCTTTATCAGTAGAAAAATATGGAATGTCCAGGAGGGAATACTGCATAGTAATGTTTTCCCCCCTATTATTCATAAAGAATATAAGAGAATATTCTCATTTAATATGATGTGACTTTTAGTTGTTTGTCCTTATTTTAAGTTTTGAGTTTATTAATATGGCTTAGGCTCTTGCTTGATTAGTTTTGAAGGTATTTATATTGTGTTACTTATAAAACTAAAATTTGTCTTGTTCTAGGAAGACTCAGTATTTTCCCAATATAGACCAGTTTTGCCAGAGTTTCTTACTCATGGAGAGCTCTGGATTTGGGTTTCAAGTTTCCCTTGATCAGAATAATATTTGGAATGTGATTTCTGTGCTGATCCTGGTATTAACGGAGCTGTGGCTCATAGAGGCTCCTCCCTGGCCCTCTTTGCCTCTGAAGAAGCTGAGGCCAGCCTTCTCACTCCTGCACTGCCCACCTACTGTGTGGCTTTTGCCAAGTCCCAGGCCCACAGTGACTTCCAGACAGTAACCAAACTGTCCGAGGAGAGGCCGGGCTGAGAAGTTTTCCCAGATTCCCAGGATTGGCAACGGACCGAAGAAATGTCTTTCTGAAATTGCAAAGGCTCCTGTTTTCCACTTCAATGTTCCACAAACTTGGAATGGAAAATTTGTCTAAGTGAAATGGTATTTCCTGTCAGACACTATTATTAGGGAAATACGTTATTGCTTTTAAATCCCATGCTTGGCAGCTTTTCCCTTTGGCTGAAATATTTATATCAGTTCACAAGTGCCAGTATATCAATGTTACATAACATATTCTGCACCTTCAGAGGTGGAATCCAGACTAAATTCAGGTGTAAACCAGGTCAGTTAAACATCCAAGTATGCATTTGGAATCTTATTCACAGCACCTTTTGGTCGTGGAAACTGATACTTTTAGAGACTAGACTTTCCTTAAAGAAACAGTTAACTTTACCTTAGAAGTATAAATAACATCTGATAAAAGAACTTGTTGGCTGCTTTTCCAATTTTTGTCCATCAGTTTTTCAATGCCTTCTAGCAACCTAGCTGCTGTCTTAAAAAGCAAAAACTTCTTCTTCATTTTTCTGCCGTTCCCTATGGTTCCTTAAGACTTGTGCTTATAAATCAATCTGTTTTGTCTCGAATCTTAGATCAAGTATAAAATATTCTGTTTTAATATTTTTAATATGTAGTCGCTAGTTGTCATAGAGGCCTGAATGTCCCCTCATCTTCCCAGCACTACACAATGTTGTGAAATATGGAAAACAAAATATCAAGATGCTTTTGCATATGTGTGGGCTTTGGATTTACTTTTTTTAAACTATTCAATGATTCTTGGTGGGATTAAGTTTTAAAAGTACTTTATATTTTTTAGAGAGATCTAGACCCGTCAGGTTTCTCTGTGATTTAATCCTACACATGTGGCCACCATTCCTGGTTGTCACACCTCTGAGTAGGTTAACAAGAAAGAATGCTCTGCTCTATTTAAATTATGAGGAAATAGAATACCAAACACATTGTTTGATTTTCTTAAATCTAAGATTTAATACAAAATTTACTTTGGGATGGGACAAAAGAAAACTTTGTTTTAAATTCTGACTTTATGGATTTTTGGGAAAAGAAGTTCCTGATTTTTTATGTTGACTATAGAGCTAGTTAAACTGTTGCTGATCATTATTCTTTCTTGAAATTATACGGATTTCTGTTTTTACTGTACAGTGCCATTTCATCACCTAAGGATAAGGAAGACATTTATCAAGGGAAAATATGAACATTCAAATGTGTAACTAAAAATGAAATTTGAATAATTCATATATTTTTAAATACATTAGAAAAAATAGTTTTACATTTCAAAAGAAATATTTACTATTTCATTTAATGTATTTGTGATATTCTCAAACTTCCTTATCATTAATTATTAAGGTAATATTATTTTCCTAAAAGAAGATACAGATGTTTGTTTAAATGATTTTTTACAATTAACTTTGTTAGCATTTATGGTAAAGCACAATGATAGTTTTTCACTTAGCTGTAAAAAAAAGTCACAATTATATTGAAAATAAATTCATTATATGTAAAACAAAAAGCTAGAGTTATTTTAGGTTGCTATGTAATTAAGTACTGATTTTAAAGAAATTAAACAAACTTTAAACTTTATCCTATAATTTACAAGCATTTATGTTAATAATATTAATGTCCCTTTAGTATCGACTATAAGGTAATTGTCTACTGGTACATGAAAAAAACCCTCATGAAAACATACCTTGTAAGAAGAGAGCAAGTCCTCAAGAAAGTCGAGTTCCCCAGCATGTGCCACTTCTCTGCAGGGATGTCCTCATGTACTCTGCAAGGAGAGGAGGTGTCACATGTACAGAGGACCGTGTGGCTGCCCCTGGGGTAAGCTGCTTCCACAGATTAGCCCATGTTAGTGCCGAGAAGCAAGATTAAAGCTTGTTACTGCTCATGTGTTTTCCATCACTGTTTGTATTGTAGCCAAGACTTCTAGCTAAACTCTAGACGTCTACTGGAAGATTCTGAAGAAAAAGAGTGCTTAATAATACATGGCAGCTGGCCACTGAAAGTACATGAAGTCATTCAAGAAATCCTGATTTGAAAAAATACTCTATGAAATTCTTAAATGAATGCTTACAAATTACAAATTTAAAAATTACCCTATATAGTCCAACAAAATATTTATCAACCTTAGTAAAGAAGATGAACATTATTGAAGTATAAACCCAAACTCCAAGTGTATCTGAGACAGGAGCCATGCTGTTGTTTCCTTCTGTTGACAGAAGCTACCGCAGAGAGCATACTTCTCAAGATTTCCTTTCAAAGCTTTTAACCCTCCTACAGGCATGCTGGGAACTGCAGAGCAGGCCCCGTTAGTTCTGATATGGCATAGACACCTGGATCCAGGTGACACCTGCTTGGATTTTCCCTTTTCAAGAGAATATCAGCTGTGACAACAGTTTTTTAGGGAGGACTCTGGAGCAGAAAGACGTCATTCTCGGAGAAGAAAGGAACTGTTAGCATACACTTTCCCACTTACCCTGAGAGAATGCCCAATTCCTACATCAAGCAAGGCGCATCCTTCCAGAGAGGACATTGTCCTCCATCTGCTGAGAAAGCCCTCCAGTGCTGCGATGCCGAGGTCCTGGTGCTGCCGGGGTCCTGGCGTGCAGGCCTGTTCGCACAGCGAGCCTCCAGTCAGCAGTTTGTTCTCCTGCCGTAAAGATCTGACCATCTTCTCCCTCCTCCCAGAAAAATGGCAGCTCCAGCCAGAGAGAGAGAGAGAGAGAACGAGAACTGGCTCAGGTGTGTCGGGTGGCCAGCCCCACCCCAATAAACTACCCATTCTTGGGCCTGGAGGTGGACCGTCCCACGCACAGGCCCCAGGAGCCGCGGCTACCTGAGGGTGGCGGCTTCCGGTTTGGTGAGAATGCTTATGTCCTGTTGATTCAGTTATGTATAGTTCAGACATGGCTCTTGTTTTTGAACTAAACATGTTACCTTGATGAACTGGGAAATCGTGAAAGTTGATGTGATTTTATTAACCTGAGTTCCTGAGGCCCTTGGGCATAATCATATTTGTTATGCACAATGTTTTATTTTTTAACTTTTAGCAGAAGTATATGTGACAAAATATAAGCACATTATAATGGTACCGCTCAACTTCACAAACTGCACCCTGAGCAAAACCGCAGCGCGGCCAGAGCCTTCCCAGGCCCAGAGGCCTCCTGGCTCCGCACGCAGCCCTTCCTGGCGTCACGGGTGCAGGGCAGCCAGGCCGTGCTTTCTCTTCTGTGTCTGCTTTCTTCATTCAGCGTTAGGTTTTTGAGACCCCTCCGGGTCCTTTTGGTTAGCAGTTATTTGTTCGTTTTCATTATTGTATGGTGTTCTATTGTGTGAATATGCCACAAATTACACACTTGATATATAGTCAATGGGTTCTTTCCCATTTGTAGCGCGGCTATGAACATTCTTTGTCTGAGGCTCATGTGTATGAAGTTTTGTTATGTGCAATTGCTGTATTTAAAAGTTTCAGCTTCTCTTGAAAAGTAAAGCTTTGTCAGTGTGTGCCACTCCTTTTACCAGGCACCGCGGGGCTGGGGTGGAGTAGCAGCTCTTCTCTCGGTGCAACGTGTGCCCCTCTCTCTGCCTTGGCCTCTGCTCACCCGAGTGTCCATGCCGCTCTCCTTTCAGGCCTGTCCTCTGCACAGCTCTTCCAGGTGGATTTCTGCCTCTGCCTGCAGAGCTGGGAGCACTGTGGGAGGTGGTTTTTGTAAACGTGTGTTACAGCCATTTTCTCTCCCCTCTCGTGAGCCCTAAGCATATCTTCCTCCAGCATCCTGCTTCGCTCTGGGCAAAGGGCTGGAGAATGATGCTGGCGGTGGTGCAGACGGTTTATTCATTCTAATCTGCAGAGAGTGTGGCTAGGGACCCCTCCAGGGCACAGACCCTCCATAGTCTGGGGACTGCACCTCACGGCTGTGGAGATGGCCCAGCAGGTGTGGATGCCATTTGGAAAGACCCGAAGTTTCCCCCACAGCTCCGCAGGCGTTCCAGACGCTGCAGTGTGCCTCCTCTTCCCTGACAGAATGAGAAGCAAATGTCCTGCTGGGCTTCCTGTCAGGGCTCTGTGGAAGGAACCCATCCTTCCCACATGTTTATTTGTATTGTTTGGTTTTGCTTCATCAGGCTTTGCTCTAAATATCGGAGAGTTACTTTTACTATATCAAACAATATTGTTAGGAATCATGAATAACCAACATGTTATTACATGGTAAACAGGAAAATAAATTACAAAACTGAAAATGTAATAATCTCTGTACTAATATTTTATGAACACAGACATGGATTGCTATAAAAGAAACTTCAAACACAAATTTCTTGGATGGCCTGATATATTCCATCCATGTAAATATAAAAATAAATTGCTTAAGCCGAGTGCATTTATAATTTCTAAGACCCTTTCTTGACCACCTCCTCCTCTTTAAATGGAGTGGTCCAAGCCCAAAATGAGCTGGAAAAGACCTGAGATACCATCTCATTCAAGTTAAGAGTCCAATGCGTGTGGATTAGAGGTGCGCCTTTGGAGCACAGTGTCACTCGGGTTGACTTTGTGGTGTTCAGCAGCCGGTATCTGGTGTCTCCTCTTCTGTGCTCACCTTCTAAGCACGTTGGAATAGATTGTGTCACTCTCATGTGGTCAGAGCTACCAGGAACCTGTCAGCCTGTTCCTTCTGTGTGAGTGATGTGAGTGCTATGGAGAAAAGCAAAATGGGACGGGCAGGGTGGTCAGTCACAGAGAAGCCCTGAGGGCTGTGCAGGAATGTCTTGCAAATAAATACACAGTTTAAGAATGTTCTAGGGCCAGGCCATTGACTCCTGGGATATGCCGTATTTTTCCGTGTATAAGACGCTAATTTTTTCTAAAATCATTAGACTGAAAATCGAGGGGCGTCTTATACACGGAAGTCAGCTAAGGAGGGAGCCTCATAGGTGCATAGCTGCCCATACCTTGTCAAACAGGCTTCCTCCAATCACGAGCCTTATTGTTACTGACGTCAGCTGATGCCGTAATTGGAGGTGGAGGTGGAAAGTGCACAGGTGCAACAGGAACCTGAGTGTTCTGAGCCCATAAAGATGTCAAAAAATAAAAAGATAAATACCAGTAAGCAGTTGTCTTACTCTGCAAAATTCAAACAGAATGTAATCAGCTGTGCAAAAGACCATGGAAATAGAGCTGCAGAGAGACAATTTGGACCTCCTCCCGCTGAGTGTAGGATCAGACAGTGGCGAAAACAGAAGAACAACTTCTTAAGATGCCAAAAAAGAAGAAGGCCTTAAGAGGAAAACCAGCAAAATGGGCAAACTTGGAGCAGAGGCTTAAGACTTGGATTATGGAGCAGCGCCAGAGTGGCTTGTGTGTGTCAACCACGCTTATTCAAGGTCAGGCAAGGATGTTTGCAAGCGAAATGAACATTGTTGATGTTACAGGAAAGGCAAAGTGGTGCTTCAGTTTCATGAGGAGAGAAGGGTTGGCCATGAGAACATGAACAAGTTAGCTCAGAAAATGCCACCCGTTTATGAGGATGATCTCACATACATAGACAGTGACTCAGAAGACAGCAGATACAGAAGTTGGAGAAAGTGATGTGCCTGGAACTAACAGTGATGAAGAAGAGAGCAGTGATGCAACAGAGGCTGCATAAAGTGATAAGCTGCATAATATAGTACTGGTATGTGAACATTACCTGCGGTAATTACTAAATAAAATGTGTTCTGTTTTATGTTTAAAATATTGATTTCTTAATTTTGGATTGGAAAAGTGGGGGTCATCTTATACACAGAAGAATATGGTAAAGAACGTGTGTTCTTTA
Organism: Myotis brandtii; assembly: GCF_000412655.1. Taxonomy (NCBI): domain Eukaryota; kingdom Metazoa; phylum Chordata; class Mammalia; order Chiroptera; family Vespertilionidae; genus Myotis; species Myotis brandtii. The sequence goes on from NW_005370673.1 coordinate 624,517, forward strand.
TGCTTAACATAAAGATTGTATATAGCACGCATTCACAGGTTTCTGAAAGGAATGGCTTTGATTTTCTGGATGGTGTTTTCTGGGTGGTGTGGAATGCTCAGGTATCCTTCAGGGTGGACCAGGCGGCTCTGTGGTTCATAATGAATTGATGATATACTGCAGGTCATGGCCCATGGGCAGGATGGAGGCTATAGATGTGTTTTGTTTGGAGCATATGGTGTTTTTTAAAACCAGGAAATTTTATATCAAATCCAGATTTACAGAATATCTTCCAAAATCAATCTGACAAAGTCAGCTCTTAATTCCTGTGCGATTCCAACTCAGGGCAGTGACCTCCTTCACATGGGCCTCCCTCCCTTCTGTCCCCTGTGCCGTTGAGCACTCACTTCTGTGATGCGCAGCTGAGGGAGATTTCCCTCTGAAAATAAATTTATGCCATAAATTGTCATTTAGAATGAAGTAAGTTTATGAAGAATGAAGGTCTTATACAATTTAGTTTATGTGGGTTTATAATATTTTAAAATTATGCCTGAAAAGTCAGTTTGTTTTGAAGAATGGTTACAAGTAAAGGTTTTGTTTTAAATAAATTGCCTAGTTTGTTCCACTGAGAAGACTTGGGAGCAGAGAGGGTGTCTGACTTCTGGGTGTGTGTTAGGGACTGTTTCCCACTAGAGGGATCAGGTCAGGCCAGGAAAGTATGGGTCATGCGTGAAGCATCTCGGCATGCCAGCAGGCATGAACGTGCACAGAGATTACTACAGTTGTGTGAACAGAACATAGAAACTGGGAAGGGAGTTAACACCCACAGACGAATAAGGGCGGCAGTGGGTTATAACATGTCAGATGCAAAATCTTTTGTATAATAACAAGAGAAAGCTGAAACCGGTTTGGCTCAGTGGATAGAGCGTCGGCCTGCGGACTGAAAGGTCCCAGGTTCGATTTCAGTCAAGGGCATGTACCTGGGTTGCGGGCACATCCCCGGTGGGGGATGTGCAGGAGGCGGCTGATCGATGTTTCTCTCTCATTGATGTTTCTGACTCTATCTCTCTCCCTTCCTCTCTGTAAAAAATCAATAAAATATATTAAAAAAAAAAACAAGAGAAAAGAGTCAGAGCTCCTGGAGAAGCATGCTGACTGGTGAACACAGGAGGACAAAGTCCCCGCTGTGGCTCCATCCCGGGCAGACACATGCACAAGCCAGCCAGTGAGTGCATGAGTAAGTGTTACACAAGATCGATGTTTTTCTCTCTCTAAAATCAATAAATAAAAATTTGAAAAAGAAAAAATCACCTCTGTGTACCCTCCAGTATAGTAATTGATTAAGGCAAAGGTAATTAATGGAAGCTGAAACCACTAAGTGAAAGGATATGGATGGCAAGATATTCACAGAGATCCAAAGTCTTACCTTGCAGATTATCTCTTAGCTAGAGGCCTGGTGCATGAAATTTGTGCAATTGGGGGGAGTCCGTCAGCCCAGCCTGCACTCTGTCGCAGTCCGGGACCCCTTGCAGTCAGCGACCCTCTTGTTCCTTACCACCCACCTGCAGCGGAGGTGGGAGAGGCTCCCCCCATCGCCACTGCGCTCACCAGCCGTGAGCCCGGCTTCTGGCTGAGTGGTGCTCCCCCTGTGGGAGCACACTGACCACCAGGGGACAGTTCCTGCACTGAGTGTCTGCCCCCTGGTGGTCAGTGTGCATCATAGCGACTGGTCGTTCCGCCGTTCGGTCGATTTGCATATTAGGGTTTAATATATAGAATTACAAGGTGATAAAGATTCCACCTTACCTTAACGTTTCAGCATTGCCACTAACAGGCCAGCCCAGCATTTTGATCCTCCTGTTATGATGCAAAAAGAAGCATGTGAGCCCTAACTGGTTTGGCTCAGTGGATAGAGCATCAGCCTGCGGACTCAAGGGTCCCAGGTTCGATTCTGGTCTAGGGCATGTACCTTGGTTGCGGGCACATCCCCAGTAGGGGGTGTGCAAGAGGCAGCTGATCAATGTTTCTCTCTCATCAATGTTTCTAACTCTCTATCCCTCTCCCTCTCTGTAAAAAATCAATAAAATATATCTTTAAAAAAAAAAAAGAAGCATGTGACATCATCTATGTAGGATTCTTTCCAAAAATATTTTAACTAAATTTAATCTTGAGGAAACAATTGGGCAAATGCAGATTAAGTGACATTCTACAATATAGCTGACTTGGACCCTTCAACAAAGTTAAGGTGTGAAACAGTCACATAGGCAAGAAATTGCTATTCTAGAGAAGATGAAAGGGTCAGGATGTGAGCTCGATTAGATCTTGAACTATACACACACATATACAGGAAATTAGGAAATTGTTGGAATATTTGGGAGAATCTGAATATAGATTGTATGTTAGGTGATAGTTAATGTTAAATTTCTTGGGTTTCATAATGTGAGAGGATATGATCATCGTCTCATGGTTATGTAAGAAAATGTTCTTATAAGATTCATAAGGAAGTGATATGTTATAATATCTACAACTTACATTCAAATGGTCCAGACCCTGTCCCCTGCAAGTACATACATATGTATGTGTAGATGTATAGATATATAGATATGCAAAGAGATAAAATGAATGTGAAAAAATACTATTGGTGAATGTAGGTGAAGTGTATAAAGATGTTCATTGTATAATTCTTTTGACTTTTATGTGGCCTTAAAAATATTCCTAAATAAAGGGAGAATAAATGCTAAATAATTGTTGGAAATAAGGCAGTTTGCCTTAAAAGTAATTTTAACTCTTTGTTGTATCCTTACCTCTAATTAAATATTTACATGTAAATTTTATTTTAAGTTAATTAAGGAGTTACCCTAGAAGGGATTCTTAACCTAGAATACATGAATCCTTAGAGAATTTGTGAAAGGTTATATGAATCTTTTGATAACATGCAAAGTATTTTTCTGTATAGAGGGTTCATTATAGTTTTCATGATATCGTCAAAGGCATCCATCCTTCAAAAAGTTAGGAACTATTACTCTATAATAGATTTACAATTTATAGTGCAATCCTTATTCTGAGTACCACAGTAGTAGTTAAATTTGCCTTTCAGACAGTACACGTATAAATTTGGTAATTGTGAACGTAATTCTCAACTTATTCAAAACAAATGAACCTTCATCAGAATCTTACTTACAAAAAGATTTGCTTATGTTGGCACACAATGCACTATACAGATCATGTATCATAGAGATGTACACTTGAAACCTATATGATCCCATTAACCAATATCACCCAAATAAATTTAATAAAATTTTTTTTAAAGATTTGCTTGCATCAGCTGATAGTTTAATGTAAGTTTATTTGACCACAGAGATCCTGTTACTTAGAAACACACAATGACATTTTAATAACATGATGTATTTCTTTTCTAAACTAATGTGTGTTTAGTGCAATCGCGTGTTATGTTTAAAGCGGTCTGTTTTCCCTTGTGTGTACTCACATTCCTCACATCTTGTGCAAAGGAAAAAATATGCTAGACAGTAAGGTTTGATTTTATCTCCATGTTCATGTAGAAAAAGAAATATAACTTCAAAGAAGAAATAGTCATGCTTTTTTTTTAGTTGAGTGATCACTAAGCTCTTCATCAAGTGAGAGGCATTCCCTTCTCTGCAAACAGCTGGGGGCAGAGCGAATGTCAGCCTGGTGTGCTGTCTCCGCTGCTTCTGTGCAGCATGAGGCCGCTCGGACATGGGTCATGAGTTAGAACGTGCTGATGTGTTGTTTAGATGCATAGGACTGAGCATGTCTGTTTTAGTTTTGCTGAAAATTTTTTTATAAATGCCTCTGGTTCTGTTAGATTAGGTTCAGTCACAAGGGCAGTAATGATATAATTAAACTCATCAGTAAAAAAAAATCTGCTCCTATACTTTTCCCAAGTGTATGACAAGGAGTAGTTCAGACTCGGCATTTACGGAGGGGAGGCCCTGCTTGCGAGCGCTGCCCTGGGCCACCTGCACTGGGAGATGGATGTGGGCGGGCATGACTCAGGACAAGTCCTCACGTCCGGGTCGCTGCGGGCACCACTGCGGGTCCCGCTGGAGCCTGGCCCTCGTCCGAGAGTACACGCTGACTCTGTCCTGGTGTGATAGGCCCGCCCATCCTCCCATTATATTTCACACTCTAAGGCAGTGGTTCTCAACCTTCTGGCCCTTTAAATACGGTTCCTCATGTTGTGACCCAACCATAAAATTATTTTCATAACTGTAATGTTGCTACTGTTATGAATCATAATGTAAATATCTGATATGCAGGATGGTCTTAGGCGACCCCTGTGAAAGGGTCGTTCGACCGCCAAAGGGGCTGTGACCCACAGGTTGAGAACCGCTGCTCTACATACAGTTCCTCATGTTGTGACCCAACCATAAAATTATTTTCGTTGCTACTTCAGAACTTTAATGTTGCTACTGTTATGAATCATAATGTAAATATCTGATATGCAGGATGGTCTTAGGCGACCCCTGTGAAAGGGTCGTTCGACCGCCAAAGGGGTCGCGACCCACAGGTTGAGAACCGCTGCTCTAAGGAATCAAGTTCCTTGAATAATTAATATCTACCATGTTAGAGGCCTGGCAGCCTTGACCAAGTCACTGAACCTTCCTGCCTGCGGTTGCCCAGCCCTTGACCTGACATTCACCGAGTGCCTGGCACTGTCCTGGACATCACCTCGTTCAACCTTCCCCGCAGCCTTGGGAGATAGATGTTGTTCCCCCAATTGAAGGGATGTGGAAACTAGAAATCAGAGTATGACTTGGCCAAGTTCACAGCTAAAGGGATTCCCATTCAGAACCATGATGCTCATTCCTGTTTAACTACAAAAGATAAACCACATGGTCCGTAGACTTCTAGGGTGTCGGAGCCCCGAGCCATCTGGCATAAGTTAGAGCTGCCCAGAAACTTCTGACTCTTCACAGGTACTTTTAATATTTTTGAATTTTAAGCTGACCTCATTCAGCTGCAGACAGAGGAACAGTTATCGTCGCCAGTCTGTAAATACTTCTCCTATGAGGACACTCTTTCCTAAATAAGGCAATGTGGTGGAATAGATATCATAGAGGGTTTCACCCAGCCCTTGGAGTTTTCACTTAAACAGCAGAATTTGAGTATTTCATTCTTTTATGTCAGCATCTAAGAACCGAGTAATCCATGGTGTGCTTAAATGATGGCTTTGGGAACATAGGCAACGTTGCTGCTATGCAGAACAGCCAGTTGATTCCTAAGTATTACCAGTTGTCAGAATGTGACTTGTTTATAAAATATGCTCTAGGGTTTCTGATGTTCTTACCAGGAAATATTAATAAGAGAAATCACTCCTTATTAATTGTATGAATATGTAAATCTCTCCCAGTTCAGTTTCTCACTTTTTCTTTAAAATCCTGAAAATGTGCAGGTTCCTTTCTGTTGTTTAGGAATAGTGTTAACATCAGCTTGGTCCTGGGTGGAGATGAGTGTAACTTCACGTACTCCTCTGCCATCTTGGATCTTTAGTCAAAATCAGTTATCTTAATAAGTAATTGACTTTGTCTAATGAGGCCAACTCCTAAATGATGGAGTCACTTGACAATGGGAGCCAAAGGAGAGGTTCTTGCATCTTCCTCACCCTTTTTGGCTGCACCCATTACACCAGGTACCTGTGCCCTCAAATTCAGAAGTGCACCACGCTCATTCTCAGGCATCCAGACTTTCTGTTTTGTGGACTTCAATCAGCAGATGCAGGTTAAGGCCAAAGTCAGACAGAGATGGAGAATGCGTGAGCCTAGTCTGTGCCACGCTCTAACCATCCTACAGAACTTGCGCTCTGCTGGCTGTCTTTCAGGGTTTTCCGGGTCAAGGTCAGCAGTCTTCAGTTGTTGCAGATCTGCTCAGGGCTGATCCCACTCTGTGGTGCTGGAGCTCGAAGGAACAGACACACCAACTAAACTCTCTTGCCTAGATACACAGAGTTTGGCTGCATCCAGGCACCTGTGACCTGGCCCCTGAGAAGCATTTGCTCAGACCAAGCTCTGCAGCCTGGTTGTTGGGCAGAAGATGAGGGAAGGGCCAGGGACTTTGGTTGCATGTTCTTTGTGAATCTTAAAACATGGCATGTGATTTAGGTAGTACCTTTCCATTTGTTTTAAGGAACAAAGGAGGAGCAGTGGCAGCTAGCTCTTTCTGATGGTAGCAAAGCTGCTTCATCCAAAGGAAGAGTCTTAAGGAATACTTCCTCCTCAGGCCCATGACCCCTGCTGGGCCACACAGGCTGTCCACACAGGCTGCTCTGTGGTTGAGCTAAGTGAGTCCCAGGAAAGGGAAACGACTGCCCATTTCATCATCAGAGACCAAGGTGGGCACTAGGTATCCCCATCCTGGGGCAGTTATTTCCTTATGATTCCAGGCTATACATGTTTTTCACCATATCATGTCTTTAGTGCTTTTTGAAATAGTATCTATAATAATAAAAGCTTAATATGCTAATTAGACCAGACAGCTGAACGACCTTCCGGACAAAGCCACGGTGGCGGAGGCTGAGGCAGAGGCTTTTAGGGGCGATAAGGCAGGCAAGAGAGCAGTTAGGGGTGATCAGGCAGGCAGGCAGAGTGGTTAGGGGTGATCAGACAGGCAGTCAGGCCAGCAGTTAGGAGCCAGAGGTCCCGGATTTCGAGAGGGATGTCTGACTGCTGGTTTAGGCCCGATACACAGGGATCGGGCCTAAACCAGCAGTCGGACATCCCCCGAGGGGTCCCAGATTTCGAGAAGGTACAGGCCAGGCTGAAGGCCCTCCCCCCCCCCCTTCGTGCACGAATTTCGTGCATCAGGCCTCTAGTTATCTATAATAAGCCAAGTCTCAAAACTAAAAATGTAGTTAATATTCCTTGTACATATGTGCAAAGATGACACCATTAATATTTTCACACCATGACTAGATCAGCAGTTCCTTTGTATACATACGTGTTAATAATTATAGCATACTTCTGAAGCCAGACAGGACATCTGCATGTTTTTTAACATTGTATTGTGAAGAATGTTTTCTATAAGGACATTGATCACTTTTTAAAAAATGTAATTAAAACTTCCTATGCAAAGCATGATGAAATTTCAAGGCTGCAAAAGTTCAGTGCCAGACATTTCATATTTTAAATTATAGTAAAATCAGTTGAAATAACATATTTTCTTCTGACTTAAGAACAAAGCTTCCGTCAGTCATTCTGACTTTCAGCCTTCCTAGAGATTCTGCTCCCCACAGGGTGTCCCTGAGCGCACAGTAGGGTCTCAGTGTGCTCCTGGGCTGGTGTCCTCCAAGGCTGCTGGGAATGGCTCAGTCTTCCTGTGTCTATGAGGCTTGGACACTCTTAAAACTTGGGGTCAGGGGGACACAGGAAGAGGGTGCTCAGGACCCCACATGCTTCATCGCTTCACCACCCTGTTCTGCCTGCCTTTTGGTTTGCTTGTCTTTTTGATTTCCTACTTACTGCCCCTACCACACTGGGTGCTCCAAGAGCAGAGTCCTTATCGAATCTTATCTCTGTTCCTTTCAAGAACAGCATCTGGGACACAGCTGATTAAAGTTGAATGAAAAAGGAGTGTAGGAAAGGCTCAGTATCCATCTGTGTTGTCCCAGGATGCTAAATCTGTTGACTCACTTTATTCAGGTTGAGTCCCCTCCAACAATGATTTTGTTTACTGCTTATATTGCCTTAAACCAGCGATTTTAACCTTTTCATCTCATGGCACACACTAATTACTAAAATTTTGTGGCATACCAAAAAAATATGTTTTTTTGCCGATCTGACCAAAAAATAGGTATAATTTTTATTCATTCCCACAGGATGGCTATTGTTTTGATGGCTGTTATCATTTTATTAAAGTATATTTTTATTTCAGAGAGAAAGGGAGAGGGAGAGATAGAAACATCCATGATGAGAGAGAATCATGGATTGGCTGCCTCCTGCATGCCCCCTATTGGGGATTGAGCTCACAACTTGGGCCTGTGCCCTGACCAAGAATTGAACCGTGACCTCCTGGTTCTCAGGTCAACACTCAACCACTGAGCCACACCAGCTGGGCTACTGTTGTCACTTTTTGACAATCTAAGAGAAAAGGAGGTCAGTATCCCTGACTAGTCAGGTATTGCATGTTTCTAAAATGCTTGAGGCACACCAGTTGAAAATCGCTGTAGGTCTATGCATTTATATTCACACAGCAAGAAGCACTGCACAAGGTTTCTTGTTAAATGTATGCAAAACCATATCTTCTTATTTTTACCTGTCTCTTACATTCAACTTGGTCAGTTTAAATTAGTTAATGCTTCTACGTTCTGAAACTAGTTACAAATCTCAACATTTTGTTTCATAAGATTCTTTTTCTGTTTTTAACCACTTAGTTTAAGCCTTGACTTTTGATTCTAACAGTCTCCATCACATTATTATTCTTGTTTATGTTATAATCTCAAAATAGCTATTAAGACAAGGGGACTTAGAAAGAAGGGCTTAGAAATAATATGCTCAAATGGGTAAACTGAACTTTTCACAAGTTGGCTAGGATGACCACGGTTGGCACTCAGGTACCTGATTCCTGGTATAATTTGAAATAGTTTTATCTGTAATAATCAACTTTGGTGAAGATGCTAGTTGCTCTCAATTTTATATGAAACATACACACATGCATACACTTCCCAGATGCTTTTCATGTTGTGCTTCTCATAACAGCCTTGTGAGGCGAGGCTGGGAGGTTCTGACGGTGGTGGTGAGGGAACTATTAGAAGATGAAATAACTGCAGTTCACAATTAGCGTAGCCTCCGCAGGGTGGCAAGACTGGAACTTTCAAGACACAAAACTGATAGTAACAAAGAAGTCAACAGAGTTTCTATATGTGTCTATTACAAATTATTTTAAAAATAAAGATAGAAGGTCATTTCATAATGAAAATTTTAATATATGGTTTTGATAGTGTCCGGTATATAGTGACTTAACAGTTTTATGTTAAATTGAACTGAGTGAAAGGATACATACACTTGAGCAAATCAGGGCAAAGAAGATGACGCTAAGAGTGACCAATGGAGCAGAGATTCCAGAACCTCATGCGTGAGGTTCCGTCTGTAAGTGTGTAGTCAAGGATAAAGAACATGTATTTTAAGCAAACTCCATTGCTTTTCATAAAATCTTTTGATCTTGAATAAAGAAATACGGTAATCTTAATATACCGTTACACTTTTTAGACTTGCAGAAAACTTTCAAAATAGTATGGAATTCATGTGTATCCTTCTCCCAGCTTCCCCTAATATTAATAATCACATTAATAACCATAGCACAATTATCAACACCAGGAAATTAACATGGTGTTTTTATTTCACACATGTAATTAATAGAAGAAACTAAAGCTAACCCAGTAATTAAGTGCACTTATACCAATAATTGTATCATCGGTTCTTTAAGAAAATTAATATATTATTGTTTTAATGTTGGAGTAATAAACAGAACACTCATTCATAACTTCCACCTGTAATTTTTTTCTGTGCACTTCCTGGTTTTGAACCAGAACATACACAGTTTGTAAATGGACTTCAGGTGTCCACTGATAGCGCTGGTCACAGGCTGCTGGTCAAGGATGCGCATACTTTGTCCCAGATGCTCGCAGTCTGCTCAGCAGTGCACAGCCTCCTGCTCCCTGAGGGAGCCCTGCAGGGGATGGCTTCATTCTCGAGCATGAAACTGAAGCCTTCACTAAAAGTTCTAGAAGACTAAACCTTCTAGATATATTTTTGCTTGTTCATCTCTAGATTAATGAATCAGGTAGACTAGCATAATGATACTGAATGTAACATAACATGATGTCTTTTTGATGATAAATGCTGCTACAGTAAATATATAAATACAGGTTTTAATTAACAAAGGAAATGTGGAATTACTTTATATTCTGTGGCTTAAGAACAATACTTGAATATGATCTTATGCATGAAAATGCATAGGATGATATTTCTCTTGTTTTAATATAATTGTTTTCAAGATGAAGATGTTCCAGTGTTGAATCATCATCTTCTTTGGCATTGCAGATTTGTTCTGGAAGAATGTGCCTAAGGAAAAGTAGATATGAAAGTCAAAATGGTCCAAGTAATATTCTGCCTTCATAATTTAGGAGTTAAATTTTATATTTATTTTTAAATTTTATTTTTGCATTAAATAAAGTTAGATTCCTTTTTTATATTATATGCCAGAAAAGATTCAGAATACATCAAAGATCCAAATGTGAGTAAATGAAGACATGAATGTGTTAGAATAACAGAAGCATGGTTGGGCCCTGGGTTCAGGGGAAGATCTTCCTACTTGTGACGTAAACTGGAAGCACTGAAAGATGAGATTAATAAACTGACTACTGGGTGTTAAAGAATACATTTAAAAGACAAATGGCAAACGAGGAGAAGATATTTGCAGCTTTTATCACAGATAAGGGCTTATATACAAAGACCTAAAAATCTAGAAGGAAAGGGGAAAAGAGAAAAAAAAGAAGGTAACTAGTTCACAAAAGAAACAATGAAATGTGTAAACGTGAAAAGATGCTCGGTTTCATTCATGATGAGAGAACTGTAAGTTGAAACTATGCTGGCATATCACTCTCACCAGACTTGCTACCCAAACGTCCAAAAGCTCATCCACATGTCCTGACAGTGAGGCTGTGAAGGACCAAACACCACTGAAAGGAATTCCCTGCTCCATCAAAAGGATTTTTGCATTATCTAGCAAAATTACATGTGCATTTTATCACCCAGCAATCCCAGTTTTAGGAATCTATCCCAAAGTTAGACTGGAAAAATACAAAACAATTGAACAAAGTTGTGCATTGTAGCATTTGTAGTAGTAAAAGGATGGAAACAATAAAATGTGTATCGATAAGGAACTGGTTGCATAACATATCTGCAAAGTGCAATACTATTCAGTTATAAAACTGAATGAGGAAATTCTTTATATACTGATATGGAATGATATCCTTGACATACTGATCATTTTTAAAAAGAGTGAAAGAAAGCACATTCTCTACAGAGGGAAACAAAGTCTTCTGTGGAATATTTGTATGGTAATTATGGGGAGGATGGGGGAATATTAATATGTATGTATGCATTTACATACTGGAAATACTGGAAAATGCTTCCAGTATTGTCCAAAAGAAATACTGGAAGGATAAACTAGAAGTTAATTTACAAATTTAACCTATGGGGAAGGATGGATTACAGTGTAAGGGACAAACATAGGAGAAAGACTTCTTAATATACATTGTTATACAGTTTTAACATTGGAATCATATAAATGTTTAACATAGGAAAAATAATATTAAACAGAAAAATAACAATTTATAAAAACCAAAAATAAAGACCATTTCTGAATATGTATTAAGTTGTTAACACATTGTTACAGATAAAACGACTGTATATCAGGTATGTATCCTTTGTGGAACATACTCTAAAGACAAATAGAGCTACCAAAAACATCATAAACTCTTTTGTTACTCATAATAATAGTATTATCATTTTCATACTAATGTTTATATATTGTAATATAATAAATGTAAATCGATATTGTTGGGAACCTAGATTTTGAATGTAAGATAAACAAGTTTAAAACAAAAGGAATACTCTATAACAGGGGTCTTCAAACTACGGCCCGCGGGCCACATGCAAATACAAATATTGTATTTGTTCCCGTTTTGTTTTTTTACTTCAAAATAAGATATGTGCAGTGTGCATAGGAATTTGTTCATAGTTTTTTTTTTTTAAACTATAGCCCGGCCCTCCAACAGTCTGAGGGACAGTGAACTGGCCCCCTGTTTAAAAAGTTTGAGGACCCCTGCTCTATAATGTTATATTTGAATTGGGAATGTCCATATAAATTCATTCTTTTTCTTTACACAATGCATGTTTGTTTTTTTTTAAAAAAATGCATGTTTTCTGGCAGTACACTTAGATTCCTCAAAACACAACAACACACTTGGGAGGAACATGCCTGGAGTGCAGATTGGATCCTCTGGGTACTGCTCCCATGAGAGGAGCTGGACTCTGGAGCAAGGCTGGCACAGGTGTGCAGTAGGAAATGTACTAGTTAACTGTCCAACAGCAATGAGGACGGTCCAAGGAAATAGGAGCCAGCTTGAAGGGCTACCATTGGCCAAAGACAGGACAGTGTAAGAGCAAGAATTGTAGTTGATTGAAACATTCTGAATTTGTAAAACCATAAGTCCATGTTGACTCTCCAGAGAGAGAGAGACAGAGACAGAGAGACAAAAACAAAATAATAAAACAAAAACACTTAACCACCAATTAATTTTTCCCTGAGATAGCCACTATTAACATTTTAATATATTTTATAGTCTTTTTATTCATATATAATGCATCTATATAATTTTCCAGTTTTATAAGGATGTAATCCTATATAATAAAGAGGTAATATGCAAATTAACCCTCACACCCTCACAAGATGGCGGCCTACAGCCAGGCTGGCAGGGGGGTTAGTGAGGGACGACCAAACGACTGAACAAGCAGGCTGTGTGGGGCGACCAGGCCAGCGGGGGGACCGTGAGGGGTGACCAGGCCAACGGGGGCAGTTGGGGGCAACCAGGCCATCAGAGGGGGGCAGTTAGGGGTGACCAGACCAGTACGGGGGGCAGTTAGGGGCAATCAGGCCAGCACTCAGAGGCAGTGAGGGGCGATCAGGCCAGCGGGGGGCCAGTTAGGAGCAACCAGGCCAGCAGCAGGGGGCAGTTAGGGGTGACCAGACCAGTACGGGGGGCAGTTAGGGGCAATCAGGCCAGCACTCAGAGGCAGTGAGGGGCGATCAGGCCAGCGGGGGGCCAGTTAGGAGCAACCAGGCCAGCAGCAGGGGGCAGTTAGGGGTGACCAGACCAGTACGGGGGGCAGTTAGGGGCAATCAGGCCAGCACTCAGAGGCAGTGAGGGGCGATCAGGCCAGCGGGGGGCCAGTTAGGAGCAACCAGGCAGGGAGGCAGGTGAGCGATTAGGAGCCAGTGGTCCAGGATTGTGAGAGGGATGTCTGACTGCCAGTTTAGGCCCGATCCCTGGGATTGGGCTAAACCGGCAGTCGGACATCCCATTAGGTGTCCCGGATTGGAGAGGGTGCAGGCTGGGCTGAGGGGACCCCCCCCCCCCCCGGTGCACGAATTTCATTCACCGGGCCCCTAGTTGACATATAATATTGTATTATTTGAGGTGTACAACATAATGATTTGATGTGTGTATATGTTGGGAAATGGTTGCCACAATAAGTTTAGTTAACCTCAGTCACCTTTCATATTTCCAGATATGTAACCAGCTTTTTCTTCTGTCAGTTTAAAAAGAGAATTGATCATTTATCCCACCTTCCAGAATAACAAAGTGGCCCTAGTTCAGTGGTCGGCAAACTGCGGCTCACGAGCCACATGCGGCTCTTTGGCCCTTTGAGTGTGGCTCTTCCACAAAATAACGACTTCTGCACATGGGCCACGAAGTTTCAATCACACTGTACGTGCGCACCTGCACGTATTATTTTGATAATATAATAGGGTTTTAGCCAAATATTTTGAAACCAAATCTTACAGAGTTCATCCCACCCGCACCTCTTCCATAAGGGTTTTTAGAAACTCTTGACCCTTTCCCTGTTTTGTTTTTTGGGGGAGTTTAAATGTGTTTTGAATTTGAGAACTATGTAAAAGAGTCGGGGGTACTCTTCAGGGACAAGGTCAGTGACCTGCCTCCCCTATTAATGCACTAACCAAGGTTCCAGGTGAACCCTGGCTCTCATGCACCCTGGGCAGAGGGACACATGCAGAAAGTGTTTCTCCACAGGTGAGGGGTGTGGGGTCTCCATTAATGTATTTAGAATTTTGCCTTGAAAAGAACCTACATAGAAGTGATTTTAATTTTAGCATATATTTAGATTTTGTGTTCCACAAGCTAGTGTTTATAATTATATGTGAAGGTGAAAGCAGCACCATAATCTAATGCCTGGTGCCCTATTCCAACCTGTTTTTAATGTTCTAAGTATCTATCTATCTATCTATCTATCTATCTGAGCTTAATATGCTAAGTGTCCCACCGTTCGTTTGACCAGACACAATGATGCATACTGACCACCAGGGGGAAGACGCTCTGACCAGTAGGTTAGCTTGCTGCTGGAGTCCAGCCGATTGGGACTGGGAGAGACAGTCTGGACATGCCCTGGAGCCCTCCTGCGATCCCTTCTGTCCCTGATCATGCACTGGTGGGGTCCCTCGGCCTGGCCTGTGCCCTCTTGCAATCAGGGACCCCTTGAGGGATGTCAAAGAGCCGGTTTCGGCCCAATCCCCATAGGCCAGGCTGAGGAACCCCACCGGTGCACAAATCCGTGCACTGGGCATCTAGTTCTGTAATAATACTCTATTTTTGAAAAATTTTACACTGAAAGTTTGCAAATATATAACAGTAGAAGAAAACAATGAATTCTTATGTAGCTATTATTTTCTGACTTCAACTGTTATTAACATTTACCAATCTGGTTTAATGTAACTCTCATCACTTTTTTTCTTAAAGTAAATCCCAGACATCATGTCATGGTAGTTTAATCATATATTTTGTCAGTCGCAACAATTTAAATGGGTACTTGAAAAAGCCAAAATTTACCGTATCTTGTTGTTGTTCAGCCTCAGAAAATGTAGTGCTTTCATTTCTTGTACCCCTGGTGGTATAGACTTTAAGTTATTGTGATCCAGAAATAACTCTCTCAGAGAATGGTAAGCCCCATAGAAGGAGACTCGGTCCACGCCGTCATCAGAGAGGTTGTTAAACGATAGGTACAGGTATTCCAGGCCTGGCTCCATGTGGCCAAACACGTAGCCAGGGATGCGCTCAATCCTGTTCCCCAGGAGCACAAGGTGCAGCAGCGACTTGGGGAGGTAGGAGGGGACGTGGTAGAGCCTGTTGTAGGAAAGGTCGATGGATTCGAGATTTCTGCAGCAAAGGAAAGAGTAAACGGTGGTACATCAGGGCAGTGACTGTGAGCTCTAGGTTTAGACAAGGCCAGTCAGGATGCTTGCAGGTTTTCCTGCCAGCATTCGGTGCAGGGATACCACCGGGTGCCACCCTGGCTGTGCATGTGCTTACCTGGGCACAGCCAGTCGGTTTCCACCAGAGAGGAGCACCAGGATTCAGAGGGGTAACCGTGAGGCTCACGGAAGTCCCCAAACATCCCTAAGGTCAGACTTGACTCAGAAGTGAAATCCAGGGAGTTCTGGCCAACATCAAATTGCCTATCCCTAAAGTCTTCAGTGGTTCCAGCAAAGAAGTGGCAGTGATGTGGGGATTGTCTATTCTTTTTTTTTTTTAACCTCAAAATATCCTTTAATCACAACAAAGACCAAAAAAACCCCTTTGCGTTGTCCTTGGGAAATCAAGAAAAAATGAAGTTGTTTTTGTTTTATGACTCAAAATAAACAAGACTTGCTGGAAATAGTGCTCATTACTTGCAATCCATGCCAATTTACACTCTTGTTAGATCAGTCCCAATCCTACAGTCAGAAGTCCTTGTTAGAGCAAGAAAAACCACTCTTCTCAGGACTAAGCCCCCGAAGGTGGAAGGATGGTCTTCAGTGAGAGAACTGCCTGCCGTCGGAAGACTTCTTGCTTGAAGATTTTGGACTTCTCCACTTTCTTGGGCTTCTGGTAGCCGAATCCACCACCGCCTCCTCTCTTCTTCAGCTTGCCTTCATTGCTGTTCACGTTCAGATCAACAAAAGGAGGCACCTTGAACCCAAATGACAGAGCAACATGAGGCAAATTTAAGTTATTAACGTTAAAGATTTGTTTCAGAGAATGGGAGTCATATGCTCGAATGTATGACTTATATGCTTCCTGGGCTGACTTATGAAGGAAGTAGTTCTTTTCAATCAATTTTTCAAGCTGAGACAATGTCAGAAATTTTGGACCAGGAAAACTCAAATTCACTTAATGGAACCTTGGATTGCTTCAGGTAACGAAGGAAACCCAATTCTTCAGGACGCAAAATGAGCAAGGCATGCCCCCTTCCGTTTAGGCCCCTGGCAGTTCTTCCCATCGATGAATGTATTCCTTGGGGTCATCTGGAGGGTCATACTGAACAATCCAGTCGACTTCAGGAATGTCCAGCCCTCTAGCTTCCACGTCCGTGCACAACAATATCCCCGTATCCGCATTGCAGAACTGGAGGAATGTGGTCGTACGCTTATTTTGCTTCTGCCTTCCATGAATGGCCAAGACAGGCAAATCGATGTAGTTCAGCAACTCATAGTGGTATTTCACGGACATGCAAGATGAGAAGACCATGAGTGTCTTCTTCCGGTTCTTCTAAAGGAATGTGAAGAGCAGGAGGAATCTTTTCTCGGAAAAGACAAACAACGTATCCCTGCTCAAGACCATCCACTGTTGCATTAGTTTTATCATCATCGACACCAACATACAATGGCTCCTTTTTCTGAGAAATCCTCACCAGGTCCTCGACTCTTTGAGTTTGTGTGGCAGAAAAGAGCATGGTCTGTCTGCGTGTTGGCAGAAGTTTAATAATTTGCTTTAACTCCTCTTCAAACCCAACATCCAAGATACGATCAGCCTCATCAATAACCAGACACTGCAGGTTTTTATACATAAACCCTGGAGTATTCTAACAAGACAAAGAAACACTGTTAGTTGTAAAGTTTGTCTGACACAAGACATGGGACAGTACTACACAAGTGTTCTCTCACCTGCATATGGTCCAGGAGGCGGCCTGGTGTGGCCACAATGATGTTGATCCCATTAGCAAGCTTCTGTGCCTCAGCAGACCTGTTGCTGCCGCCCATTATCAACCCGTATGTGTGAACGTGGTGTGTCATCAGCTCTTTAAGAACACCGAAAGTCTGCATGGCCAGTTCCCTAGTAGGGGAGAGAATAAGAACTCCTGTTCCATTCCTGGGCATAAACTTTAACTTAACAATGAGTTCAACTGCAGGGATGAGAAAGGCCAGGGTTTTGCCACTGCCAGTTTTTGCAGCTGCCTTCCAGAAGTGGTCTGACACTTTATGTTGGATTTCGGTCATGTTTGTAAAGCCCATTTCTTTTCTTTTTTTTTTTTAATTAAATCTTTATTGTTCAGATTACAT
>NW_005370673.1:643280-647945 GCF_000412655.1 Myotis brandtii
CCGCACCTTTATATTTTCCACACTGCGCCTCCTCTGAGCCTCGGTATGCTG
This sequence comes from Myotis brandtii, assembly GCF_000412655.1. Classification (NCBI taxonomy): domain Eukaryota; kingdom Metazoa; phylum Chordata; class Mammalia; order Chiroptera; family Vespertilionidae; genus Myotis; species Myotis brandtii. Next base: position 643,332 of record NW_005370673.1, read on the forward strand.
TTGTCTTTCCTTCTAGTTGAAGAGTCTCTCCTCAGCCAGCTTTCCTGTGGTTCTGGGTGATGTCCGTTCCGTCTTTTAGTTGTATTTTCGAAGCGGTTGTTTGCGGCAGCAATCTCCGGTGTTTACCTATGCCGCCATCTTGGTCCTCTCTCCCATTTCTTTTCTTGCCCGCAGAGTGTTCTCATTGACAAGATTAGAGAGAGAAGCAAATGAAGTGTCCTCGAAAGCTCCTGTCAGTCCCAGGGGCAGGCTGGGCGCCGCGCTCTCCTCTTCCCCATCGCCTGGCTTCCCCACACTGGTTTCGGTTTCTTCAGGGGCCTGGGCACCTTCCTCTGGCTCCACTTTGTCTTTCGTGTTTGCTTTTTTGGTATGAGGCCCAGTATCATCCACCATTTTTCTCTTTTTCTTTTTCTTCTTTTTAGATTCTGAATTGGGCGATTGCACTGCTGCTTCCCTGTTGGTTAATTGTAGATTTCTTGGGAGACTTTTTAACGTTTACATTTTCCACTGTTTCTTTACATGTATCTCCATTTGGGGCTTCTGACAAACCTACATTCATAGACTGTTTCAGGGATTTTTTAATTTTTTCACTTGCTACGGTTTCTTGAGACACATCTTAATCTTGAGTTTCTGACATCCCAGGCCCCTGCAGCTTTAGGTTCCTCTGCCGCAGCTTGAGGTTCCGCTTCTCCATCTTCCTGCGCAGGAGCTTCATCGGCAGGTGAGCCATGTTGACGAAACGCTTCCGAGCGGCGCTGCAGCCCGGCTGCATTTTCTATTCGTAATTCCACATCTGATCAGGGCTCAACCCACTTTCCCACACGGCTTACTCCCCGTCCTGACGGGCGAGGCCTCCATGCTGGCCCCTTCAGTGAGGGCTGCGGCTGGGGCCACATGTCTCTCCAGGCAGATGGGCTCTGCTGTTTGCTTAGGCTGTCGGGCCAAGCATTCTCATCTCTTTTGTAAGACTGGAGGTAGAGACATTTGGAGGGTGTGGGACAGTGCAGCCAAATGCTTTTACCTGAGGGGAGAGGGGAGGAGGGCAGGTTCCTTCCTCACTCTGTGCAGGGGTCACTCCCTTAACCTGCAGGACCACCCAGTGAGGTCCACAGGGTGTGTGTCATGGTCGTCAGACCTCGTGTCCCTGCGCACACTCCGTGTGGCTAGTACAGCACTTGCATGTGGCAAGTGTCCACAGTGGTAGTGACCGTGGTCAGTCACCCTCACACCAGTCATATCATCAAGGATTTGAACCCCTTGAAGGTGGCCACGTTCTGGGGGTGGGAGGGGGTTCACTAAGAAAGGATGCTGCCACCTCCGTCGTGTCTCCACGTTCATACCCTTGTTAATAATGGCAGAAGGAAGGAATTGTCTCAAAAAGTCTAATTATAACATATACTTACTCTTGGTTTATCCAGGCTAAAGGAGCAATCCTATTTTCTTCAATTTTATTGTAACATAGTATAATGACATTGATATTTCTGGTATGATTGAAACAAATTTCAGTTATTTCTTCAATTTGATTATTTTCTAGGTATAATTCCTGTAATTAAGAGAAAAGACTTATTTCTTCCTGTTGGTTGATAAATACATTCAATTTTATAGAAATTACAATAGCATTGTAGGCTGTTCTCATTAGTATTATCTAAAGCCTTTACTGCCCCCTCAAGGGAATTCATGTTCTAAGCTGTCAAATTTTCTAATTAGAAAAATGTATTGTCTGTCATTTTATTTAATTATTTTTAACCAGAAAATGTTGCAAGATATTGTATGCCATAATAGTTGAATAAAGATTTCCTAATTTATAAAACTTTATTCACATAAATTTATTTCATTTGACGAGAAAATAGATAGAAAGTATCATCCCACCTAGCACTAGAGATAATCAGGCCTAGGACATGAGCAGCCGTGCCGTGTCACACGCTGATGGAATATGACGAGAACTTGTCCTAGCTTGGCCCCACCCACAAGTGCTGTCTGTAATATTTTTAGGCTCATGTTTTCTGGACTTGATTTTGTATTGAAATTAAGTTAATTAAAGCTCATTAAGAGGTTTCATTTAATGTCAGGGTGAAGTTTACTAGAACTCTAATGTTCAGCAGCTAGCTGTCTTCATATGTGGTTTCATTTGGCATTAGAGTTTTCACACAACAAGGATATTGGAATTCAAAGTAGAATTGGTATGTATCTTCAGTGTAACTTTCTGTTCCTTTTGTAGAAATTTCCCCCTCTTTGTCACTTAATTTTGCTATTTATCAGAAATTGGTAGAGACTTTTAGCTGTTTGCTTTTACCTTCATGTGCATTTGGGTGTAAACTAGATCAGTGGCTCCTAAACTGTGTACAATGCAATCACTGTGCACTTTTTAAAGTGTGAAAGAAGACCCAGTCAGGGCGCAGCCATCTGAGGCTGAGCCAGGCAGCTCTGCAGTGGGCTCTCAGCCCACGCCCCGGTGGCCACCCCTCTGCAGCAGGGGCATCTCCAGAGAGGGTGAGACGGGGCAGCCGTGGGCTGGGGTGGGAGCTGTCAGAACTGGGAAGGTGGGGGCTGCCGGCAGAGAGGATGGATTGCTTCCATCCATGCAGGGTCACTGCTAGTTCACGAGGGATTCTGGGCGGAGCAGGCTGGGGATGGCCGCCACAGTCCCCGTTTGCGACAGTTAAAACTATCTTGCAAGTCAGGGTACTTTTTGCAGGTGGGAGTTTCTGTTTAAATTGTCAGTTAATTTTCCCAGCCTTTCCTGAGGAGCTGTCATCAGGACCATTTATTACTTTTTTAAGGGTCTCTACTCATAATTGTAACTTTGATTCATAATTTCATATAATTTGAAGAGAAAGCAGTGTTCAAATTATAGTAAATTATGTACACAACATCAAAACTACCAAGTTTAATATGCATCACAATAATCTCTTAAAATGTATTGTTTGGGTTTTTTGTAGCATACTATATTTAAAATACAAAACATTAGAAAAAAGATATTGGTACCTCGATAGAAGCAGGAAGGCCCTGTGGTATAATTCTAAATCTGTTTCGTCCCAGACGCAGGTAGGACAAGCTCTTCAAAGGTCTGAACGCTAAAGGATTGAGATTGGTTTCACTGAGATTGTTTCCTTCCAGTTCTAAGGTAACCAATCGACTTAAGCCTATAAAAAATAAAATTATTGTGATATTACAATAATTGGAAAACCATGCAATTGCTATAAAATTTCAAAAGGTCATGTGAGCCCGGCTGGTGAAGCTCAGTGGTTGTACATTGGCCCATGAATCAGAGTCAGGGTTTGGTTCCCTGTCAGGGCACATGCCCAGGTTGCAGGCTTGATTCCCAGTAGCGGGTGTGCAGGAGGCAGCTGATCCATGATTCTCTCTCATTACTGATGTTTCTCTCTCTTCCTCTCCCTTCCTCACTGAATTCAATAAAAATATATTTTTACAATGTCATGTGAAATTTTCAGTTTATTTTGATGGAAAATGTGGCTCAGTTCAGCCAAGATTAAACACTGAATGCATGGTCCAGTGGGGAGGCAGGCTTGTAGAAAAACCATTGCTATGCTGTCTGATCAAAGTGTGTACTATAAGGGCACTGGCTGGTTGCTCAGTGGTTAGAGCTTCGGCCTGTCAACCGAAGGGTCTCCTCAGGTTCAAGGGGATATACTTCTGTTGCAGGTTCGATCCCTGGCCCCAGTCGGGGCATGTGCTGGAGGCAAACAGTTGATGTGTCTCTCTCACATGATGTTTCTCTCTGTCTCTCCACACCTCCTCCCTCCCTATCAACTCTCTCTAAAAAACAATGGACAAAATATCCTCAGGTGAAGATTTAAAAGAATAAAAATAAAAAGTATGTTCTATAAGGGATGGGGGTGGAGGTGGGGTGGTTTGGGGATGGGCAGGGTGCCCCACAGAGGCAGCAATAGCCAAGCAGGGACTTGGAACAGAGCTGGGCAAAAGTAGAAGGTTGTGGATCATTTGAAGCATTTGTAGAGACAGGTAGGTATAAAATGGTAGCATAATTGGGGATGGATGAGGAGTACTGTGAAATGAGGGATTCCTTTTCTGGGACAAGAAGGAGCATCTTCGCCTGGCAAACCCTCAGTTGATGAACATGCAGCACTGAATTTCCATCACAGTGTTCACTTGCTGACAGAGAATGCAACCAAGTGGACGTTTTGAAAGGGAAATAATAAAAAAACTCTCCATGCAATCAAATTGCACTACCAAGAAAGGCCTTTATACAAACAAGTTTTATCAATTACTAGTGGCCCAGTGCACGAAATTTGTGCACGGGGGAGGGTGTGTTCCTCAGCCTGGCCTGCACCCTCTCCAATTTGGGACCCCTCGAAGGATGTCCTATTGCCAGTTTACAGGGATCAGGCCTAAACCAGCAGTCGGACATCCCTCTCGCAATCCGGGACTGCTGGCTCCTAACCGCTCACCTGCCTGCCTGATTGCCTCTAACCACTCTGCCTGCCAGCCTGCTCGCCCCCAACTGCCCCCCTCCCACTCTTGCCAGCCTGATCACCCCTAACCGCCTCTGCCTCGGCCCCGCCACCATGGCTTTGTCTGGAAGGACATCCGGAAGGTCTCCCAGAAGGTCTCCCAGTCTAATTAGCATATTAC
>NW_005370673.1:648493-648818 GCF_000412655.1 Myotis brandtii
ATTGATTGTGCAAGCCCCTCCTTTTATTGATGTCCACCTGCTATTGACAGACATCTACCCTGGGAGAGAAATGAGATGAAACTCTTTCTTTTCATTGTAAAAAGCATTTGAATTCCTAAGGTGTGATAAGGCCACCCAGCCATCCACAGTCAAGATACATATTTTCATGGAGGATGTTCCCACTCGTGAATAAATTAAAACAATTTTTTTCTTTTAATTTAAATTTTCTTCTATAACTGTTTTCTTGTTACTTAAAAGCTAGTTTTTTTGAAACTACTTCCAAAGCTTTTCAAGCTGTATATGTCCTTGGAATGAATTTATAAAT
>NW_005370673.1:649719-669192 GCF_000412655.1 Myotis brandtii
ATTTTTGCCTGCTCCCTCCTTTACGTTGGAAATATTCTTTTTTACTCAGAGGAACCTTAACTTTGATGTAAGGGATTGTTTCCGTTGCCAACTTTTTTCTTCCTTGCCAAGTAAGAGAGTTGTTGTGAACTCTTCAGTGATGCCTTCCCCAGGATATTTGCAGATGTGGTTGGGAAAAGTCATTTCATCCCCGACCTTTGCATGTCAGGTGCTGAGGTGCCCGGGTGCTGCCTTTCCTGCACCCCAGCTCTCCGATCGAGATTGCGATCACAGGGCCGCAGGCAAGGCGGCACCCGGGCCCCAGGGCCGCCTTTGTCCTGCCACCCGGCTCTTGCCTGCCACCTAGGTTTCCGATCACCGTTCTTCCGTCCTTCCCCTTTCGCCTCCCATCATTGTGCCTATGTATGCAAATTAACCGCCATCTTTCTTGGCAGTTAATTTGCATATCGCCCTGATTAGCCAATGGGAAGCGTAGCGAAGGTAAGGTCAATGACCCTTTTGTCTTTTATTAGATAGGATTTTTTTGGCCTCAGGAGTGGTAGGATGCAAATTAATTGGAAGCTTAAAGAAGAATGGGCAGCTAGATGAGAACATAGCACAGGACCCATGTGAAGGTGAGAATGTGGGTGTTAAGAGCATGTAGGAGGGTGAGTGTGTGTGTGCGCACACGTGCGCGTGAGCACACGAGTGTGTGTGCATCCCCATCTGCGCCCCACTGCCACCCTGCTGCCCGGGGTGCTTCTAGCTCCGCAGGTGTGGAACAGGTTTGGGGATATTGCAGAATCCTCCTTGTAAGCAGGGTTCCAGGAGCAGATGCGGCTCAGTGTTGAGCCCGCACACCCCACACCAGAAGTTGGCAGGGACTGCTGTGTGTGCGGGCTGTGCCTCCTCTGCCCTGGGTGCTGTTGGGCCATGGAGCTGAGCTCCGGGCAGAGGGAGAGGCCAAGACTTGCTGGAAAGAGCAGCGCCATCATCCAGCTGCATTCCCACCAGGGAAGTTAGCCCTGACCTTGCCTGTGGGAAGGGCCACACAGCAGAGCTTGGTGCCAGTAGAGGGGTGTAACAGGCAGACCCAGCAGTAAAACTGAGGGACCCTTTATTTTCTGGAGTAACTTTTGTAGGAGAGCCAATGGGGACTGGACAGTGGGGCTCAAGCATGGGGGAGCTCCTCTTCCTCAACCTGCAGAACAGCTGGTTCTGTGCTGCCCTGCAGTGACCTGAGCGAGGGAGACGGCTGTGGGTGCACATCTGCCCCAGTGCAGCTGTGTCTGGAGGCAAGGGGACTCAGACATCTGGCTGGTCGTATTCTGGGTGGAGGCCCCACCCAGCAGGGGCCCATGGCATTGAAAGATTGGAATACCAAGTGGGGCTGATTTTCTTATCTCCTCCTGTTTGAGGTGCTGAGGGGTGCCAGCAAGCCAGGCAGAGCTGAAGCATTGGAAGGACAGGTAGTGCCCCCCCCCCCCCAAACCATGGAATCACCTCCAATGCAAGTCTGTTCAAACCATCCGGGCCAAGACCAGAGTTTCCCCTCAAGGCCCAATTCCATGGGTGATGGGAGAGCATCTCAGACCAGGGACCTGAAGCAGACCCAGCATCTCTGCTACTAGCCTCGCTGCAGGACTACTTGGGGCCTGCTTCAGTCTGGTGTCCAAGGCCTCACAGGGTAACGATTCGCATTGACCTTCACAAGAGAACCTACCGGGAGGCCTGGGACAGACACATCAAGGGGCCAGACTCAACAACAGCAGAGCAAAATCCAGCGAGCTCCACAAACTCCAGATCCAAAGTTCTTTTTTCTTCCATATTCTCTTTGGTTCCCTCCTCCCACCCCACCCCCTCTAGTTCTTTAGGTCTTATAACTCTTAGTATTTTTCTTTCTTTTCCTTTTTCTTTTTCAGTCTTTCTTGTTGTTGGTTCTTTTTCATGTTATTTTCAGTTCAGTCTTACTTTGTTCTGTAAGCACATGTATAACAGCTGGCAATATGTGGTTCTGGTTGAGCCTCACAATTAGCAAGCCTGAGGGCGAATCCCACCCACGAATGGGGCAAAAGCAATTAAGCCCCAAATACAACAGAAGGGCCATAAAACCCAAACAAGGGTCATTACTAGAGCACCCAGCTCAGAAGATTAAGGAGACTATACCACTGTGTCCCACAGAAAGGCCACTTCATCAAGACTGGAAGGCATAGCAGTCTTATCCAACACAAGGAAACAAATATTTTTTTTTAATGGGGGGGACAAAGAAATAGGCCTCAAATGAAAGAACAGGAGGAATCTTCAGAAAGAGAACTAAATGAAATGAAGGCAATTAAAAAACAGGAGACAGTTTAAGGGAGTTGTGAGACACCATGAAAAGTAACAATATCCACAACATAGGAGTATCAAAAGAGGAAAAAAATGTGCCAGGGATAGAGAACCTGTTTGAAGAAATATGGCAGAAAATTTCCCTAAACTGGTGAAGGAAAAAGTCACACATGTTCAGCCCTGGCCAGTGTAGCTCAGTGGGTAAAACATCAGCCCACATACCAAAGAGTCACAGGTTTCATTCCCATTCATGGTCATGTATCTAGGTTGCAGGTTTGATCCCAGGCCCTGGTCAATACTCGTGGGAGGCAACCAATCAATGTGTCTCTCTCACATCTGATTATCTCCCCCTCTCTTCCTCCCTTGCACTCTCTGAAAAACAGTGGAAAAAATATCCTTGGGCAAGGAAATAAATAAATTAATAAGTCACACATTCAGGAAGCACAGAGAGTCCCAAGCGCAAACAACCCAAAGTGGACCACCCACGCCTAGATACATCATAATTAAAATGTCAAAAATTAAAGACATAGAGGGGATCATAAAGGCAGCAAGAACAAAGTAATTTGTTACCTACAAAGGAGGTCCCATAAGGCTGTCAGCTGATTTCTCAACAGAAACACTACAGGCCAGAAGGGAATAGTATGACATATTCAAGGTAATGAAAAGCTAAGATCTGAAACCAAGATTACTATATCCATCAAGACTATCATTCAAAATAGATGGTGAAATAAATAGCTTTCCAACATTGCAAGAAACGTTAAAGGGACTGCTGAAATAATAAGAAGAAAGAGCCCTAGCTGGTTTTGCTCAGTGGATAGAGCATTGGCCTGTGGACTGAAGTGTCCTGGGTTCGATTTCAGTCAAGAGCACATGCCCGGGTTGTGGGCTTGATCCCCAGTAGGGGCGTGCAGGAAGCAGCCGATCAATGATTCTCTCCATCATTGATGTTTCTATCCCTCTCCTCTGACATCAATAAAAATACACATTTAAAAGAAGAAGAATGAGCCAGAGAGAAAGAGAACATAGCAAAAAAGAATAAAAATTGCAATATGTAAGTAAGTATCAATAATAACCTTAAATGTATTAAATCCTCAAAGCAAAACACATAAGATAGCTGAATAGATAAGAAAACATGACCCATATATATGCTGTCTATACAGACCCATCTGAGAAAAAAAGACTGAAAATGAAGGGATTGAAAAAACTTTTCCATGCAAATGGAAACAAAAAAATAGAGCAAGGGTAGCAATACTTACATCTGACACAACAGATTTCAAAACAAAGACAAAGATCACTACGTAATACTAAATGGATCAATCCAACAAGAGAATAACATTGGCAAACATATATGTACCCAATATAGGAGCACCTAAAATGTGTGTGTGTGTGTGTGTGTGTGTTTAAACTCTCAGAAGACTTTAGGGCAGAGATTGAAAGCAGTACATTCATGTTAGGGAACTTTAACACTCCACTGACTTCACTGGATAGATGTTCCAGACAAAAAAATCAACAAGGAAACAGCGACCTTAAATGATACACTAGATCAGATGGACTTAATCGACATTCACCAAATATTTCATCCAAAACCTGAAGAATATACATTCTTCTCATGTGGGACATTCTCAAAGTAGACCACATTCTAGGACACAAAGTAAGGCTCTACAAGTACAAGAAGATTGAAATCATATCAAGCCTCTTCTCAAATCACAATGGCATGAAGTGAAATCAACCACACTAAAAACAAATACATTCAAACATGAAGGCTAAATAGCATGTTATTAAACAATGAATGGGTTACCAAAGAGATCAAGAAAGAGAGAAGGGAGGAAGGAAGGAAGGACTTCCTGAAAACAAATGAAAACACAGAACAACCCAAAATCTACTGGACACAGTGAAACCAGTCCTAAGAGGGAAGTTCATAGCATTACAGGCCTACTTCAAGAAACAAACAAACAAAAAAGCTCAAATAAAGTATATAACCCTAGAACTAAAAGAACGAGAGAGAGAACAAGAAAAGCCCAGAGAAAGTAGAAGGAAGGAAATAATGATCAGGGCAGAATTAATAATATAGAGACTAAAAAAAATAAAAAATACAAAACACCAATGAAACCAAGAGCTGCTTCTTTGAAAACATAAACAAGATTGATGAACCATTAGCCAGACTCAACAAGAAACAAGAGAGGGGCTTTTTTGCAACGGGTTTGCTGCCAGAACACAGGTGTCGGGAAAACCACCAGTAACTCAAACCCAAGATGGTAAAGGAAAAGACTCACATAAACATCGTCGTCATTGGACACGTAGATTCCAGCAAGTCTACCACTGCTGGCCATCTGATCTACAAATGTGGGGGCATCGACAAGAGAACCATCAAGAAATTTGAGAAGGAGGCTGCTGAGATGGAGAAGGGCCCCTTCAAGTATGCCTGGGTCTTGGATAAACTGAAAGCTGAACATGAGCATGGTATCACCATTGACATCTCCCTGTGGAAATTCGAGACCAGCAAGTATGTGACCATCATTGATGCCCCCGGGCACAGAGACTTCATCAAAAACATGATTACAGGCACATCTCAGGCTGCCTGTGCTGTCCTGATTGCTGCTGCTGGTGGTGGTGAATTTGAAGCAGGCATCTCCAAGAATGGGCTGACCCGTGAGCATGCCCTCTGCCTACACACTGGGTGTGAAACAGCTGATTGTTGGTGTTAACAAAATGGATTCCACTGAGCACCCTACAGCCAGAAAAGATAGGAGGAAATTGTTAAAGAAGTCAGCACCTGCATTAAGAAAATTGGCTACAACCCTGACACAGTAGCATTTGTGCCCATTTCTGGTTGAAATGGTGACAACATGCTGGAGCCAAGTGCTAATATGCCTTGGTTCAAGGGATGGAAGGTCACCCGTAAAGATGGCAATGCTAGTGGAACCACACTGCTTGAAGCTCTGGATTGCATCCTGCCACCAACTCGTCCAACTGACAAGCCCCTGCGTCTGCCCCTCCAGGATGTCTGCAAAATTGGTGGTATTGGTCCTGTCCCTGTGGGCCGAGTGGGGACTGGTGTTCTCAAACCCGGCAGGTGGTCGGTCAGCTTTGCTCCAGTCAACATTACAACGGAAGGGAAGCCTGTGGAAATGCACCATGAAGCTTTGAGTGAAGCTCTTCCTGGGGACAATGTGGGCTTCAACGTCAAGAACGTGTCTGTCAAAGATGCTCGCCGAGGCCATGTGGCTGGTGACAGCAAAAAGGACCCACCAGGGGAAGAAGCTGGCTTCACAGCTCAGGTGATTATCCTGAACCACCCAGGCCCAATCGGTGCTGGATATACACCTGTGCTGGATTGTCACACAGCTCACATTACTTGCAAATTTGCTGAGCTGAAGAAGATTAATCATCGTTCTGGGAAAAAGCTGGAAGATGGCCCCAAGTTTTTGGAATCTGGTGATGCTGCCATCGTTGATATGATTCCTGGCAAGGCCATGTGTGTTGAGAGCTTCTCTGACTACCTTCCTCTGGGCCGTTTTGCTGTTCGTGACATGAGACAGACAGTTGCTGTGGGTGTCATCAAAGCAGTGGACAAGAAGGCAGCTGGAGCTGGCAAAGTCACCAAGTCTGCCCAGAAAGCTCAGAAGGCTAAATGAATATTATTTCCAACACCTGCCACCCCAGCCTTAATCAGTGGTGGAAGAACAGTCTCAGAACTGTTTGTCTCAATTGGCCATTTAAGTTTAATAGTAAAAGACTGGTTAATGATTATAATGCATCGTAAAACCTTCAGAAGGAAAGGAGAATGTTTTGTGGACCATTTGGTTCTTTTGTGTGTGTGGCAGTTTTTAAGTTATTAGTTTTTAAAATCAGTACTTTTTAATGGAAACAACATGACCAAAAATCTGTCACAGAATTTTGAGACCCATTAAAATAACAGAGTTTAATGAGAAAAAAAAAAAAGAAACAAGAGAGGGCTCAAATAAATAGAGGGGGGAAAAAAACTAACAATTGATACCACAGAAAGACAAAGGATTGTAAGAAAATACTATAAACAACTATATGCCAACAAACTGGATAAACTGAGTGAAATGGAAAAATTTCTGGAAACATACAATCTTCCAAAACTCAATCAGGAAGAATCAGAAAAACTGAATAGGCCGATAACAACTAAAGAAATTGAAGCAGTAATAAAAATAAAAAACTCACAGCAAATAAAAGCATGGCTCAGAAGGCTTCACAGGGGAGTTTTATCAAACATTCTAAGAAAAATTAACACCTATCCTCCTCAAACTATTTCAAAAAACTCAAGAGGAAGGAATATTTCCAAGCTCCTTTTATGAGGCCAGCATTATCCTAATTTAAAAACCTGATAAAGGTTGTACAAAGAGAAAATTACAGGCCAATATCCCTGATAATCTCAGATGCTAAAATCCTCAACCATATATTAGCAAATCAGACCCAGCAATACTTTATAAAGATCATACACCATGACCAAGTGGGGTTTATTCTGGAGATGCAAAGCTGTACAATATTTGCAAATCAATAAATGTGATATATCACATTAACAAAATGAAGTCCAAAAAATCACATGATCATATCAATAAATATAGAAAAAGCATTAGACAAAATAAAACATCCATTTTTTTTTTAGAAAACTTTCAGCAAAGTGAGAATAGAGGAATCCACCTCAACATAATAAAGGTCATATATGACAAATCTATTGCCAACATCATACTCAATTGGACAAAAATTAAAACCATTTCCCCTAAGAACAGGAACAAGACAGGGATCTCCGCTTTTGCCATTCTTATTTAACGTAGTACTGGAAGTCCTAGCCACAGAAATCAGACAAGAAGAAGAAATAAAAGGTATCGAAATTGGAAAGAAGGAGCTAAAACTGTCATTATTTGCAGGTGACATGACATTGAACATAGAAAATCCTAAAGACTCCACTAAAAATCTACTAGACTTAATAAAGAAATTGGGCAAAGTAGCAGGATACAAAATTAACAGCAAGAAATCAGTGGCATTTTTATACACCACTAATGAACTAGCAGAAATAGAAACTTAAAAAAGAATCCCATTTACCATTGCAACAACAAAAATAAGATACCTTGTAATAAACTTAACCAAAGAGGTAAAAGACCTATACTTGGAAATCTATAGGACACTGAAAAAAGAAATGAAGATACAAAAAAGTGGAAGTATATACAGTGTACATGTATTGGATGCATTAATATCATTAAAATGTCCATAATACCCAAAGTAATCTATAGATTCAATATAATCTCTATTAAAATACCAACAGCATATTTCACAGATCTAGAACAAATAATCCAAAAATTATATGGAACCAAGAAAGACCCCCAGTAGTCACAGCAATCCTGAGAAAGAAGAACAAGGTTGGAGAGATCACAACTATACTATAAAGCCATTGTAATCAAAACAGCCTGGTCCTGGCACAAGAAAAGGCATAAAGACCATTGGAACAGAATGGAGACCCCAGAAATTGATGCAAGCCATTACAGTCAATTAATATTTGACAAAAGAGGCAAGAGCATACAAAAATAAAGAGTCTCTTCAATAAATGGTGCTGGAATCATTGGACAGGGACATTAAAAAATGCAACTACTCCCCCTACTTATCCCATCCACAAGGATAAACTCAAGATTGATAAAAGACTTAAATGCAAGTCACCCTATATAATAAAGAGCTAATATGCTAATTAGACTGGATGGCAGAATAACCTTCTGGAACAACCTTCCGGAATAACCAGTGGGCAGGGCCCCGGCTGCCTCAGCCCTCGCAGCCCCAGCTGCTGCCACCCTCTGCGGGGCTATCTGTGGAGGGGAGGGTTCTGAGATCGATCATCCTGCAGAGGGTGGCAGCAGCCAGGGCTGCAAGGGCTGAACCCCTTGCATGAATTTTGTGCATCAGGCGTCTAGTGGAACCATAAAGGTCGTAGAAGAAACCATAGGCAGCAAAAATCTCAGACATCTCGTATGGCAGAATTGTCACTAGTACGTCTCCTAGGGTAAGAGAAACAAAGGAAAAAATAAACACATGAGACTACATCAAACTGAAAAGCTTCTGTACAGCAAAAAAAAAAAAAAACACACACACACACACACACACACACCATCAAATTGAAAAGGGAACCCACTGTATGAGAGAACATATCTCGAAAATATATAAAGAACTCATACAACTTAACAAAAGGAAGACAAACAATCCAATTAAAAATGGGCAAAGGACCTAAATAGAGACTTCTCCAAAGGGGACATACAGAGGCCAAGAGACAGATGAAACAATGCTCAAAAGTCACTGATCATCAGAGAGATGCAAGTTAAAACAACGATGAGATATCACCTCACACCTGTTAAAATGACTACCATCAATAAATCAAGTGCTGGTGAGGATGTGGAGAAAAGGGAACCCTCGTACACTGCTGGTGGGAATGCAGACAGGTGCAGCCTCTGTGGAAAACAGTATAGAGCTTCCTCAAAAAACTAAATATGGAATTGCTGCACTGAGCCACCCCTGATCCCACTTCTGGGATCATATCCTATGAATCCTGAAACACCAATCAGAAATATATACACCCCTATGTTCATAGCAACACAATTTACAATCACTAAGATCTGCAAATAGTCCAAGTGCCCATCAATAGATGAGTGGATTAAAAAACAAAAAAAGGGGTTTATTTACACAATGGAATACTATCCTATGTAATAAAAGCCTAATAAGCAAATTGACCGAACTGGCGGAATGACCAGTCGCCATGACTCACACTGACCACCAGGGGGCAGACGCTTAATGGAGGAGCTGCCCCCAGCCTGCAGGCCCCAGGCCAGCCAAGTCAGGTGTGAGTGGGGCCCCCCAGTCAACCCACTGGTCGCCCTGCAGATCGGCCCTGATTGCCGGCCAGGCCTAAGGACCCTACCCGAACACAAGTTTCATGCACTAGGCCTGTAGTGCAGCTATAAAAACAGGTAGGATCTCTTATCTTTGAAACAGTGTGGAGGGACCTGGAGAGTATGCTAAGCAAAATAAGCCAATCAGAGAAAGACAAGTATCACACAATCTCACTTATATGTAGAATCTAATGAACAAAATAAACTGACGAGCAAAATAGATCCAGACTGACAGATCTTGGGGATGGAAGAAACGGAAAGAGATTAACCAAAAATGTAATATGCATATATGCATAGCCCTAGGACTCAGACAATAGTATAATGATTCCTGGGTAGGGCCAGGGGCTGGGTGGGAAGGGGGTATCAGGTGCAAATGGGGGCCATCTGTTATACTGTTTATAATTTTTTAAAATTATAAAAAAATCATGAGCAGCTCAGCAATAATGATTGCCAGAGGCATCTGAGTCAGATATTCAGGGTGTAACTTTGGAGTTTTTTCAATGGTTAAGATTTCCAGAATAGGGGATGTTTTCATATTCAACTCAAGTCACGGCCATCACCCTAAATGCTCTGTGCAATCCATTTCCTCCTTTTTGGCCTGTCAGAGAAGCAAGACAATGCTCTCTGGAGTCCAGACCACAGATGCTAGGGGCACCCTGAGGAGACAGCAGCAGATGTGATTGGATGGTGGTGTTCAGGGTCTGTTGAAGGACTGGAGACGGGAATTTGTAAGGCCAACCAGTAAACTTAATAAGTGATTGTAGTTCCTCATATTTTCTTTAATTTTCAAAACTGAAGATCCTGAGAATCCAGCATATTTATCTTCAGGCTTGCGCTTTTAATAGAAGTTTTCCAGTCAAAAACAGGTAACAGAAGTCGACTAATGGTTATTTCATTACCTCAGAAGAGAGAAACCTAATACGCGATGCAAACTTATGGTACTATGCATCATTTTGCAATAATTCTCTCATTTATCCGTATAATGTATATATAGGAAACACAGTATGTGTGTTACTGTCTGTAACAGCAAACTGGATAGAGTTAGAAAAGATTAAAACGTGTAGGTTAGATGGGGGCAGAAAGGGGATTTGTTAGCAGGACATTGGCAGGAGGTCATTCCTGTTGAGGGGGACAGCATGACAGGTTATAGGTGTGGACAGGCATGTTTTCAATCCATCGGTTTTCCCTTGCTGTTCCTCTCTGCCCTTCTATTCCTGCTTCTCAATTGTAGAGGTAACTCTCTCCCACGTGGGCATGCAGATCTCAGCATCCCATCCAGGGAGCTCTCAGGGCCAGCACAGGCCGCAGCTCCTGGTTGTCCAGTTCCTGCACCTCCTCAAGCCCATCACCCCTGCATCCCAGCTGACAGGCAGGCCCTGCGTGCAGCCTGTGGTGTCCAGGTTCTTCCTTTCCTCCACGCTTTTGCTCATGCTGCATCTCTCTGAAGTGTCTGTCTCCCTGTTTCCCTGGAACTCTACAGAACCCGGAACCTGGACGTCCTGGTGACACCCCGCCTCCGGAGAGAATGGAAGACAGCAGGCCCTGATGGCCCAGCCAGGCTTCCTGGGAGCGGGAGCAAGCAGACAGCACTGGGGACGGCCTTGGTGCCTTGGCGCGCAGGCCCGCCCAGCTCTCTGCCTGTCAGCCCAACCTGCAGGGGCAGCAGGACTCAGGAGCTGAGCAGTTTCCAGGGCTGCAGCACTGAGGAGAGAACCCAGGCCCAGCTGGCCTGTCTCTCATCATTGATGTTTCTATCTCTCGCTCCCTCTCCCTTCCTCTCTAAAATTAATTAAAAGAAATGTGTGTGTGTGTGTGTGTGTGTGTGTGTGTGAGAGAGAGAGAGAGAGAGAGAGAGAGAGAGAGAGAGAGAGAACCCAGCCTGAGTGGTTAGCACTGGCCAGGGCTCAGAACACAGCCACACAGAAGCGCAGGGCCTGGGGGGTGGCAGAGGAGTGCCTCCTCGCGCCCCCATACAGGCGGCAGCTCCCCGGACTGTCCCTCCTGGGGAGGAGGGAGCATCTGTTCATGAGGGAGAGGAGGAGAAAAGCAGTTGCAGGAATGTACGATAGCATTTTCTAAATGTGGACTTAGGTTTTATAACATGTCATGTGACAACACAATTACATGATTTCACATGTAATTCACACACAGCCCCTAGTACACTTCTTCTAAATTAAGTGTTACTTTGGTCTGTTTTAATTTCTAGCAGTTAGAAATTGAATTTTCTAATATCTTTTCCACATTAAAAAGCCCATCAAAATTTGTGCTTATTAATGTTTTTCTTGTGTACCCTGAAACTCATCTGGAAATAGAGTATTTCCATAACTCTGGAATCCTCAGATTTGGCAATTCTCATTATTGTTTTCCCATCATCAGAACTGTTTTCTTCCTATGAAGTTTTTTAGGAATGAAAGGAAATAATTGAATTGTTTTATTCCTTTAAAGTCTTGGTTTATCAAGATACATGAACATGCCCTGGCCGGTTTGGCTCAGTGGATAGAGCATCGGACTGAAGACTGAAGGGTTCCAGGTTTGATACCGGTCAAGGGCACATGCCTGAGTTGCGGGCTCGATCCCCAGTGTGGGGCGTGCAGGAGGCAGCCGATCAATGATTCTCTCTCATCATTGATGTTTCTCTCTCTCTCCCTCTCTCTTCCTCTTTGAAATCAATAAAAATATATATTTTTAAAAAGATACATGAACATGATAAGTATATTTCAGATCAAATAAAAAGTGTTGAGCACTATACCTCAAGAGCTACATTAGACTGTTAGGAAGATAAAACAAAAAACTTGCCAGTTAGTCTTAAAGTAAACCATAATCTAATCAAAGACATTAGCTAGAGTTCCTGAAAAAGCTAAATATAATACTGCCTCTTTTTATAGAGTTCACTAGTGACATTGAAAGGAAATTAATTAGTCCTGCAGGGCAGGACTGGGCAAGAGGGGCCGGACGTGCCCTGGAGCCAACCTCCTACGGTCCCTCCCCAGCTGGCAGGCTGGCTGCACCTGGGGCGGCACCAGGGCTCAAAGGGTGTCTATAGAGTGAGCGGGGCCTCCGGCAGGTGGGGTCCCTCAGCCTGGCCTGCGGGGATTGGGCTGAAAGCGGCTCCCCAACATCCCCCGAGGGGTCCCGGAGTGGGAGAGGACACTCTGCGAAGTTGCTGTCGCTTGGCAGCTCCTGCATTGAGCGTCTGCCCCGCCCCGGGTGATCAGTGCGCGTCATACCTACTGTACGGTTGGTCAGTGGGTCGGAGGGTCGCTTAGCCTTTTACATATATATAGATCATATGACAACTTCAGCTCTCCAGCTTGTCCAGAAACAACCACAAGCAGAGTCAGTTCTAGGTGTATCAGATGCATGGACCGCGGGCCCTTCCCTAACACCCACCCGTAGGAGAGCCGGGCTGCCCTGCAGCCACACACCTGGCATCCTCCACCGTGTGCTCGGGCCAGAGAGACTGCATGGACTGCCTGTGCCCACTTGCTCATGTGATACAGAGTCTATATGCCAACATATGACAGATTATAGTAGCGAAATGTGTGCAGGCAGTGGGCTGAGGTGCGTGCACTGCGCATGCAGGAGCAATGAGGAGACCGTCCCAGCCCTGGTGCAGCGTCACCACCACCGGCACAGGCCTCTGTCCCGACAGCACCCACACGTGGCTGTGTGGGAAGTTAGTGTCGCTCAGGGTGTTACAGGTCTTGAACTCAGTCACTGTTTGTAGATGATGAGGACCTGAAGTCATTGAGGTTTTATTTCCATGTAGAGGACTTGTTAAGACAATGGGCAGTTTAAAATACATTTTAAGAAGTTACACTAATCAATATTAAAACCAGGTGTCTCCATTTAAATGGTAAAGTGACCTAAAAAACCTTGCCAGCTATTCATCCGGCAATACCACAAATAAAATTCCCCCAGGTGACAGAGAGGTACATGGACACGTTACAAGCGCATGCTTGGTACCTGACAAGCGTTCTTCATCGATAGCGCGAAGCTTGTTCTCACTGACTCTGAGTTCTTCCAATGTAGGTGGCAGCTCCGGAGGAAGCTCTGCCAGGCTGTTTCCATTCATATTCAGGTGCACCAACTTCTTCAAATGCTGAAAAAGCAAATCTCAGATTACTATTTCATCTGGCACAGGTGTCCAGTACATCTCACTTTAATGTTCAGTTAGCTGCAGTTATGCCTCTAAGCCTGACTTACTGGGGTTTAGATGGGGGTCCCCATCTTCTCCCTGCCATGCAGATGTCGGTCCTATGAGTGTTTATTCCAGGCACTTTCAGCCACACTAGGCAGTCATGTTCCACTCGCCATAGGGATCTGTCACACGTTACTGTGGCCACGGAAACGAGAGAAATCTCCTACCGCACTGGGTTGGTTATATTTTGCTAGATCTTGGGTTTCCACCTTCTCAGCAGCAGACACACGGTTATTAAAACTCTCCGTATGCGAGTTTTCTCTGTATGACATACTAGTGCAGGGGCCTGAGTCCCTCATGAGTGCTGGTGTCAGGACAGCAATTTGAACCCTGTCAATGTATTTGTAAAACTCAGTTTTCTGTTCATTAATAGAAGCAGAATTATAATAGCACTAATGATGGAGCAGATTCTTCCACATGGAGTGGTCAGGCATCACAAGCCATTGCTCTATGGCACCCTCACGGTTTTGATGGGGTGAGGGGGGCGTCTCCACCCGAAGCTGCTGGTTGGCGGCACTGCCTGGCTGCCCGCGCTGAGCACTGCAGCTGGCGGGTTTGAGTGGGGCCACGTGGACGACTCACGTTAGTGGGTTCAGAGCCCAATGTGAGCAGTTTGGGATAGAAACCCCCAAACAGGAAGAGAAGGTGACTTCCTACAATGTCTTCCTTTTTATCCAATACCAGGAGTGCATGGGTGCCCAGGTTTTGATCAGGACAGCTAGCCTGCGGGGCACTCAGTCTGTGTGTGAGTGTGGACCTTCTCACCTGCCAGCCCTGAATGGGGGTGTGAGCCAGGAACTGTGTGCCTCAGAGGGAGCTGTGCAAGGAGGGGACAGGCCTGCCCGAGGGGGCAGTTTGACCCAGTGACTGTGGTATTGGTGCTGGGGCTTCTGCAAGCACACCTATTTGTGAGTATTGTGTACACACAGCCGTCTCCTTTCCTGCTTCTGCATTTGTTTCTCTGAAATTCCTTGATCCTCTCTTCTTTTCTGCTTTTTAGAGAAAAAAATATCAAATCTGAGTCTTTCAGAAATTTATTCTGTGCTGTTTCCCATCTTCTTCCCTCTTCTTTTCCCAACCTGAACCCCGAGTTCATTTGTGTTTTCAGACGCCCTCTTGCTAACGTGTCCCTTCATCAGTGCTGCCCGGCCCAGAGCAGGGGCTCACATGCGCTGCCGCCCAGCGTTCGGGAAGCTTCCAGATCCTGCCCTTCCTCCCTGGAGCACCTCACGCACATGTTCTCAGCGACGTGGGGGAAAACTACTCTATAAATTTAATACATTTATTTTGTTATTGGTGCGGTGTCTGGTGCTCTAAGGGTATGACAGCCAGACACATGTGACATAACAGGCTCTATTCAAGGTAAAGCTTCAATACAGTTTAGGGACATGAGGGAAGAAAGTTTCTCCACTTAGGCGAATGCTACCAGGTAAACGTTCAGCTTTTCCTCTCTTCCCCATCTCCACCACTGCCAGTGCCAGTCATGGGAAAGCAATCTAAATAGATTGTGACAAATCAGAACGTGGGTTTACCTTGAATGCTTCTGGACCTATGCCTGAAGAGGTGATACTATTTTTGCTCAAATCAAGCCTTTCCAAATTCGGTAGTCCATTAAATGCTTCATCGGGAATGGAGGTGATGGAATTGCCTAGGACAGGACAGTTGTGTTTTAGACCGATGTGCCAATACATACACACACGTGCACTTGCACAGAGAGCAAACGAGAGTATTCTCTGTATGAAAAAGCAATACTCACAGCATGGGCCTCCGGGAGGTATATCACATCAGCGGATGCACATTTAGAAAAGTAAACGACTGGGGCTCCCCTGTTTCACAGAGTCAGAACGTGCACTCTAAGGACTTGCCATGCTCTATACCTCAGGTTTTAGATAAAGCTGCTTAAAGCATCCAGAGTGTAGTTGCTAGACCATGCTGTGAGCATTGGGCATCGTATGACAGATGGTTTCTAGAAGGTTATGGTTTTTATAGCTCTTCATCTTTTCCCATTGGCATTTCTTAGGCCCTGGCTCACAACTATAACCCTGCAATTAATCAACGACATTGTGGGTGTGTCGATTGCCTTTCTGGAGCACCAGGCTCAGTCCCTAAATCAGCGGCATGGGGAGATAATCTCATCACCTCCAGATCCGAGGTTCTGCTCCCATGACTGAGACCTACAGAAGTTCCTACGGGCCTTAACTTTATGGGGTTTTGTTTTGACACTTGGTTAAGTACAGTAGTCAGTGGTTTTAAACTCAGAAAATGAGCTTCCCAGATAGAGTAAGCACAATATAAACCAAACGTGACCTTCCTGCAAAACCAAGACCGTGTGTGCACCGGCCATTCACCATCATAAGACTAGACTTTCGCAAACCAAGCTTTCTTGTGGGACATCTGGCACGCGGGCACAGGAGGGGCTTTGCTGGGGTCACAAGAGCATGGTGTCCGGGGGGGTCTGTCACAGACTGGCCATCCTGAGCAAAGGTGTCAGACTTTTCCTGTTGAGTATAAATGATGTTATATCATCATTTATTATTTTGATGGTAGTTTGTTGCTGTGATTTCCCCCAGGATGTCTGAAACCCCATTCAGACCCTGTGGCCCCTGCGGCCCCTGCATCTGCAGGGCCACCCCTCATGGGCCATATCACCATTGTCCATTTGGCCCAGCCTCCTTGCCAGCCAGCCACACCAAACCTGGTCATGCTGTTCCTCCACTAAGGACCTTTTCAGGTGGCCCTATAAACACAGGAGTAGAAGGTCGGGACCATCCATGTCCACCAGAATAGCTAACATGAGGGAGAACGGCTGACAGGACCGTTAAATGCATCTCTGTGTCACTTAGTGGTCCTACTCCTGGCACGTACTCCAGGGAGAAGGAAACGGGGTCTCCACAGACATCTGTATGTGGGTGTTCATAACCACAGAACTGCCCCCAACTGGAAACACTCCAGATGCCTCAGCTGATACCACCGGTTCATCCAGACAGCTCTCAGCAGTAGGGAGGGCAAGATGCTGACCAAATGCAACAGCCTGGATGACCCCGAAAGCAGTGTGATGGGGGAAGCCAGCTAAGGAGGCCGTGTGCCTAGTGACCCCGTTCTCATGATGTCTGGAAACGTCTAAACTACAGACACAGACACATCCTGGTGGCCAGGGCTTGTGAACAGAGGGACATGAAGAATTGGGCAGAGGTTACCTGACTATATGCATGTCTCAAAACTCAGTACCATGCTAAAAATAAGTTTAACTCCATGAAAGTTACCCTCAGTAAAGCTGACTTTAAGAAAGAAGTCCAGCCGGGCCGGCATGGCTCAGTGGTTGAGTGTTGACCCATGAACCAGGAAGGCACAGTTTGATTCCAGGTCAGGGCACATGCCCGGGTTGCAGACTCGATCCCTAGTAGGGGCCATGCAGGAGGCAGCAGATCAGTGATTCTCTCTCATCATTGATGTTTCTATCTCCCTCTCCCTTCCCCTCTCTGAAGTCAATAAAAACATTTTTTTTTAAAGAAGTCCATGAGAAATCATGGTTGGATTTGGAGGACTCTGCTTTACATCCAATTATGCTATACTGTAGTAAAACACCTACCTCTTCTGCAACGTTTGCGTTTAAAGATTGCGAAAATAGTCTGTTTAGAATCCATTTATATTACGAGATTAAAATATAACACTCATAGGGGAATGAGTTATTTACTTTTAAAGCTAAAAATGAAATGGACATCGACATCTCTTACCAGCAAGCTCCAGGCTTGTTACCTCGGGTGCTGCCAGCGGTGGTATCTGGGCGAGGTCTGCATCGTTGCAGCTGATGGTCCTGTAGGACAGAGAGCACCCACTGGGCAGAGCTGGCCTGCGTCTGGGAGGAGCACCGGCTGGGAGTTGGGACAGCACCCGTAACACACCTCTGGTTTCCTCCTCCTCCTCCTCCTCCTCCACCTCCCTGGCTGTGTTTCCGTGGGGACGCGCCTGCCTGCCCTCCTCTCCAGGCCTCTGCTCAGCCCTGCTGCGCTGCCCCTGGCCAGGAAGTCTTCCTCTGTCCCCAGGTTCCGGGCTCATTTTCTTTTGCTCCCTGTCTTCAGTTTCTTTCATTCCTTCAGCCTCCTCAGCCGGAAGCTCCTCTTTTCTCAATGCTTGGTCCAGTTTCACCCAAGGAGGTGGCCGCTGCCGATGATGTGAATTAGGAGGTTCTCTTCGTTCTGAAGAATCACCAGAAAAGTCAGTTCTGTCATTAACGCTCTAGCACTGATAGCGAGTAGGAGGCTCCGACCATGCACGGAGGAGGCAGCAGGGCACATTGTGATATGAATAAAAGAAGAGTCATAGCAAAGGGAGGCTAGTGAGTATCCCTCCAGGTGTTTGAGTGCAGTTTACACATGAAATGCAGCTTAAAATTTTTGCTTGAATAGTTTTAATAGTAACTATTTCTATGCTGTAAGATCTATTATAGACAATTTTTGTTTTACCTGAGGTTTTACTATTTCGTTCTCCCTGGTAACTACAAGGGGTGCAAAATGATAAGTAGCCCCGTTGTTTATTAGTGGGGTTGTTGATAAGGCAAGAATGTGTGCACTCTCAGGCGTATGGTAGTGAAATTGGCTTTTGTTTATAGATTTATTATTTTTTTTCCCAATTTCCTTTCAGCTCCATGAGTCTAAAAGCACCCTTTGCTAGAAAGGTCATTTTTTCTCCTGGACTCTACTGAAATCATTTTGCTTCTTGAGACTTACAGAAAACATCTGGCTTAACTAACCGAGATACACATGAGAGCCCTGTGTACTACTACATGGCGATAAGAGCAGAAATAGCGTGCAGTGCACAGCTGGTCCACAGCGGGATTAGCTGTCACTGTTTGCTAAAGGCGGGCAGGCGTGGCTGGCACTGCAGCCTCGCCCTCTGGGAGTTCTAGGAAGGAGTGAGCTCAGTGTCCAGGCTTCCTTCCATCAAATACATAAAACTATGTATTCAGCCTCTCCTTGCCTTCATTTAATACTAAACAAATCATCCCTAGAAGAACTCAAAGAATAATTATTTGAAGGATTACTTAAGATTTCAATTCAGTATATAATATAAAGTGTTTGAGTTATTTTTTCACATCTTTAGCAGAAAATACAAAAGGAGAATAGAAAAAAATGAGCCGAAGGAAGCTAAAGCTGTCATATTAAAACATTTAAAATCCTTCCTGTATACCCAAGTTTATTTTTCCAAAATAACTACAGCATTTTAGGAATAATTCAGCTCCTTTGAAAAATGAGAATTTCTGAATCTTTATAAGTTTTATGTTTCACCCCCCAAGGAGTCAATTTTATTAAACACTTATTTTCTAACACTTTAAAAGTCATAATACCTTAGTGAAATAGTTGGTAGTATCCACCAAAGTACAGTTTCTAAATATTCTGAAGTTCTTCCTGGCAGGAGACCTGCCTGTGATCACCCTTGACCACAGATGAGGAAACAACACCCCAGTGCCTCTCGTGCCTACTTCCCTGGGTTTGTATTTCAAAAGGCTGGGCCAGGCTGGCTTGGGGAGAGCTGGCCTCTCTCCTGAGGGGCCTCTCCTCCCTCAGGGATGAACCTCCAGGGACCCTGGGACAGTGAGCAGCCGACAAAGCCGCCTGGTGACCCTGGGCCCAGCAGCCCCGAGCGGGACACGCTCCGGACGCAGACCAGCCTCCCTGCTCACCGAGTTCTTCCTCTGCGTCTGGGCTAATCGCTGTGCCACAGGGAGCGAGCAGTAGGAGCCGGCAGGCCTCGGCACACAGGGCAGGGACCTCGGGCTGCCCGCACCCTTCACGGCCTCTCAGCGCGGCTGCGGGGCCCACCGCCTCCTTCCCGCAGCTCGAATTGAGCGCTTATGCCTGTCCTCCCGTATTATTCCCAAGTAATTTCTATGCCTGTCATCATTGTGCCAATAGTTTAAGTATTCTGACGACCACTTTATCATAAATTAGAGCAAGTGCAAGTAAACAGGGGAGGGCAAGGCTGAGTCGCATGTGATATTTTGGGCTGAACGTTTATACCAGAGTCCAAGCAGACCGGGCAGCACTCGCCCTCGGGGGTGGCCGCGCGCTG
>NW_005370673.1:669284-682299 GCF_000412655.1 Myotis brandtii
AACCACAGAGCCCTTCCATCGGCGCACAGGCAGGTGGTGCAGGGCTCCGGCGACCACGCGGCCCCGTTGTACATGGTCATCCCGTTCACCGAGCAGCGGCCCTTCCGCCCTAGGAGAGAGCACCGGACACTTACTTCCTGGTGCGGTCACCGCCTGGGCGGGAACTAGAACCACACAAGGTGGCGTCTGCGTGGCTCCCGCGGGGAGAGGTCTCCACGGAGCCTGTGGACGCCGCCCCTGCCCTCTGCTCCTTTCCTGGGAGCTGACTGGCCTGCGCTTCCATCCTCACCCGCAGGATGGCTGTCACACAGGCGCAGACACGTGAGGGACTGTTTGTCCTGGCCCTAGTGTCACCCCTAATAACTCTCGACCTAATATCTCACATTGTCCCCAGGTTGCACTCCCAAGCGAGTCTCACATGTGTCCCGACCTTCCCTCCCACTCAGTCCAGCTCAAGCCCTGCCAGCTCCCCCGAGACGCTTGCCCTGGGCCACTCCCACCACCCAATTCCTCGCGTGGAAGAAACACATCCGCATAATGTTTCTCCTGATTATAAAAGTCCTATATTCCATCAAAATTCCAATAGCTTTTTTTTGGCAAAAATGCAAAAGTTTACCCTCAAATTCACATAGAATTACAAAGGGTCCTGAATATCCAAAAAAATCCTGAAGAAAAATAACAAGAACAAAATTGATATTTTGTTCTTAGATATTTCAAAAGTTACTACAAACCTGCAATGGTCAGCGGTGGCCTCAGGATAAACATATAGGCCAATGGAATACTGAGACTACCTTACTATGGTCAAAGGATTTTTTTGATTTTTTTTTCACTTGAGCTACAAAGATTTGCTTGCTTCTATTTATTTTTAAAAAATAATTCTTTATTGTTGAAAGTATTACATATGTCTCCCTTTCCCCCTCATTGACCCCTCCAGCCCATCCCCTGACCCCCGCCCCAGGCCCTCACCACCCACCACCCTATGTCTGTGTCCATAGGTTATGCATATATGCATACAAGCTCTTTGGTTGATTACTTCCCACCCCCCACCCTCCCTGCCTTCCCTCCGAGATCCTGCACTCTGTTCCAATCTTCCATGTCTGTGGATCCACTCTGTTCACTTTATTTTGTTACATAGATTCCACATTTGAGTGAGATCATGTGATACTTGTCTTTCTCTGGCTTATTTCACTTAGCATGATACTCCCTAGGTCCCTCCATGCTGTCTCAAAGGGTAAGAGATCCTGCTTTGTTACAGCTGCATAGTATTCCATAGTGTAAATGTACCACAGCTTTTATCCACTCGTCTGCTGATGGGCACTTGGGCTGTTTCCAGATCTTAGCTATTGTGAATTGTGCTGCTATAAACACAGGGGTGCATACATTCTTTCTGATTGGTGCTTCAGGTTTCTTAGGATATATTCCTACAAGTGGGATCACGGGGTCAAATGGGAGTTCCATATTTAATTTTTTGAGGAAACTCCATACTGTTTTCCACAGTGGCTGCACCAGTCTGCATTCCCACCAGCAGTGCACAAGGGTTCCTTTTTCTCTGAATCCTTACCAGCACTTGTCATTTGTTAATTTGTTGATGGTAGCCATTCTGACTGGTGTGAGATGATACCTCATTGTCGTTTTGATTTGTATCTCTTGTATGATTAGTGACTTTGAGCATTTTTTCATATGTCTCTTGGCCGTCTGTATGTCCTCTTTGGAAAAGTGTCTATTTAGATCCTTTGCCCATTTAATTGGATTGTTTATCTTCCTATTGTTAAGTTGTATGAGTTCCTTATATTTTGGATGTATCATTGCCAAATATGTTCTCCCATGCAGTGGGCTCCTTTTTTATTTTGTTGATGGTTTCTTTTGCTGTGCAAAAGCTTTTTATTTTGAGGTAATCCCATTGTTTATTTTCTCCTTCGTTTCCTTTGCCTTAGGAGATGTATCTGTAAACATAGTGCTATGAGAGATGTCTGAGATTTTGCTGCCTATGGTTTTTTCTAGGATTTTTATGGTTTCACGTCTTACGTTTAAGTCTTTTATCCATTTTGAGTTTATTCTTGTGTATGATATAAGTTCATTCTAGTTTCATTTTTTTTGCATGTTTCTGTCCAATTTTCCCAACACCATTTATTGGAGACTCTCTTGACTCCATTGCATGCTCTTGCCTCATTTGGCAAATATTAATTGAGCGTAATGTCTTGGGTCAATTTCTGGGTTCTCTGTTCTGTTCCATTGGTCTATATGCCTGATCTTGTGCCAGTACCACGTGGCTTTGTAGTATTACTTGAAATCTGATATTGTAATTCTTCCAACATTGTTTTTCTTTCTCAAAATTGCTGCAGCTATTTGGGGGTCTTTTTTGATTTCATATAAATTTTTGGAGCATATGTTCTAGCTCTGTGAAATACGCCATTGGTGTTTTAATAGTAGATTGCTTGCATTGTATGGACATTTAAATTATGTTAATTCTATGAAGCCATGAACACGGTATACTCTTCCACTTGTTTATATCTTCTTCTGTCTCTTTTTTCAACATCCTTTAGTTTTCTGAGTACAGGTCTTTTGCCTCCTTGGTTAAATTTATTCCTAAGTATCTTAATTTATTTGTTGCAGTGGTAAATGGAATTGGTTATTTAGTTTCTCTTTCTGAGAATTCATTATTGGTGTATAAAAAAAGCCATCAATTTTTGGATATTGATTTTTGTATCCTACTACATTGCCATATTCATTTATTAAATGTAGTAGTTTTCTTGTGAGAGACTTTAGGGTTTTCTATTTACAACATCATGTCATCTTGTGAATAATGAGAGTTTTACTTCCTCCTTTCTAATTTGAATGCCTTTTATTTCTTCTTGTCTGATAGCTGTGGCTAGGACTTCAGTACTGTGTTGAATAAGAGTGGTGAAAATGGACATGCCTTTCTTGTTGAAGCTCTTTATTTGACCATCTATTTTGAATGATAGCCTTGCTGGATGTAGTAATCTTGGTTTCAGATTCTTGCTTTTCATTACCTTGAGCACTTCATGCCATTCCCTTCTGGCCTGTAGAGTTTCTGATTAGAAGTCAGATGTGAGCCTTATGGGAGCTCCTTTGTAGGTAACTTCTTTTCACTTGCTGCCTCTTTGTCCTTAATTTTTGGCATTTTAATTATGACGTGTCTGAGCATGGGCCTGTTAGGGTTCTTCTTGCTTGGGGTTTTCTGTGCCTCCTGAACTTGTTTCACTTTTTCCTTTATCAGGTCAGGGACGTTTTCTGCATTATTTCTTTAAACATGTTCTCTATCCCTTTCTGCCTCTTCTGGCACACCTGCTATTCTAATATTGTTACGTTTCACATTGTACCACAGCTCCCTTAAGCTGTCCTCCTGTTTTTTAATTGTATTTTCTTTTTGGTTCTCTGATTGAGTGATTTTTTTCAACCTTGTTTTCTAATTCACTGATTTGATCCTCAGCTTCCCCTAATCTGCTATGTGTTCCTTCCAATGTGTTCTTTATTTGTGCTATGTCATTCTTTATTTCCGACTGTTCTTTTTTCATAGTTACTATACCTTTTTAAATTTTGTTGAGCATCTTTACCATCATTACTCTGAACTCTATGTTTCATATAAATTTTTTATCC
Source organism: Myotis brandtii (assembly GCF_000412655.1). Taxonomy (NCBI): domain Eukaryota; kingdom Metazoa; phylum Chordata; class Mammalia; order Chiroptera; family Vespertilionidae; genus Myotis; species Myotis brandtii. The sequence goes on from NW_005370673.1 coordinate 672,903, forward strand.
CTGCTTCATTTATCTCTTCTTCTGGAGAATTCTGTTGTTCTTTCATTTGGAGTTGTTTCTCTATCTCCTCATTTGGCTGTCTCTTTGGATTTGTGGCTATGTATTAGGTAGATCCATTATGCCTCTCAATCTCCAGTGCAGGACAGTGTCAAATGCTGTTTCTGACTAATTATATCAGGCAAAGACTTAAAGCCTCCAGAGCCTACCTCTGCCTACAGATTGATAGGATTCCACTTGAATGGCCGCATGCAACAGGGTGGGGCAGTTGCTTCTGCCTGGAAGCTAATTGTTATTTTTAGTCTCTTACATGGCCTCAGGGCAAGGTATTTTCCAATAGAATGGGTCAACTGTCTTCCTCTCAGGCAAGGCAAATGTTTGCATGAGAAAGATGACCTCTGCAGTGTGAGGGAATGACTCAGCACAAGAAACAGGGGTGTCTGCATTCCGAGCTCTAAACCCAGAGCCCCCAATCCTGGCTTCTGCTCACACAGCTCCAGTCCACTCTGCCCTCCCTCTGGCGGAGCACATGGTAGGTGAATCCACCGGAAATTTTGTGTTTTGGCCCTTTAAGAGGGTGCCTGAGAGAAACCAAGATGGCAGCATAGGTAAACACCGGAAATTGCTGCCTCCCAAACAAATTCAAAAATACAACTAAAAGACAAAACAGACATCATCCAGAACCACAGGAAGGCTGGCTGAGTGGAAAGTCTACAACTAGAAGGAAAGAGAAAAGCACACTGAGACTCAGAGGAGCTGCGGAAGTAAAGTGCAGAGGTACGGAGGGGCACGCTGCAAGGGCTGGCAACTGAGGACTCGGCTCTCTTTTTAAATCGGGACCTTCAATTCTGAATGATAGCTTTGCTGGGTAGAATAATCTTGGTTGTAGGTTCTTGGTATTCATCATTTTGAATATTTCTTGCCACTCCCTTCTGACCTGCATAGTTTCTGTTGAGATATCAGCTGACAGTCGTATGGGTACTCCCTTGTAGGTAACTGACTTTTTTTCTCTAGCTGCTTTTAAGATTCTCTCTTTGTCTTTTGCTCTTGGCATTTTAATTATGATGTGTCTTGGTGTGGTCCTCTTTGGATTCCTTTTGTTTGGGGTTCTCTGCGCTTCCTGGACTTGTAAGTCTATTTCTTTCACCAGGTAGGGGAAGTTTTCTGTCATTATTTCTTCAAATAGGTTTTCAATATCTTGCTCTCTCTCTTCTTCTGGCACCCCTATAATTCGGATGTTGGTACGCTTGAAGCTGTCCCAGAGGCTCCTTACACTATCTTCGTATTTTCGGATTCTTTTTTCATTTTGCTTTTCCGGTTGGGTGTTTTTTGCTTCTTCGCATTTCAAATCTTTGACTTGATTCTTGCGCTCCTCTGGTCTGCTATTGGGTGTCTGTATAATATTCTTTATTTCAGTCCGTGTATGCTTAATTTCTAGTTGGTTCTTTATCATAGCATCGAGGGTCTCATTAGTTTTCGTGACTCTCTCCTCAAGTTTATTGACAGCTTCTAGCACATTTTTGCAAGCCCTCAAAATTGCGATTTTTAGCTCTATATCCTCCATTTCTGTCATGTTTTTTTGTCTCCGCATTTTTTATGCTTTCTTGGTGCACCCCCTAGTGGTCTTTGTGCGCAGTCTTGTTCTAGTTGAGCCTTGATTGTTGTAGTTAATACTAGAGGGATTTGACCACCAGGCCGACTGGCTGTGTGAATCAGCTGTGTCTGCCGCGGAAAACTTCTGTCCTCTGGGGAGGTGCTAATCTAGCCTTTGCCTGAGGCGATCCGGCAAATGGCTCTGCGCAGGGCTTGGGCGGGGCGGGCTCAACAGGGCGGGCGGAGGGAGCGGTTATGGCCCCTCTCAGTCCCGTTCCCAGAGGCTCTGCTTCTCAGAACCCCAGGAACCGCTGCAAACCTCAGAGAGAAAGCTGCCTTCCAACTGATGCCAGACACTCCCGCTTCTCCCGTTTGGGTCCGAGTCCCCAGCGATTCGCCCGTATCTGGAGCTCAGAGTCTGAGACTCCCCCCTGACCGAAAACGACAACCGCGCTCTCAGCCACCAGCCCGCTTTGCGCGCGCACCTCCGCACCTGAGTATTTTCCACACTGCGCCTCCTCTGAGCCTCGGTGTGCTGTTATTTTTCCTTCTAGTTGAAGAGTCTCTCCTCAGCCAGCCTTCCTGTGGTTCTGGGTGATGTCCGTTCCGTCTTTTACTGCAAGTACCTCTGAGAGAAAGCCGCCCTCGAGTTCTACCAGATGCCAGACAGTTCAGTTTCTCCCCCTGTGAGTCTGGGTCCCCAGATACTAGCCCGGAATTGAAGTTGGGCCATCAGGAGCTTGAAAAAGACAACTGCTTCCTCCGTTGCCAGCCCTTTCCGCGTGCGCCTCCGTACCTCTGCACTTCCGCAGCTCCTCTGAGTCTCAGTGTGCTTTTCTCTTTCCTTCTAGTTGTAGAATTTCCACTCAGCCAGCCTTCCTGTGGTTCTGGATGATGTCCGTTTTGTCTTTTAGTTGTATTTTTGAAGTTGTTGTGTGAGGCAGCAATTTTCAGTGTTTACCTATGCCGCCATCTTGGTTTCTCCTCCTCTGCTGCCATTTTTAATCTCTGGTCAAATGAATTTTGACAAGAGAGCCAAGACCGTTAAGTAGGGGAAAAAATAGTCTCTTTAACAAATGGTGCTGGGACAGCTGGACATCCATACGCAAAAGAATGAAGTTGTCTCCTACCTCACTCCAAATATAAGAATTAACTCAAAATGGATCAAAGACATACATATAAGTGCTAAAACTACAATACTCATAGAAGAACACATAGGTGTAAATTTTCATGACTGTGAGTTTTTAGATATTATTCCAAAAGCCCAGCAACAAAAAACAGATAAATTGGACTTTAACAAAATTAAAATGTTGATACGTCAAAGGACATGATCAAGAAAGTAAAAGGACATCATACACAATGGCAGAGAATATTTGCAAATCATTCTCTAATAAAGGCCTAATAGCCACAGTATACATAAAGAACTCTCATAACAACAACAGAAAGACAACCCAATTAAAAAATTGAGCAATGGACTTGAATAGACATTTCTCAGAAGATGTACAATGGACAATAAGCACATAAAAAGATGGTCAACATCATTAGTAATTAGGGAAATACACAGTAAAATAAAACTTCATATCCACAAAATGGCTATATTTTAAAAAATGGGAAATAACAAACGTTGGCAGGGGTACAGAGAAATTGATATCTTTGAACATTGCTTGTAGGTATATAAAATGGTGTCTGTCACCTTTGTTGAAAACATTTGGTGGTTCCTCAATAAATTAATCATAGAATTTCCATATGGCCCAGCTCCTAGGTACCCCATGTTCCACTTCTAGGTTCCACTTCTATATACCCAAGAATATTGAAAACAGGAGTTCAAATAGAAACTTGTTTACAGGCGTTTATAGCTTGCTATTCACAGTAGCCAAAAGTTAGGAACAACCGAAATGTCAATCAACAGATGAATGGAGAAACAAAATGTGGTCTATCTGTAGAATGGAATATTATTCAGCCATAAAAAGGATGAAGTACTGACACATGCTACAACATGGATGAACTTTGAAATCATTATACTAAAGTGGAAGAAGCCAAACACCAATGGCTGCAGATGACTCCTTTCATATGAAGTATCCAGAGTTTGAAAACTTTAGAGACAGTTCAGTAGTTGCCAGGGCTGGGTTAGGGGGAGCAACTGCTTAATATTTTGGAATTTCCTTTTGGTCAGGAACTAGATAGCGATCATTGTTACACAGCATTGTGAATTTACTAAGTACCACTGAATTGTACACTTTATAATGTTAAAATGGTAAGTTTTTTATTATTTCATTTAGCTGCAATTTTTAAAAAAGTGCTATAAAACCACTGGAAAGCATTTTAGGACAATTGAGAAATGTTTATATATATCTATGTGTTGTTACGCAAACTTGCCTCCATTACATATTTGTAAGCAGCTTTGAGACCACATCACGCACACTGCTCTCCACCACTGCGCTGCCAGTGGTGGGTGTCGGTCCTCTTCGCTAGGGATGCGGGGCTCCTCACGCTTGAGCAGCTGGGGACAGTGTCAGCATTATGCCTTTGACTTTTTCTGGTCATCCTGTAAATGTGATCTAAGTTGTATATTTTCATGGACATTTTGTTATTTCCGTTAACTTCGTAGAAATATCATCCATCATGTAGAAGCATTTGGTTTCCTTGAGGCAATATATGAAGTGTTGGCCACAGAATATTATGTAGTGTTATTGCCTTACGTCTTTTGAAATTTTATGTAAAGGTAATATGTACAATATAATTATTTTTTTTCTTCTAAATCTGCAAAAATGTGGACTTTGAAATCATTATACTAAAGTGTTCTTAAAAATGGCTAGTTGAAATATTTGACAGAATTTCCAATCTTTTCAGCCTTTAAAAATTCAATAATTTAGGCCTGCTGGCATGGCTCAGTGGTTGAGCATTGACCTGTGAACTAGGAGGTCACGATTCGATTCCTAGTCAGGGCACATGCCTGGGTTGTGGGCTTGATTCCCAGTGTGGGGCCTGCAGAAACATCAGTGATTCTCTCTCATTGTTGATGTTTTTATCTCTCTCTCCCTCTCCCTTCCTCTCTGAAATAAATTTTAATGAAATTATAAAAAACTTCAGTAATTTAGTCTATATAAAATAAAATAGCTTAATTCCATTTTTGTTGAAAAAAATTGATTTAAAATTAATATACATTTTTATAGAATCATCTGTATCATTTATTTCTATATCTTAGGTAATATAGAAAGTTAAAAAGCAGTTTACAAATTTATATGTATAATATCTTTGTTATGATTACAACTAAAATACATTGCATAGTAAACAGGCTAGAAAGAAATAAAACAAAATAGTAACTATGGTTTTATTAATATAGTTGTAGGACAACTAATTACTTTATCTATTTTCCAATACTTTTATAAATGGATTCTATGCATGATTTTTAAAATTAATTCAAAATTTCTTTGTAGATTAAACCAAAAGATAAGTTTAATTTTTAAAAATTATCTTCATGGAGGTTCTCTCTCTCTCTCTCTCTCTCTCTCTCTAGTACTGTTTTCTTACCTGGTAGCACATTGTAGCTTGATTCTACTCCAGGAAAAGTTAAAAAGGATTCAAACTCCTCCTCCGTGCTAGAATGCAAGTTAACCATGGGAAGTGCCGCCACTGGCATCACCACTGTTGTTTGCTGAATTCTAGGCTGTCTGCTGGACCTGTGGTTAGGCGAAGAACTTTTCTTCAGTCTTCTGTAATACATCTTCCTCCTTTGCTTCCTAGGACTTTCATCATTTTGTACAAAGTCAATTTGAAAAATGATAAGCAGAAAAACACAAGACAAACCTGCAAACTTCATGCTTGCGTTTTCACCATCTAGTTTCTAAAATGAGAATGAAACAATTCCCGAGTTAATGATGACCAAATTTTTACATCTGAAAACTGACTAATAATTGCCTATATGCCTCAGCAGCAGTCTTTGAGAAATATCACATATGATATATGGAATCTGTGCTTCAGTATTATTGCCAAGTCAGAATTCAGAATTTTTCCATCAGAATCAGACTTCTAATATTTTTGTTTCCTGACCAGGCAGGAGCAGACTGTTTCTATAAAGGACCAGACAGTAAATATTTTAGGTTTCACGGGTCATATGTTCTCTGTCATAACTACTCCCCAAAGCCATTGTAGCACGAAAGCAGACAGTCTGTACACAGATGAGTGTGACTCTACGCCAATAAACCTCTGTTTATCAAAACAGGCGGTGGGTCAGACGTGGTGCCTGGGTCAGTTTGCCAACCCTTCTCTGGAGCGCTGAGTTGTAAGATTTCCAAGGTCCTCAGGAGATTTCTTTCCACCTGTCTGCCAAGTCATTTTGTTACCGACGCTATCTAAAATCCATTTTCCCTGCTCTTCTTTGTTCTTTATTCTCTAATAGCTTTATAATTTTATTGTTGAGGGAGGGACATGATTGCACTATATAAAAATAACGGGGGCCTGGCTGCACGGCTCCGTGGATGAGTGTCAACCTAGGAACCAGGAGGTCACAGTTTGATTCTGGTCAAGGGCACATGCCTGGGTTGCGGGCTCCATCCCCAGTGTGGGGGCATGCAGGAGGCGGCCGATCAATGATGTTTCTCTCTCTCTCTCTCCCTCTCCCTTCCTCTCTGAAATCAATAAAAAATATGTTTTTAAAAATCATAATAAGGGGAAGTAGCATCAATTATAAAGAGGTAAGGGGCAAAAGTAACTCTTAATTAGCTGGTCTCAAGAGCAGCACAGGGCCCTGCACGTGGGGAAGCTGAGAAGCGTAGTTGAGAAACACCTCAGTGCTCTGGGTGAGAAGACTGTGACAGTAGTGTTGTCGTCGGGCAGGATGTCCCAGGCTCTGTAAAGTCAGGTGCAGGGACAGGTAAAGAGAAACCCTTCAAAGGTGATTACAGGGGCTTTGTTGGAGGATCACCCGGCCATACACTGTGTCCTGCAGAGGGTTTGTGCGGTGTCCATTTTCTGTCTGAGCTGCGGGTAGCACCCCACCCTCACCTCCGCTGGCAGGTCCTCCCTTGCACTCTTCCCAGGTTCCCTCACTGTCAGCACTCCGATCAGCTGCCCTCTGCACACAGCCAAGGTATGAGGAGGAGAACCTGAAACCCCAGCAATCCTAAGGACCCAGGGTCCTCCAAGTGTGTCCCACTCCTCACAGCCCCCTTGATCATCTCTGTCAACCAGAACAAACTCTTATATTTCAGAAAACATCACTTTGGCTGGTGAAGACCAGGGATGGGAAAGGCTCCAGGTGCTGCTGCTACAAAGATTACAACTTCAAACTGCCCTGGAGGGACTTTGAGAGCTCAAAGGGCCAACAGTGGCACAGAGCCTGTCAGCCAGCAACCCTGGTGGGACCTTAGGAAATAACAAGTGACCCTCTAAGCATGTGACTCAGCCTTTCTGGGTGAGAGTGGCCTGCTGACATCCAGACGCTCCTATCTGCTTCCAAACCTCGGGAAGGCTGTGGGGACCCCAAGGGCATCTGAAGAGAAGATTGTGTACTGGAGGCAAAGAAGGCCTTCCCTATCACAGTGCCTACCACCCAAATGTATATAAAGTGGAGATGACCAGTGTCAAGTCCAGCCAAATATTGTGAGCTTCTCCGTAAAAACCTATAATGATTATAGCAAAAACAGAGTTGCCACCCTGGGTTCTTTGCCTCTGTACAAATGTCATTCCCTGACATTTTCCCCCCACTGACATCTTTTTTCCATTCTGCCATATGGTGCATCACCTAGAGGTTAAGAGTAGGAGCACTCTTTTGTGGGGGTTTCCATTCCTGCATTACCAGCACTCCTGCCAGTTAGACAACTAGTGATCAGAGTGGATCCATGAAGGGGCAGCTCCCAGAGAAGTTGAAGGACGGGTCATGGTCACTTCTGAGAGAACTATCAGCCATTCCAATTTGGTAACGAGACTTATCAAGTCTGACTTTTACTGCCAGCCAAGATGGAGTAATAGACCACATATACCTTCCCACCTGAAAATTTGACCAAAAACTTGAAACACCATTTTCAAATATTAGACATGGAACAGCATAAGACAGGGATCCCGGGGCGGGGTGAGGGGCACAAAATCCAAGGTGAGCCCCTGCTTATTGCCTAGAGGGAGTTCCTTCCTAGGCTACAGCCCAGGGAGGGCCCAGGCTGAGCCCCACAGTCTGCCTCAGTTGAAAAGACAGACCTGGAGGTCTGGAGACACCAGAGAGGCAAGAGTCTGCAGGTCAGAGTACAGAAAGGTGAGAGCTACGCAGAAAGCCACCAGAGACCTCTAGTCTTCCACTGAGTACTGAGTACCGACTAGCATCTCTGCATGAATAAACTGCTTGACGCTGGAGAAACAACTACCAGGAAGGAAAAATCACTGGGGCTTGAAAAAGCCTGGGCGGCAGAGTTTGTGTGCCCACCGATCAGAGTGGAAAACCTGTACTTCATAGAGAATCAGGCAGAGTTCTCAGGACACTGGCACAGCAGAGGGGAAAAAATTCACCCTAAGCTAATAGCTGCATTGATTCCACTGAACAAGCATTTCCAAGAGAATCAATACTATCTACAATAATTTACCATTTCCCAGAACACCTAATGGTGCTTGAGAATTTTTACCTGGCTCCCAAGCAGGAAGAGTTGACCCATAATGATGAGAAAAATCAGTCTATTGAGACCAATGCAAAAATGGTTCAACTGACATGATTACTAAGTAGGTTATTAAAAGTTACTATATCCCTAACCGGTTTGGCTCAGTGGATAGAGCATTGGCCTGCAGACTGAAGGGTCCTGGGTTCAATTCCGGTCAAGGGCATGTACCTTGGTTGCGGGCACATCCTCAGTGGGAGGTGTGCAGGAGGCAACTGATCGATGTTTCTCTCTCATCGATGTTTCTAACTATCCCTCTCCCTTCCTCTCTATAAAAAAATCAATAAAATATATTTTTAAAAGTTACTATAAATATATTCATGTGTTTGAAAAGGTAGAAGAAATATACTAGAGATTCAAATCAAACTTTTAAAGATGAAAACTACAATGTGAGAGATAAAAAGTTACATGATAAGGGATGAATAGCACACTAGACATTACAGAAAAAATGAATGATCTTAAAAACATAGTTCTAGAAATTATCCAAAATGAAACACATGCACACACAAAAGGCTAATAAAAATGTCAAGCAGATCAGTATGTGTCCAGGGAGGCACAGGCACAGGCACATCCTATCTAATAATAGAGAAACATGGTAATTAACCGTAACTTCGCTATCCTTTCCATTGGCTAATCAGTGAGATATGCAAATTAACTGCCAACCAAGATGGCGGCCGGCAGCCAGGCAGCTGAAGTGAACAGGAGGCTTGCTTGCTCCAGTGACGGAGGAAGCCAAGGTTCCCCGCCTGCCGCCGCCCAGCTCTGAGCTGCAGTCTAAGCAACTATGTTGCAAATATAGAAGCTAAACAATCCCCAGAAACCTGCTTTCAGCCAGCTGGGATCTCAGAGCTGGAGTCGCAACAAAGTTTCAAATACAGAAGGTAAACAAAGCCCGGAAACCTGCTTTCAGCAGCTGAGGTCTCAGAGCTGGAGCCGAGCCTCAGAGCTAAAGCCGGCTCTCAGCTCCAGTGACAGCCATAGAAGGTAAATAAATCCCAGAATAAAGGAAAAAAGGAGAGGTTGGGAGCGTCAATCACCCGCCAGCCTGAAAACGGCCCTCAGCCCCTCACCCAGACTGGCCAGGCACCCCAGTGGGGACCCCCACCCTGAAGGGGGTGTGACCAGCTGCAAACAGCCATCATCCCCTCACCCAGGCTGGCCAGGCA
>NW_005370673.1:682644-684351 GCF_000412655.1 Myotis brandtii
GGGGCAGCGCCCAAACCCCCTGATCGCCCTGCGGCTCTTGTGTGACAGGGGGCGCGGCCACAACCTCCCAACCGCCCTGCTCTGTTTGTGACAGGGGAAGGCGCCCCAACCCCCTGATCGGCCCTGATCTGTGCCTGATAGTGGGGAGCTCCCCAACCCCCTGATAGGCCCTGCTCTGTGTGTGACAGGGTATGGAGCCCCAACCCCCCTGATGGGCCCTGCTCTGTGCGTGACAGGGGGCAGCGCCCCAACCCCCTGATCGGCCGGCTCTGTATGTGACAGGGGTGGTGCCACAACCCCTTGATCCGCCTTGCTCTGTGTGTGAAAGGGGGTGGCGTCGCAACCTCCCCATCGACCCTGCCTTGAGTGTGACAGGGGGCGGCGCCCCAACCCCCCAATTGGCCCTGCTCTGAGCCCGACCAGGGGCTGCGGGGCAGGCACCTAGGGATTGGGCCTGCCCTCTGCCACCCGGGAACGGGCCTAAGCCAGCAGGTCGTTATCTCCTGAGAGGTCCCAGACTGTGAGAGGGCACAAGTGGGGCTGAGGGATACCCCCCCGCCAGTGCACAAATTTTTGTGCACCGGGCCTCTAGTTTATATATAAAGAAATAAAGACCAATCACTTTTTAGGCTTGATGAAAATCGGTTAAATAGGTTAAAGTTAAGAGGATGGAAAATGTATATATTATGGAAGACAAGGTAGTGAAAAACACTCAATCAGAACAGCAAAAGGAATTTTAAAAGAGGATAGTTTAAGGGATATTAAGAATAACATCATTTGTTTCATAGGTGTACCAGAAGGAGAAGAGAGATAGTAAGGGCTTTGAAAACTTATTTGAAGAAATAGTGACTGAAAACTTCCCTAAGCTGGCAACAAATAAAGACATACAAGTCCAGAAGCACAGATGGACCCAAAGAGTCCCACACCATGGCACATCATAATTAAAATACCAAATGTTAAAGATAGAAAATCTTAAAAACATAAAAAGAAAAGCAATTAGTTAAATACAACAGAACTCCCATAAGACTGTCAGCTGATTTCTCAACAGTTTTGCCGGCCATAATGGATTGGGAGGAAATATTCAAAGTGATAAAAAGCAAGGACCTACAGCCAAGACTACTCTATCCAGAACGGTTATCACTTAAAATTCAAGTCAAGATAAAGAGCTGGCCAGATAAGAAAAAGTTAGAGGAATTTATTACCACCAAACCCATGCTATAAGAGATGTTAAATGGACTTTTCTAAGAAGAATAAGGCGAAAAAGGACATAAATATGACTAATAAAATGGCTATATACCTATCAATAATAACTTTAAGTATAAATGTATTAAATGCTACAATCAAATCTGTAACGTGGCCGAATGGATAACAAAACAAGACCTATATGAATGCTGTCTACAAGAGTCCCATTTCAGTTGGAAAATCACACTCAGACGGAAAGTAAAGGGATGGAAAAAGATATTTCATGGAAATGGAAATTTGAAAAAAAACGAGCTAAGCTAGCAATACTTAATATTAGATAAAATATTCCTAGAAGTGGGATCACTGGGTCAAATGGAAGTTCCATTTTTAGTTTTTTGAGGAAACTCCATACTGTTCTTCACAGTGGCTGCACCAGTTTGCATTCCTACCAGCAGTGAACGAGGGTTCCTTTTTCTCCGCATCCTCTCCAGCACTTGTCGTTTGTTGATTTGTTGATGATAGCCA
>NW_005370673.1:684553-712291 GCF_000412655.1 Myotis brandtii
TTTCTTGTTGTTTTGTTGATGGTTTCTTTTGCTGTGCAGAAGCTTTTTATTTTGATATAGTCCCATTTGTTTATTTTCCCTTTAGTTTCCAATGCCCTAGGAGCTGCATCAGTGAAGAGAGGAGACATTGGGGTGATAAGGACACATTTGTAATATCTTAATTAATAAAGGGGAAAAAAAGATTGAAGGCGAGCACTTAATTTAAAAAAAAAAAACCTCATAGATTTTTGTATATCTACCAAAAATTTTAATTATTTGAGCCATATAAGAAAGAAACAGCAACACTTATAGTTTGGTGGGTTTTTTTGGAGGGGGAGGAGTGGTTGTTTATTTTAGAGATAAAGATGTTTACAGAGAAACTTTGGAGTTGCTGTGTGGGTGCTAAGAGACCCATGTCAACCCACCCGGTGACCATCCAAACTCTAATAAAACTTCCCTGGCCATTGGGAAAAAAAATATTAGACAAAATAGATTTTAAAACAAGATATAATAGGAGACAAAGAAGGACTTTTCATAATGATCAAGGTATCAATCCAACAAGAGAATATAACCCTTATAAATATTTATCCAATACAGGAGTACCTAAATACTAGGTATACCAGTTAGTAATGTGGATTTTTTTCAATAGATGGAGTTACACATATGTTGATATATATGCATTTGATATGTATGCTATTTTGTTGTATTTACAGCAAGCTTCAAACTTCATATGTCAAATTTCTTGAAGGTATTAACATCATAGATATTTTTATGCTTAAATATGTCAAATTTCGTGCCAAAAAGCATTTATGGGAAGTTTTAATTCATTACTTTATTTTGAAGAAAAGTGCTGCTGAAAGTTATCATATACTTCGGGAAGCTTATGGTGAACATGTTCCATCTCAAGATACTTGTGAATGCTGGTTTAAACGCTTTAAAAGTGATGATTTTGATGTGAAAGACAAAGAACATCCAGGTCAACCGAAAAAGTTTGAAGACCAACAATTACAAGCATTATTGGATGAAGATGCATGTCAAACTCAAAAAACAACTTGCAGAAAGATTAAATGTTGCTCAGCAAACAATTTCCGATCATTTACAAGCAATGGGAAAGATTTTAAAGGAAGGAAAATGTGTGCCACATCAACTGAACAAAAGACAAATGGAAAACCAAAAAGTCATCAGTAAAATGTTGCTTCAATGGCACAAAAGAAAGTCTTTTTTGCATCGAGTTGTGACTGGCGATGAAAAGTGGATTTATTTTGAGAATCCCAAACGCACAAAATCATGGGTTGATCCAGGTCAACCATCAACATTGACTACAAGGCCAAATCGCTTCAGAAAGAAGACAATGCTCTGGGTTTGGTGGGGTCAGGAAGGTGTGGTGTATTATGAGCTTCTAAAATCAGGTGAAACCATTAATACTGATCGCTACCAACAACAAATAATTAATTGGAGCCACACTTTGATCATGAAACGACCAGAATGTTCCAGAAGACACGGCAAAGTAATTTTGCTTCGTGATGATGCACCATCACACACTTCAAAACCAGTTAAAGACACGTTAAAAGATCTTGCCTGGGAAGTATTAACCCACCTGCTATATTCACCAGACCTTGCTCCTTCGGATTACCACTTGTTCTGATCGATGGCACACGTACTTTCTGAGCAGCACTTCAAAACGTATGAAGAAGTGAAAAATTGGCTCTCTGAATGGTTTGCCTCAAGAAAAGTTCTATTGGTACAGTACCCACAAATTACCTGAAAGATGGGGAAAATGTGTAGCTAGCGATGGACATTACTTTGAATAAAGCGCTTTTAATGTTTCTCTTGAAATTATCGTGTTTTCTTTGATTACAAAATTCTCATTATTAACTGGTACACCTACTATATAAAGCAAATATTGACTAAACTGGAAATACAACTAAAATACAGAAAAACCACCCTGAAAAGTCAACTGAAGACTAGCTGGAGAGAAACTTTATAACAAAGAGTGGAAAGTGAAGATAGCACAGAGACTGGTAGGAAGGGTGGGGATGGGAAAGCAGTGGATGGAGAACCACAGTCAGCAACTGAAGGTCTGGAGGAATATCTCAGCTGTGGGGGGTTCCCACTGAGAACCCTGAGGTCTAAACGCCAGCCCAGAGCACCAAACAGAGAAAGGTGCCCACCTAACACCTGGCTGTGAAAAGCAGCAGGATTGCTGTCTGCCAGTGAGAGACTGCTGGAAAGGCAGGCACCCTCTTAAAGGGCCAACACAAAATTTTGAGTGCAGCCACTCATTTTGGACTCCAGTAGAGGGAGGACAGAGTAGACTGGAGCCTTGTCAGGAGAGTCCAGGGTTGGGGGCGCTGGTGTTGGTGTTCGGAGGGCAGCCACTCGTTTCCTTTGCTGAGTCATTCCCTCATGCTACAGAAAACATCTTTCTCCAACAGACCTGTGCCATCCAGGTGATTTTGACCTGGGGGAATGGCCATCACGAGAGACAACAAAAGCCACTACATAATCCTAAAAGGATCGATCCAACAAGAGGATATAACCCTGGTAAACATATATGCACTCAATAAAGGAGCATCTAAATATATAAAACTAGAAGCCTGGTGCACAAAATTCATGCACAGGTAGGGTCCCTAGGCCTGGCTGGTGATTAGGGCTGATCTGTGGGGTGACTGGTGGGGTGATTGGGGGGCCCCTGCTGGCACCCACCTTGGCTGGCTTGGGGCTTGCGGGCTGGGGGCAGCTCCTGCGTTGAGCATCTACCCCCTGGTGTTCAGTGCATGTCATAGCCACCAGTTGTTCCACCGTTCAGTCGATTTGCACATAAGGCTTTTATTATATAGGATAATTTCTAGAGGACTTTAAAGAAGAGATTGACAGCAATACTATCATAGTAGGAGATTTTAACACCCTGCTGACTTCACTGGATAGATCTTCCAGACAAAAAATTAACAAGAACACAGTGACTCTACATGACACACTGGATCAGACGGATTTAACTGGCATTTATAGAACATGTCACCCCAAAGCTGCAGAATACACATTCTTCTCAAGTGCACAGGGGTCATTCACAAAGATAGACCACATGTTAGGACACAAAACAAGTCTCTACAAGTTCAAGAAGATTGAACTCATATCAAGTATCTTCTCAGACCACAGTAGAATCAAGTTAGAAACCAACCACAGTAAAAACACCCAAAAACATTCAAACATATGGAGGCTAATAGCATGTTATTAAACAATAAATGTGTTCCCAAGGAGATCAAGAAAGAAATAAAAAACTTCCTGGAAACAAATGAAAATGAACACACAACAACCCCAGTTCTCAACAAAAAATCAGTTCTGAGAGGGAGTTTCTTAGCACTACAGGCCTACCTCAAAACACACACACACAAACCCAAGAAAAATTAATAATAAACTATTTTACCCTACAACTTAAAAAATTAGAGAACAACAAGTAAAGCCCAGAGTAAGTGGAAAGAAGGAAATACTAAAGATTAGAGCACAAATAAATGACACAGACGCTAAAAAAACAATACAAAAGATCAATAAAACGAAGAGTTGGCTTTTTGAAAAGTTAAAAAAGATTGATGAACCATTAGCCAGACTCATGAAGAAACCGAGGGAGAGGAACCAAATAAGTCAGAAATGAAAGCATTGAAGTAACAACTGACACCACAGAAATTCAAAGGATTGTAAGAAAATAATGTGAACAACTATATGCCAACAAACTGGACAATGTGGATGAAATGGACAAATTCCTACAAAAATATGGCCTAAAACTGAATCAGGAAGAATCAGAAAACCTGAATATGCCAATAACAACTGATGAAATAGAAGCAGTAATCAAAAAACTCCAAGTAAACAAAAGCCTGAGTCTGGATGACTTCACAGGGGAGTTTCACCTAATATTCAAAGAAGAACTAACACCTATCCTCCTCAAACCATTTCAGAAAATCCAAGAGGAAGGAACACTTCCAAACTCTTTTTATGAGGCCAGAATTATCCTAATTCCAAAACCAGATAAAGACACTACAAAGAAAGAGAATTACAGTCCAATATTCCTGATGAACATAGATACTAAAATCCTCAATAAAATATTAGCAAATTGGATTCAGCAATATATTAAAAAGACCATACACCAGTGGTTCTCAACCTGTGGGTCACAACCCCGTTGGTGGTTGAAGGACCCTTTCACAGGGGTCACCTAAGACCATCCTGCATATCAGATATTTACATTATGATTCATAACAGTAGCAACATTACAGTTATGAAGTAGCAACGAAAATAATTTTATGGTTGGGTCACAACATGAGGAACTGTATTGAAAGGGCCAGAAAGTTGAGAACCACTGCCATACACCATGACCAAGTGGGATTTATTCCAGGGTTGCGAGGCTGGTACCATATTTGCAAATCAATAAACGTGATACATCACATAAACAAATTGAAAGACAAAAAATCACATAATCATATCATTAGATTTAGAAAAAACATTCAATAAAATCCAACACACATTTTTGATAAAAACTCTCAGCAAAGCGGGAATAGAGGGATCATATCTCAACATCCTATCTAATAAAGCGGGAATATGCTAATTGACCCTCACACCATCACAAAGGTGGCAGAGCCCACAGCCAATAAGGAGGGAATATGCTAATTGACTGTCCTGCCCTCAACGATGGTGGCGCCCACAGCCACAAGATGGCCGGCAGGGGAGGGCAGTTGGGGGCGACCAGGCCAGCAGGGAAGCAGTTAGGCATCAATCAGGCTTAGGGGGTGATCAGGCTGGCAGGCAGAAGCAGTTAGGGGCTGATCAGGCAGGCAGGCAGGTGAGCAGTTGGAAGCCAGCAGTCCCGGATTGTGAGAGGGATGTCCGACTGCAGGTTTAGGCCCAATCCCACAGGAAATGGGCCTAAACCTGCAGTCAGACATCCCCCGTGGGGTCCCAGATTGGAGAGGGTGCAGGCTGGCCTGAGGTACACTCCCCCATGCACAAATTTCATGCACTGTGCCTCTAGTTATCCTATATAATAAAAGAGAAACATGTAAATTGATCATCCCTTTGCTACACTCACCAGCCAATCAGGAGTGAATATGCGAATTAACCTGACAAAGATGGTGGGTTAATTTGCATACACAGATGCCTGGCAGAGAGCAGAACTGGGAGAGCTGGCAGCTTGGCGGGGATGTCGCTCCCTCGGTTGCTCCCTTGGGGGGACGTGGCTCCCTTGGTCACTGGTTAGAGAGCAGAGCGGGAGAGTTGGAGGCTTGGGGGGCCATGGCTCCCTCGGTCGCTCCCAGCACAGGGAGCACCAGGAATTCTGGGACTAGTAGTTCTGCTGGCAGCCCCAGGACCGGAAGCGGAAGCCCAGAGCACGGGAAGCACCAGGAATGCTGGGAATCATAGTTCTGGTGGCAGACGGATCTCCTAGACACTAGGGCAAAGTGAGCCTGGAGCAAGTTACTGTTGCGGTGGGGGATGGAGTGAAAGCAAGGGTGAGAGACATAAGTAAAATCAGAGTGTCTAGGAAAAATTAAAGTGAAAATATCCTAAAACTTCCAGGAAATCTCCACCAATGAAGCAAAAAAAAAATGCCGCTATCATTCTGTGAGTAACAAACCAAACTGGGTTGGGGGTCTCAGACAATTCGCTCATATGATTGCAAAGACAGAAACTCCCGATTGGAGAGGGCTCCCCTGAGGGCTCCCAGATTAGAGAGGGTGCAGGTCGGACTGAAAGACCCCCCCTCACCCCCCCCACTAACCTCCACCCCATGCACAAATCTTTGTGCACTGGGCCCCTAGTATATATATATAAAAGCCTAAGCGACTGTACAACTGGTCAACCAAACGACTGGTCACTATGACATGCACTGACCACCAGGGGGCAGACGGTCAACGCAGGAGCTGCCTCCTGGTGGTCAGTGCGCTCCCATAGCCAACCTCTTACGGACCCTTCCCCCAGCCAGCTGCCCTGATCGCTGGCCAGGTCAAGGGACCCCTCCTGTGCACAAATTTGTGCACTGGGCCTCTAGTAAAGGACATGTGACAAACCTATAGCGAACATCATCCTCAATGGGCCAAATCTAAAACCTTTTCCCCTAAGAACAGGAACAAGACAGGGATGTCTGCTTTTGCCACTCTTATTCAACATAGTACTGGAAGTTCTAGCCACAGCGATCAGACAAGAAGAAGAGATAAAAGACATTCAAATTGTAAAGGAGGAAGTAAAACTTTCATTATTCACAGGTGACATGATATTATACATAGAAAACCCTAAAGACTCCACCAAATAACTACTAGATTTAATAAAGGAATTCGGCAATGTAGCAAGATACAAAATTAACACCCAGAATTCTATGGCATTTTTACACCAATAGTGAATTCTCAGGAAGATATACTAAACAAACAATATCATTTACCATTGCAACAAAAAAATTAAGATACTTAGGAATAACCTTAACCAAGGTGGTAAAGGACTGATAATCAGAAAACTACAGGACATTGAAAAAAGAGATAGGGCAAGATATAAACAAGTTGAAGAATATACCATGTTCATGGATTGGTAGAATCAACATCATTAAAATGTCCATATTACACAAAGTAATCTACAGATTCAATGCAATCCCTATTAAAATACCAATGGCATAGTTCATAGATCTAGAACAAATACTCCAAAAATTTATATGGAACCACAACAGACCCCAAATAGCCTCAGCAATCTTAAAAAAGAAGAACAAAGTTGGAGGGATCATAATACCAGATATCAAGCTATACTACAAAGCCACTGTAATTAAACCAGCTTGGTACTGGCACAAGAACAGACATATAGATCAATGGAACAGAAAAGAGACCCCAGAAATCAACCCAAGATACTATGCTCAATTAATATTTGACAAAGTTGGCAAACACATATAATGGAGTCAGGACAGTCTCTTCTATAAATGGCATTGGGAAAATTGGACAGATACATGCAAAGATATATAATTAAACCACCAACTTACACCATACACAAGAATAAACTAAAATGAACAAAATGTAAGATGTGAAAACCATAAAAATCCTAGAAGAAACCATAGGCCACAAAATCTCAGATAGCTCTTGTAACAATATGTTTACAGATACATCTCTAGGGGCAAAGAAAACTAATGATAAAAACAAATGAGACTACATCAAAATAAAAGGCTTCTGCAGAGCAAAAGAAACTATGAACAAAACAAAAAAGGAGCCCACTGTATGGGAGAACTTATTTGGCAATGATACATCTGATAAACGGTTAATATCCTAAACTCATACAACTTAGCAATAGGAAGACAAACAATCTAATTTAAAAATGGGCAAAGAACCTAAATAGACACTTCTCCAAAAGGGACATACTGAAGGCCAAGAGACAGATGAAAAAATGTTCAAAGTCACTGATCATCAGAGAGATGCAAATTAAAACGACAATGAGGTATCACCTCCCATCTGTCAGAATGGCTATCATCTACAAATCAACAAATGACAAGTGCTGTCGAGGATGTGGAGAAAAGGGCATCCTAGTTCACTGCTGGTGGGAATGCAGACTAGTGTAGCCATTATGGAAAACAGTGTGTCATTTCCTCAAAAAATTAAAAATGGAACTGCCATTTAACCTAGTGATCCCACTTCTAGAAATGTATCCTAAGAAACCTGAAGCACCAATTATAACAAATGTATGATCCCTATGTTCATAGCAGCACAATTTGCAATAGCTAAGATCTGCAAACAGCCCAAGTGCCCATCAGTAGCTGAATTGATAAAAAGCTGTGGTACATTTACACCATGGAATACTATGCAGCTGTAAAAAGGCAGGATTTCTTACTCTTTGAGACAGCATGGAGGGACCTGGAGAGCATCATGCTAAGTAAAATAAGTCAGTCAGGGAAAGACAAGCATCACATGATAAGTATCAAATAAGGAACCAAATAAATTGATGAACAGAATTGATCCAGTCTCATAGAAGCATAGAACAGACTGCAGAGTGTTAGAAGGAAGGCAGGGGAGCGGGGTGGGTGGGAAGAGAACAACCAAATAACTTTTATGCGTGTATGTATAACCCATGGACACAGACAGTAGTCTGGTTTAGTCCTCGGGTGGGGCATGGGGACAGGCTAGAAAGGGTCAATGAGCAAAAAAAGGGGACATATGTCAGACTTTCAACAGTAAAGATTTAATTTAAAAAAATAAAAATAGAACCATCTTATTACCCAGCATTTCCACTCTCAGATATTTGAAGAAACCCAAAATACTAATTCAAAAAGTTATATGCACCCAGTTGCAGGCTCCTCCCTGGCCTGGGCCCTGGTCAGGTCGGGGCACATGCAGGAGGCAACCAATTGAGACATGGGTGTAAATGTGTAGAGCAGCTATATTAGTATTGCTATCTAAATGTCCACCAGCATGTTCATGGAAAAACAAATTAATATATCCATACAGTGAAGGACTACTTAGCAATAATATTGGGTGGATCTCAAAATAATTACATTGAATAAAAGAAGTCTTACATAAGAGGAAACATACATGATTCCCTTTATATAAAACTGTAGAAAATACAAACTTTTTAAAAATTTTTAAAATTGATTTCAGAGAGGAAGGGAGAGGGCGAGGTAGAAACATCAATGATGAGTGAGAATCATTGATTGACTGCCTCCTGCACGCCCCACACCAGGGATCGTGCCCACTAACCCAGGCACGTACCCTGACCAGGAATGGGACCGTAACCTCCCAGTTCATAGGTTGACGCTTGACCACTAAGCCTCCCCAGCCGGGCAATACAAACTTTTCTATGCAGAAAGCATCTCGGGAATGGGCTTACAGTCAGGTGGTGGAAGAGATCACCCAGGGTGAATGGGCTGGGGGTAATGGGTAGATATATTTGGATAGGGCTGCGGCTTTGCTGTTCAGTCAAGGAGTGGCTATTTGGAGTCACATCTAAATCACGTAATGAATAAAATTTAGTTCCAACGTGTCTGAGCTACTTGGCATGGCTGTTGACCTCAGACCTCTCTTCAGGCAGAAGTAAAGTGACACTGGAAGGCCCTGAGGACCAGGCTGTGGGGTTGATAGTAGCTGAGATCAGAGGTGAGGAAATTAGGGCGCAAGGCCAAATTGAGTGTACTGGGTGCTTAAATGGTTTTTATATTTTAATGCTTTTAAATTTTTAAATAATATTTTAAGACAGATTAAACTATATGAAATTAAAATTTCAATATCCATACATATTTTATTGCAATAGCTGTATTCATCTATATACATAAAAGCCTAATGAGCAAATCGTCCCCACGGGAGTTCAACTGGGAGACCAGGAGGGAGTTCTATAGCCTGCTATGACGTGGGATGACCACCAGGGGACGGCATGGAATGAAGGAAGGCCCTGGCCAGCAGCAGGAAGGCCCTGATTGGCCCTGATCACTGGCCAGGCCTAGGGACCTTACCCATGCACGAATTTCGTGCACCGGGCCTCTAGTTTATTTATAAGTGGTTTACGCTTTTGCACTACAATGGCAGAGTTGAATAATTACAACAGAGACTTAACAGTGCAGCCTGCAGTGCTTGCAGCAAAAGTTTGCCAGCGATAGTTCACAGCTGTGCTTCTGGATTGGGGGCAATTTTGCCCCCAGGGCACGCATTTAGCAGTGTCTGGGTACATTTCTAGAGTAACAGTGGAGGGGATGCTATAGGCTTTGGAAGTCAGGGATGGTGGCAAGCGCCTTACAGTGCCTAGCACAGGCTGCCACCGCCAGGAATCAGCTGGCAAACAGTGCCATTTGTGCTAAGACCCAGAAACCTGGTTTGGAGAAACTAAGAGTTACTGACGGTTTTTAATCAAGACAGTCATGTGTTGCTTGCAGGCAGAATCTGGTGTATCATAACTAGATGGGTGAGTTATGAACAAATCATCCCATATGGCGATCACTTTCCCAAGGTTTCCTCCTAATTCCAAGCATTCTTTATTTTGATCTGTTTCCAAGCCTCATACGTATGCCCATGCACAGAACCACATAGTCCTTGACAGGGTTCTCCCTTCAGCTTGTTCCTTCATGTGCTTCATGATGGGCTGTCTCCTCGCATCCTACATCGTTTCTGATGGGGCTTCGCTGGGTGGGACTTGGGCTGTGAATGAGTCTCTGCAGGCATATCCTTTCCAGGAATGGGGAACTCCATGTTCATGTTTTGAAAGCTCTGTGAAAAGGTCTGCCTTGGGTTGAGCTACAATTCATTGTCCACAGGATAACACATAGAGACTTTTAGGTAACGTTCATATTAACAATTTCTCTCTCCTGAGTTCCAATCTCTCTAAATCAATCCTTTCTAAGGCCCTTCCTAGGTCTGCTGCGTATACATTCTGGTTATTATTGTTTTTTTAAGAGACTGTTGAATAATAATAGCACTGCCCTTTAAAAAAAGAGAGATGTGTTTAAATTTATAAAAATAGTATTTTTTATTTAAAATGATATACATGTATAAGGCATAAAAGATAAGTTGCCTTAAAAACAATTCATACTTTAGTACAAGGATAGGCACACTTTTTCTTCAAGGTTTAGAGAGTAAATGTTTTTGGCTTTGCTGCCCAACAGTTTCTGTCGAAACTAGTCAACTTTGCCCTGGCGAGTGTTGCTAAATGGTTAAAGCATCAGCTTGTGCACCGAAGGGTTGCAGGTTTGATCCTTGGCCCCAGTCAGGGTAAGTGTGGGAGGCAACCGATCTCTCTCTCTCTCTCTCTCTCTCTATCTATCTCTCTCTCTTATTCCTTCTCTCCCTTCCTCCTTTCCTCCCTCCCTCCCTCCCTTGCACTCTCTAAAATATCCTTGGGTGAGAATTAACAAAAATCCACTACTCAACTTTGCTATTATTGTAGCCCAAAAGTAGCCATAGGCACTGGCTAATGTGGTTCGAGTGTCGGCCTGCAGCCTGAAGGGTTGCTGGTTCGATTCCTAGTCAAGGGCATGTACCTTGGTTGCAGGTTTGATCCCCAGCTCCAGGTCGGGGTGTGTGTGAGAGGCAACCAATCAATGTGTCTCTTTCATGTCAATGTTTCCCTCTCTCTTTCTCTCTCTCTCTCCCCCCCTCCTCCCTCCCTTCCACTCTCTCTAAAAATCATTGGGATGACTGGCCAGCGTGGCTCAGTGGTTGAGCTCGACCTGTGAACCAAGAGGTCACAGTTTGATTCCAGGTCAGGCCACAAGCTGGTGTTGTGGGCTCAATCCTCAGTAGGGGCTGTGCAGGAGGCAGCCGATCAATGAGTCTCTCTCATCATTGATGTTTCTCTCTCTCTCCCTTTCCCTTCCTGTCTGGAATCAATAAAAACGTATTTTTTAAAAAATCAATGGGAAAAAATATCCTTGGGTGAGGATTAAAAATAAATAAATACTAAAAATTTTTAAAGTAACCATAGAAGATAAGTAAATAATGGATAGGCATGAGAGTGTTCTGATGGCACTTTGTTTTAAAAAAACAAACAGGCACTAGCTAGTTTGGCTCAGTGGATAGAGTGTTGGCCTGTGGACTGAAGGGTCCCAGGCTCGATTCTGGTCAAGGGCACATGCCCAGGTTGCGGGCTTGATCCCCAGTGGTGATGTGTGTGTGTGTGTGTGTGTGTGTGTGTGTGTGTGTGTGTAAGCAAGAGGCAGCTGATCAATGATACTTTCTAATCATTGATATTTCTATCTCTCTCTCCCTCTCCCTTCCTCTCTGAAATCAATAGAAATATATTTAAAAAACAAACAAACATGATTTGGGCTGGAGGCCATAGTTTCCTAATCCCTATTTCAGTGTATCTTTCATGATCCCTTCTAAATATATATATAATCATCTACACTAATAAAAGACAAACATGCAAATTGACTGTACCTTCACCCTAAAGGGGGTGTGGCCAGCCTGAAAACAGCCATCAGCCCCTCACCCAGGCTGGCCAAACCTCCATGAAAAAAGGAGAGGCTGGGAGCTTCAGTCGCCGGCCAGCCTGAAAACGGCCCTCAGCCCCTCACCCAGACTGGCCAGGCACCCCAGTGGGGACCCCCACCCTGAAGGGGGTGTGACCAGCCTGCAAACACCCATCAGCTCCTCACCCAGGCTGGCCAGGCACCCCAGCGGGACCCCCACCCTGATCCGGGACACCCTTTAGGACAAACCAGCCGACCCCCACCTGTGCACCAGGCCTCTATCCTATATAATGTAAGGGTAATATGCAAACTGACCCTAACAGCAGAAACATTGGGAATGACTGGTCACTATGACACACACTGACCACCAGGGGGCAGACACTCAATGCAGGAGCTGTCCCCTGGTAGTCAGTGCGCTCCCACAGGGGGAGCTCTGCTCAGCCACAAGCCAGGCTGATGGCTGCCAGTACAGCGGTGGTGGTAGGAGCCTCTCCCGCCTCCTCAGCAGCGCTAAGGATGTCCGACTGCAGCTTAGGCCTGCTCCCCGCTGGCAAGTGGACATCCCCCGAAGGCTCCCGGGCTGCCAGAGTGATGTCTGACTGCCAGCTTAGGCCCAATTCCCCAGGGAGCGGGCCTAAACCAGCAGGTGGTCACCCCCCCCAAGGGGTCCCAGACTGCGAGAGGGCACAGGCCAGGCTGAGGGACCCCCCCAAGTGCACAAATTTTTGTGCACCAGGCCTCTACTATATATTTAAACACTAAAGAATTGTTTGATATATATTATGCCACAATTTATTTTCCCTCCACTCAGTAATAAAATATGGACATATGCAGGATGGGGTAAAAGTAGGCTTACAGTTGTGAGTATGCGAAACACTTTATTCTTGTATTATTATTGTGTTAATTATTGTATTACTAGAGGCTTGGTGCACAAAATTCATGCATTGGAGGGGGAGTCCCTCAGCCCGGCCTGCACCCTCTTGCAATCTGGGACCCCTTGCTCCTTACCGCTTGGCTCACTGCTCCTTAGCGCTGCTGAGAAGGCAGGAGAGGCTCCCGCCACCATGCCTTTGTCCAGAAGGTTTCCCAGTCTAATTAGCATATTACCCTTTTATTAGTATAGATACATTCTATAGCACATCTTTGTTAATGCAATCTAACAACCTTTGTCTTTCCGTTGGAATGTTTAGTCTATTTATATTTAATGTAGCAGTTGATATATTTTGGGTTAAATCTGTTTTCTATTTGCTTCCTACTTATCCTGCCTGGGCTGTGGTGGTGTTTTTTTGTTTTGTTTTGTGTGGGGTTTTTTTTTCTATTCTTGCTTGCTTTTTTTAAAATTGATTACTTATTTTTTATTACTACATTAGCAACTATACACCTTTACTATTCTGTTTTTTTATACAGTTTACCACACACATCCTTGAGTTATCAAGTCTAATACAAATCAGTACCTTTGCCATTTCCTGTACAATGCAAGGATCAGGACACCTTCCACTTCATCCTGGCACATGTGCTGCTTTTGTCATATATTTTACTTCTTTACATATGTTAAACCCTCAAAAGATTATTATTGTTGTTGTTGTTTTATACTCACATTTTATTTATATCAGGCTCTCTCAGGCTTAGCACTATTAACATTTGTGTTGGATAGTTCTTTTTTGTTGGGGGATGGCCTTGCCTCAAGCCAGTAGATGCCCCTAATACCTTCCCTTCATTTATGACAACCATAAATGTCTTTAGACATCACCAAATATATCCTAGGGTATAGAGGGAATTATCCTGTTCCCAGAAGAGAACCACTAATTTAGACCTACCTAAACATTTATCCTTTTTGATTATCTTTATTCTTCCAGCATCATCAGTTTTCTATAGGATTATTTTATTTCCGATTGATAAAGATTTTTAATTCTTTTAGTGCAGGACCACTGATGACCAGTTCTCTTTTTGTTTGTCTGAAAATATTTATGTTTTCTCTGAAAGGCTATATTCTCTAGATATGAAATTATAGGTTGACAGGTATTTTTGTTCAGCATTTTGAAGATTTCATTCCAATGTCTTCTTGTTTCCATAGTTTCTATTAAGTGGTCATGTGTCAATCTAATTATTTCTCCTTTAAAAGTTACATTTTTTCCTGGCTGCTTTTAAAATGTTCTCTTGGCTTTGGTTTTCAGCTGTTTTACTCTGTTTATATAGGATTTTCTTGTGGGTTTTTTTTAATAACACTTTTGAACCTGTAGCCTCATATTCATCAGATTTCAAAACTTCTAAGCCTTTGTCTCTTCAAATACTTTCTTGCTTCTCTCTCCTCTTTCTTTTTAGAACTACAATTGCATGTATGATAGTCTTTTTCTTATGTCATTTTTATTTTGTACGTTTGGGTTTTTAATTTTTTTATTTTTCAACTAGAGGCCCAGTGCGCAAAATTCGTGCACTCGGGGTAGGTCCCTCAGCCCAGCCTGTGCTCTCTTGCAGTCTGGGAGCCCTTGGGGGATGTCCAACTGCTGAAGAGGCGGGAGAGGCTCCCGCCACTACCTCTGTGCTTGCTAGCAGTGAGCCTGGCTTCTGGCTGAGTGGTGCTCCCCATGTTGGAGCGCACTGACCACCAGGGAGCAGCTCCTGCATTGAGCGTGTGCCCCCTGGTGGTCAGTGCACATCATAGTGACCGGCCATTCCGCCTTTCAGTCAATTTGCATATCAGCCTTTTATTATATAGGATATAGGATTGGTTGACACTCAATATTATATTTGTTTCAGGCGTACAGCATAGTTAGTTAAACATTTATATAACTTATGAAGTGATCACTCTGATAAGTCTAGCATCCACCTCACACTATACATAGTTATTACAATGTTACTCTGTTCTGTGCTGTACTTTACATCCCCAGGACTATTTTGTCATTGCCAGTTTGTACTACGTAACCCTTTCATCTTTTCACCCAGACCCCAACCCTCCAAAACCCCCTGCCATCTGACAACCATCAGTTTGTTTTCTCTATCTATGAGTTTGTTTCTTATTATGTCTTTAATGTCTCTCTTCCTGCCTTGTATTTTTCATCCTTCTGAGATTCAGTGGTTCATTCTAGTTATTCTTTTAATCTGTCTTTCAGCTCACTAATTATCTTTTCAATTGTGGTTTATCTGCTATTAAATCCACACACTGACTTCCTTATTTCTGTTGTGTAGTTTGTTTGTTTTGTAGTTTTTTGAGTTGTCAATGGGTTCTTCTGACTCTACTGAAAATTTTAATCTTATTTTTTACTTTTTTGAACATACTTATCACTTTTTTTTCCAAGTATAATTTGCTTTTTAATGAGAACAATGTGTGTAATGACAGAGCATCCCGCCGTGTGCAGATGGCAGTAGTGAATACCCACGGAATGCATTCTGCCCAAGGAGGGAGGGAGGGAGGGAGGGAGGGAGGTGCGGGCGCTGTGAGCCGGCGGCCTGCCCCCTGCCCGTGGACATGAGGCTGGGCCACTGACTGGGGGCCTGCATGCACCTCCTGAATGGTAAGCGACTTATCACATTTTTTTAAGTTTGTGTCTGAAGACTCCATTTTCAGGATCCTCTGTAATCTGTATTTCTTTAAGTAGTTGTTTCTGTAGTCTGTTTCTTTAAGTCTTGAGCCATGTTGATCTGTTTGTATGCTTGATGGCTTTTGATTGCATGACAGACATTGTGTATAAAAAATATGAAAATATGTTGAAGACCTAGGATGATGTATTCCTAAATATTATCCTTTTATTATTATTATTATTAATAAATTTATTTATTTTTTAATCCTCACCGGAGGATATTTTTCCATTGAGTTTTAGAGCGAGGGAAAGACAGAGAGAAATACCGATGTGAGAGAAACACATCGATTGGTTGCATCCTGTGCGAGCCCCAGCCATGGCTCAGGCAGGGGAGGAGCCTGCAACCAAGGTACGTGCCCTTGACTGGAGTCGAACCCGGGACCCTTTCATCTGTAGGCCTGTGCTCTATCCACTGAGCCACACCGGCCAGGGCGGATGATGTATTCTTTATCCCAAGAGGATTGATATCTACTTTGGGCATGAAGCTAAGGGCACTACCAATTATAGATGGAGTGATGGAGGCACTTTGTGCCCCAAATCAAGCCTGGAGATTTTCCCACATCCCTTCCCCGCCATGCTGCTGCTTTCTTGGTCCTTTTCCTTGATTTTTGTTTCTTTTGCCTAAAGAGGCTGTTGTAAAGTCATAGACTGAGCTTCTCTCCACCTCTTCTGGACCCACAGATGCCGCCAGAAGGGAAGTTTCCCAAACCTCTGTGGGTCTCAGTCCGGTCCCGTATGTTGGCCCCGTTACTATCCTATCTTGTCTAATTATTCTCAGTGTATCAGCCGCTCTGATGGCCTAGCCTGCCATTATTAGAAGCAGAAGTTCCCTGAGATTCATGTTATTTCCTGCTGAAATATATCCATGTCCTAAAAGAGAATGTTGTGAGTTGTAAAAATGTTGAATTTTCATATTCAGAAAATCTTCTGTTTAGTTAAAAATAGAATTATTTCAAAATCATTTGCCATCAATACTTTACAGATATTATTCCATTAGTTTCTTATATCTAGTGTTATTAGTGAAAACTTTAAATTTAATCAGATTTTCATCTCTTCTTAAGAAATCTATTTTTCTCTCTATAGAAACTTTTTCATATTTTTAATTTATCTTTAATATTCAGAATTTTTACTACAATGTGTAGGGTGTGTTGTTGTTTTAATTTACCCTTTTCCCCTGTGCAGGCTCTGACTTAGTTTTCTCCCACGTCCCCCTGTTCTCCCGTCTTCACGGACTCCTCCCAGGTCTGCCTCAGCAGGAGTTCTTATTTTCTAGTGTAGCTGCAGACGCATGTGTGTATTTGTTGATCATACATCTTCTCTTATTTCCAGGGATCCGGTGAGAGGAGAAGAGGGTGTGCAATCTGCTCAGTTTGCCTCTTGAATCTCAGTAGTTCTTTTTATAACTTTATCGAAAAAAATCATCTTCCTCTAGCCATGTTGTCCTTGGGTCATATCCTGACTTGCCGCCACTAAAGTATTATGTCAGCTAGCCCAGCACTGCAAACTTTGTTCAGTGTATCTGCACATTAGTTACTGCAATCATTCTGAAATCTTTACTGTAAGTCATTGAAAGGAAACAATATTAGAACAACTTTTTGTAACTTTAAAAAAAAAACTAACATGCAAAATGTAAGGAAGGAGCAAATCCCTTAGCTGATTGACTGCAAAAATTGTAAACATGGGTTCAGAGAGCAAGCCACCCTTGGAAAGGAATAACAAAGGCAGCAGGGGAAGCTTCGGGAAAGGCGGACTGGGAGGTGGGCTGGGGGGAGAATGTGCGGGTGGCAAGGCAAGCAGGCCCTGCTGGAGAGCCTCAGCGCTGGGCTGGCCTGGGAGCTCTGGCCTTGCTGCCCTGTGTGTAGGCCCCCTGTGGTGGGTCAGGGTTGTCCCTGGGCCTCCTGCAAACACTCACCAGCTGCCTGAGCTCACCCCATCCTGGAAACCGTCTGCCTTCGTTTTTCTATTTCCCCCCAAGTTGGCCTACTTTTCCTAATCCAGAAATCTAAGTAGATATGTACAGAAATAAATTTGCAGAGCTCCCTTAACTTTAACAAAATTAGAATCTAAATAATCTCATTGAAATGTTTAAGTAATTTTTATGAAATGGCCTCTCAGTACTCATGTTATCCTTCATGCCTGTGCCTTTGTGATTTTCAGTAATTTATAGAGTTCCACACTGCATTTAATATTTAATAAGCAACTTTGCAATTGAGTTAATGTTTCCCGAGGTAAAGATTTTATGGCACTCTAATCACAGCAAGTATTATTTTGATCAAGTGAATTCTTTTTTTAGCGCTCATTGTGTTCAACCCACATAAATATCATCTGTAAATCGCAGTTCACTTACTGTTTTTTTCCTTGAAGTTTTTTTATCAGAACTCTTAAGTAAGGTTTTAAAACATTAAATTTAGAATTTTAAACTTCTCCATGAAGCTGAGAGATGCCTGTTATCCCTTTCACCTCACTCAGCTTAAAATGAAAAAAAGTTTTCATTAACCCTTTATGTTCTTTTAGGACTTAAAAATAGAGAAAGCAAAAATTTCAAACTAACTTACACTTCTACTGAGCATGTAATTCTATTTAAACATATAAAAATATATTTAATCCCAACTCCATAAAGTTTGAAATACTTGAGAAGTTTTTTACCCTGAGAAAAACAAGTAAACAGAATAATGCACATTTTAAACTTTAAACATCTATTAGTAAGAGCTAATTTCCTGAAATGTTAACATATTTACAACATAAAACACCCAAACATTATAACCATCCACATGCTGTAGCAGAAACTTAGAGCAGAAAACTTTTACCTGGAAAGCTAAACTAAGGAGGCTTTGCTCGGTGCCATTAAGTCTCCAGCGGAAAGTGAAACAACCAGAGCTTTCCTAAAACAAAGGACAGAGGGAGTGTTGAAAATGATCCCTGCCCCCGTGTAAAATCTAATGCTTCCCTTGGGGATAAATGCCTTACAGTTCTCACGCAGAAAATCAGCCAAGAGAGTAACAAGGAAAACAGTTTTCAAGGGAAATATTTGTCTGACTCACAAGAGCAGCGGAAACATCTTGCAGGCTGAGAAGGTGGAGTTGGAAGGACAGAAGTGAAGCTGGGTTAAGAAATCTGGTTTTCATAGATATTAGCATGAAAACCCTTCCTCTGCCCATGCCGCTGTGACACCGCTGGGGTGCACCCCGCTCGAGTGGCCCACGTGGCCACGTTAGAGGAGCCGCACTCCTGGGCACCCTGAGTTGGGTGGTGTCAGTGACCCTCCTCATCTCTCTGCCCATGGGAACTGCACACGCCGTGTTGTGAATAAGACTGAAAGCTGTTCCATGTGCATGTGATTGCAATGGTCACTTTCCACCTGGAAGCAGGGAGGAGGGCTGAGCAGCAGGTCAGAGGCCTTCGGGCATTCCTGCGTTCCTGTCCGAAGCTGCTTCTCTTTAAGCAGGGATGCTAATAACTACCTTCAACTTTCTGTGAAATAAATGAATAACACATATAAGTGCCCATCACAGGCTAGGGAATCTACTTTTTATTTCTTTATTTTAGTACTGGTGGCCCAGTGCACGAAATTCGTGCTCATTAAAAGGGGATTAATTAGAGGAAATATTTTAATGTTGCAATTTGCCCTTTCTCTATAATAGAAGTGTCAGAGATGAAAGAAAATTAGTAAAATGTATATGAAATCTTCCTCCTGTCAGAGTCTGGGGCGTGCCACAGGACCCAGAGTCAAGTCCCCACCCACCCACGTGTGCCTCAAAATCACATGAGACCCAGACCCGGCCAGCCCCACCCCCATTGGGCTAGACCCAGACCTGGCCGGTCCCACCCTTGTCAAGCCCTGCTGGGCAGGGGACGCAGCCTCAGGTCCCCCAGCCCAGGCCAGGGCAGGGGCGTGCCTTGAGGTCCCCCATTAAGCCCCACCAGGCAGGAGGTGCAGCTTCAGGTCCCTTGTCAAGCCCCGCTGGGCAGGGGTGTGCGGCCTGAGGTCCCCCAGCCCAGCACCGGGGCGGGGGGCACACCTTGATGTCCCCCGTCAATCCCTGCTGGATGGGGGTGCGGCCTGAGGTCCCCCATCAATCCCTGCTGGGGGGGTGCGGCCTGAGGTCCCCCGTCGAGCCCCACAAGGGGTGTAGGGGGGCGCAGCCTCAGGTCCCTGCTGGTCGCTCGTTAAGGCTCATTACGGGAACTCGGCCTCTGCTGTGGGGGCAACCATCTTGTGTTACAGAAACATCCCCCGCCCGCCCCGCCTCCGCCGTGGGCACCGCCATCTTTGTGGTGGAGTGACTGTCAATTTGCATATTCCCTCTTTATTATATAGGTTTTTCCATCATTCTTGTTGAAAGTGTTATATATGTTCCCTCTTTTCCCCATTGACTCCCTCCAGCCTGCCCCCACCCCCCACGCCAGACCTCACCAGCCAATCAATGATTCTCTCTCATCATTGGTGTTTCTATCTCTCTCTCCCTCTCCCTTCCTCTCTGAAATCAACAAAAAATAAAAAAGATCTGAGTTTGCTAGGGTTTGAAGAGAGAGAGGGATGAACAGGTGGGCAAAGAGGACTTTTGGGGCAGTGGTCTTCTAAAGACGGACACATCATACGTCATTATGAGACCCGAGTGCTCCCAGTGTCCCTGTGGATGGGGTGGTTGTGATGTGTCCGTGTAGTTCCTCAGTCGGAACGATGGTGCCATTGTAGTGGGGGATGCTGATAATGAGGGAGGTTAGAGGGGGCAGGACACATGGGAAACCGCTGCACCTTCTTCTCAATGTTGCTGTGAATCTGAAGTTGCTCTTTAATAAGATAGCCTTTGGCAGGACCAGAGGAGGCCAGCGGGAGTCCGGGTCTAGGATGGGACTGCGACTGAGGCCAGCAAGTATTGTGAGTGGCGACCAGTTTCCGGGGAGAAATCTATAGTAACATGGCGAGGACTTGGGTGCGGAGTCTCGTTGTGTTGACCTAGTTCTTGGTGATGTCATGTTTCTAAATATACTCCGCTCTTGAGATCAGGGCAGTGCTTTTGTCAGAACAACACAAAGAAAGAAACTGTACTGAAGTCCTTTGTTGGGGGTAACTCCCAAAAGTATAGGAAGTGAATGCGAAGCATGTGGTTCTCACATGTGAAGGAAGAGAGTATCTTCATGAGCTTGTCGGGGCCAGGTGGCGACCCTTATGTTGACCAGTCCGGTCTGGGGTGGCCATCCATTTGGACTCATGACCTACCTGATTGACGACTGTATCCAGAGTGACGAGTGACTGTGGCCTGGAGGGACCCTGTGGAGCCTGCACCCTTAAAGCAGGAGCCTGGAAGTGTGCATGGTAATCGGCTCCACTTCACCTGCTAATACACTCACCTCTGTCAGCCCAGAGGACCTCCTGGGTCCTGTCTGGGTGTCCTCAGCCCTGGGCCCTGCACTCCCCCAGGCCCTGCACTCCCCCAGGCCCTGCACTCCTCTCCCCCAGGCCCTGCAGTCCACCCCCCAGGCCCTGCACTCCTCTCCCCCAGGCCCTGCAGTCCACCCCCCAGGCCCTGCACTCCTCTCCCCCAGGCCCTGCAGTCCACCCCCCAGGCCCTGCACTCCTCTCCCCCAGGCCCTGCAGTCCACCCCCCAGGCCCTGCACTCCTCTCCCCCAGGCCCTGCAGTCCACCCCCCAGGCCCTGCACTCCTCTCCCCCAGGCCCTGCAGTCCACCCCCCAGGCCCTGCACTCCTCTCCCCCAGGCCCTGCAGTCCACCCCCCAGGCCCTGCACTCCTCTCCCCCAGGCCCTGCAGTCCACCCCCCAGGCCCTGCACTCCTCTCCCCCAGGCCCTGCAGTCCACCCCCCAGGCCCTGCACTCCTCTCCCCCAGGCCCTGCAGTCCACCCCCCAGGCCCTGCACTCCTCTCCCCCAGGCCCTGCAGTCCACCCCCCAGGCCCTGCACTCCTCTCCCCCAGGCCCTGCAGTCCACCCCCCAGGCCCTGCACTCCTCTCCCCCAGGCCCTGCAGTCCACCCCCCAGGCCCTGCACTCCTCTCCCCCAGGCCCTGCAGTCCACCCCCCAGGCCCTGCACTCCTCTCCCCCAGGCCCTGCAGTCCACCCCCCAGGCCCTGCACTCCTCTCCCCCAGGCCCTGCAGTCCACCCCCCAGGCCCTGCACTCCTCTCCCCCAGGCCCTGCAGTCCACCCCCCAGGCCCTGCACTCCTCTCCCCCAGGCCCTGCAGTCCACCCCCCAGGCCCTGCACTCCTCTCCCCCAGGCCCTGCAGTCCACCCCCCAGGCCCTGCACTCCTCTCCCCCAGGCCCTGCAGTCCACCCCCCAGGCCCTGCACTCCTCTCCCCCAGGCCCTGCAGTCCACCCCCCAGGCCCTGCACTCCTCTCCCCCAGGCCCTGCAGTCCACCCCCCAGGCCCTGCACTCCTCTCCCCCAGGCCCTGCAGTCCACCCCCCAGGCCCTGCACTCCTCTCCCCCAGGCCCTGCAGTCCACCCCCCAGGCCCTGCACTCCTCTCCCCCAGGCCCTGCAGTCCACCCCCCAGGCCCTGCACTCCTCTCCCCCAGGCCCTGCAGTCCACCCCCCAGGCCCTGCACTCCTCTCCCCCAGGCCCTGCAGTCCACCCCCCAGGCCCTGCACTCCTCTCCCCCAGGCCCTGCAGTCCACCCCCCAGGCCCTGCACTCCTCTCCCCCAGGCCCTGCAGTCCACCCCCCAGGCCCTGCACTCCTCTCCCCCAGGCCCTGCAGTCCACCCCCCAGGCCCTGCACTCCTCTCCCCCAGGCCCTGCAGTCCACCCCCCAGGCCCTGCACTCCTCTCCCCCAGGCCCTGCAGTCCACCCCCCAGGCCCTGCACTCCTCTCCCCCAGGCCCTGCAGTCCACCCCCCAGGCCCTGCACTCCTCTCCCCCAGGCCCTGCAGTCCACCCCCCAGGCCCTGCACTCCTCTCCCCCAGGCCCTGCAGTCCACCCCCCAGGCCCTGCACTCCTCTCCCCCAGGCCCTGCAGTCCACCCCCCAGGCCCTGCACTCCTCTCCCCCAGGCCCTGCAGTCCACCCCCCAGGCCCTGCACTCCTCTCCCCCAGGCCCTGCAGTCCACCCCCCAGGCCCTGCACTCCTCTCCCCCAGGCCCTGCAGTCCACCCCCCAGGCCCTGCACTCCTCTCCCCCAGGCCCTGCAGTCCACCCCCCAGGCCCTGCACTCCTCTCCCCCAGGCCCTGCAGTCCACCCCCCAGGCCCTGCACTCCTCTCCCCCAGGCCCTGCAGTCCACCCCCCAGGCCCTGCACTCCTCTCCCCCAGGCCCTGCAGTCCACCCCCCAGGCCCTGCACTCCTCTCCCCCAGGCCCTGCAGTCCACCCCCCAGGCCCTGCACTCCTCTCCCCCAGGCCCTGCAGTCCACCCCCCAGGCCCTGCACTCCTCTCCCCCAGGCCCTGCACTCCATCCCCCAGGCCCTGCACTCCATCCCCCGGGCCCTGCACTTCCCGGGCACATCTAGGAGGATGAGGCACCCTGTCCCTCAGGCTCCTTATTTCTTGCTGTTCCTCACATAGAGCATTCAGGAACCACAGACATGCAGGATCCACTCAAGCACTGCTTTTACTGGCTCATTTTAAAATTTAGTTTCATCTCTGCTTTTTAGAGCTGATTACTTAAGTTTAGGCTTGGATGGAGAAGTGAATTTACCAGGTGTACCAGTTAATAATGAGGACTTTGTGATCAAAGAAAACACGGTAATTTCAAGAGAAACATCAAAAGTGCTTTATTCAAAGTAATGTCCATCGCTAGCTACACATTTCCCCATCTTTCAGGTAATTTGTGGGTACCGTCCCAATAGAACTTTTCTTGTTTTGAGGCAAACCATTCAGAGACCCAGTTTTCCATTTCTTCGTACGTTTTGAAGTGCTGCTCAGAAAGTGCGTGTGCCATCGATCGGAACAAGTGGTAATCTGAAGGAGCAAGGTCTGGTGAATACGGTGGGTGGGTTAATACTTCCCAGGCAAGATCTTTTAACGTGTCTTTAACTGGTTTTGAAGTGTGTGATGATGCATCATCATGAAGCAAAATTACTTTGCCGTGTTTTCTGGAACATTCTGGTCATTTCACGATCAAAACATGATTCTAATTGATTATTTGTTGTTGGTATCGATCAGTATTGACGGTTTCACCTGGTTTTAGAAGCTCATAATACACCACACCTTCCTGATCCCACCAAACGCAGAGCATTGTCTTCTTTCCGAAGCGATTCGGCCTTGCAGTCAATGTTGATGGTTGACCTGGATCAACCCATGATTTTGTGCATTTGGGATTCTCAAAGTAAATCCACTTTTCATCGCCAGTCACAACTCGATGCAAAAAAGACTTTCATGCAGTTGAAGCAGCATTTTACTGATGACTTTTTGGTTTTCCATTTGTCTTTCGTTCAGTTGATGTGGCACCCATTTTCCTTCCTTTAAAATCTTTCCCATTGCTTGTAAATGATTGGAAATTGTTTGCTGAGCAACATTTAATCTCTCTGCAAGTTGTTTCTTTTTAAAATATATTTTATTGATTTTTTGCAGAGAGGAAGGGAGAGGTAGAGTTAGAAACATCGATGAGAGAGAAATCAATCAGCTGCCTCCTGCACACCCCCTACTGGGGATGTGCCCGAAACCTTGACCAGATCGAACCCGGGACCCTTGAGTCCGCAGGCCGACGCTCTATCCACTGAGCCAAACCAGTTAGGGCTCTGCAAGTTGTTTTTGAGTTTGACACGCATCTTCATCCAATAATGCTTCTAGTTGTTGGTCTTCAAACTTTTTCGGTTGGCCTGGACGTTCTTTGTCTTTCACATCGAAATCATCACTTTTAAAGCATTTAAACCAGCATCCACAAGTATCTTGAGATGGAACATGTTCACCATAAGCTTCCTGAAGTATTCAGCAGCACTTTTCTTCAAAATAAATACTGAATTAAAACTTCCTGCAAATGCTCTTTTTTGGCACGAAATTTGACTTTTTAAGTGTAAAAATATCTATGATGTGAACACCTTCAGCAAATTTGACATATGAAGTTTTGAAGCTTGTTGTCAATACAACAAAATAGCATACATATCAAATCGCATTTATATAAACATATGTGTAACTCCATCTATTGAAGAAAATCCACATTATTAACCGGTAGTACACCTAGTATATCATTAGCTCTCTATATAAAATTAATTTAATTATTATTTAAACCTTAACGTCTATACCCAAACTATTCACCCAGTATGAGGAAACGTTAAAAATATTATTGAACATGAAAGGTCAGTAAATGGGATACTGACAGGGAGCCTGTACTGAGAGCCCTGCCAAAACCTTCCTGGAATGACAGCGGAGAGGTCTGTAAAAAACAGTGTGCGGGGCTGAGAGGCGGGAGGAGGGCGGGAAACCGCCCAGGAGGCTGCTGGGCCTATGCAAGGAGAGGGGTCTCCAGAAAGGGCTGCACTGGGGGGCCGGCCTGGAGAGAACTCCAAGGGCGGCTGATTCTAAATAGGAATAGGCCCAGCAGCCCTGCTGGCCGGGAGCCCTGGGCTGGGCTTAGGTCTGACTCATGTCTGGCTCAGGGTGTGGAATGCATGAACCAACTTTTAGGGGCGATTATGCTTCCCAACAAAAATGTTTTTGTTGCTACCATCAAAGTCAGCTGCCAACATGAATTATGCTGCGAGTTGGTTGTAAGAGCACTGATGGTGTATTTCCACTGCATCTGGGTGTACAGAAGGGGGTGGGGGGCGGGCTGTGAGCCATGGGATGTGATAGCGGAGCCTTCCTCACGGTGCAGCCTGGAGCCTCGGGGCCATTGGAAGGGACTTGCTCAGCTGCGGGAGTGGGGGAGAGGGGGGCAGGATGTCGCTTAGGAAAGAAACGCAAGGCCTTAAAAGTCAGTGATTCCATGGGAAACTTTTAAATGAGACCATAGAAACTTTACATTGTAACCAGTTTCAATGTTTTGGACACATTACTTTGAGATTTGTGAACTAGGAGAGACCGTAACCCTTAGCGCAGAGGTTGGAATATGACTTTCATTATCTGCTGTTTTCCTGCATAATTACATGCCAGTAACTGTATGAAGAGAGAGCTGTGAATTGACCTCTGAAGCGTTTCTAGTGTTTATTATTATGTTTACATGTCGGTGTGTATTCAGCTTCTTAGTCATTTTAGACTCTTTTTAATTAGAACAGGAGGGAACAAGGGCTTCTCCCAGCGCACAGCTGTACCCGCGACGTGGGCATGAACTTACGGCAGGACGGCCGCTGTACACTGTCTGGCCATCTGAACGCGTGATTTAAGGTCGGCTGCGGGGCGGGGCCTGTCTGTGCGCACCCTGATCGCCCCTTTTTTCCTGAAATGGGAAGGTGTGGAAGAGCTACCTTTGGAAGCTGTTTTCCTCTGGACCCCACACCCTCCTGCGCCCTGCGTGCTGCGCCGCTCCAACCAGAGCTCCGTGAGTCCTCAGCCACCTCCTGGGGCTTCCACACGAGCTGCGGAGGGGCGCAGAGTAGTGTCTGGGCTGGGCTGGCCCCCGGGGGCAGCGTCCGCCCCGCCCCACGCGGCTCTCCAGCTCCTAGGGTGCGGGAGGCCCTGGGTTTCGGCGGAGGGACGTGCTGGGAGGTCACGGCCTCACGGGGTTATGGGGCCCTGGGTGCCAGGCTGCAGCCTGGCCTCGGGTAGAACAGGCTCCATCGCACTGAGTCGCACTGAGTCGGGAGATGAGCATTCTCTCCTGGACAGGAGTTGCTCTTAATGCCCTGGCCAGTGTTGCTCACTGGTTGGCGTGTCAGCCCCTGGACTGAAGGGTCGTGAGTTCGATTCCCAGTCACAGGTGGGTACCTGGGCTGCAGGTTCCATCCCCACCTCCTGTCCGGGTGCGTCTCACATGGAGGTTTCTCTCCTCTCTCTCTTCCCCACCATCACCCCTCTCCTCCCTTCCTCCCACTCTCTCTGGAAATCATTAAGGATTTAAAAAAAAAAAAAAAGGAAAAGAAAAATAGAAGAAGAGAAAGTACATTTCAGTCTGAGGGCCCAGGAGGACAGGGCCGTGTGAAGTGGTAAGGTGGGGGGCGGGGGGGTCTTGCGGAGCAGAAAGCCCTGCCACGTGTCCTGTTCATCCCGGGCCGCAAGGTCTGCGCCGCTGGGCGGAGGCCACTCGCCCCGGTGGGACCTGGTCGTTTCTCGCGTGTGTAATCTGTTCACTTCTGTCCCCTCCTCCCACACGGAAACACAGGGCGCGGTGTGGTCCCTGCGGCTCTGGCTGCGCCCCAGGCCCCGCCCCTGCTCTGGTGGCACTCGGTGTGAGTTCCCTGTACTTTTCAGTGGCGGCAGCTCTTGTTTAGGTTTTTTTTCCATCGCAAAGGTAAGGGTCCTGGGAGCTGGCCGCTGGGGCCACAGACTTCGCAGTCACTGGTTTCTGCTGGCCAGCGCTTCCCTCGTCCTCGTGGCCACGCGTGACCTGATGGCCACGTCTTCACTTTAAAGAGGCTATTAGGGCTCGGCAAGTGTCTCCCAGTGGTTAGCGCGCCAGCCCACGCACGGGAGGGTCGCGGGTTCCATTCCAGTCAAGGCCACACACCTGGTTGCAGGGTCAAACCCCGCCCCAGTCGGGTGCATGTGGGAAGCAACCAGTCCAGTGTCTCTCACATGGATGTTTCTCTCTCGCCCCTTCCCCTCCACCCGCTCTAAGAACCAATGGGAAAAACAGCCCCTCTCCGTAGGAGGATTGTTTAAAAAGCAAACGCGATTGGAATCTATTCCAATAAAGTGGGTCCCTGAGACCCTCTGGCTCTTCCAAGTCTCCCAAAACAAGAAGGGGGGGCGGGGACAGACGCTGCTGGGCTGCTCTGGAGCGCGCAGCCCACGCAGGTGGTCCAGGCAGGGCTGCGGCTCTGGCGAGGAGCCTGGGGCTGTGTGTGTGTGTGTGTGTGTGTGTGTGTTGCGGGGGCTCTAGTTGGCTGTTGGCTGTTTACTAAGCACCCTCAGGACACGTTTTAGGCCCCCCCCTCGGCCTCTGGTCACACACACCCAAGCCGAGCACTGAGCATCTCCCTCCCAGGGTTTCTGGGGCGGTTCCCGGGCGGCTCTGAGGGGACACTGCTCCACGCGTCTGTCTGCCACCCTGGCAGCCGGGGGGCTGGTCCCAGCGGGGCTCTCGGTGCGGACACGGGTGGGGCCGGGCCTGTCTGGGCCGTGTGGTTCCCCAGAGGCAGTTCAGCCAGCAGCCATGGGGTCGAGGAAAGTGGGACAAAGTGAGTCGCCCTCTGTGCTGGGGGAGAGGAGGGCGCCTGCTGTCCAGC
>NW_005370673.1:712750-713823 GCF_000412655.1 Myotis brandtii
GGGCCGGTGGGCACAGGGCTGCATGGGCGAAGGAAGCGCTCTGGGGTTAGAAAGTGGTGATGGTTACATAACCTTGTGGATGTACGAGACCTACGGAAGCGTACACTTTAAGGAGTGAATTCTGTAATGGGGATTACATCCCAATTTTTAAAATCATTGAATCAGCCAGACATAATCTCTGGGAAAAACATTAAAATGAAGATGAAGTAACATTCCTGCGGACACGAGGGTTCCCCTGTGTTAGAGGGCGCGGGCCGCGGGCGGGGACTGGCGATGGACAGAGTGAAGCTGTGAAAGCCGCCCCCGCAGCCCCGCGGGAAAGCGGGTCTCAGGGCCACACGGGGCCTGGATGGAAGCGCCCCGTCGGCCCATCTCTCTCCTAACCACCAGGAGAGTCTGTGCAAGCAAACCCCAGGCGTGTGACTGAATAAGCGCCATTCTGAATCCCCGCTGGGCCGCGTCCTGCGGGGGCCCAGGTGGTGGGGGTAGGAGGGACAGAGCGCCCGCGACATCGCAGCGCACCTGACCCCGCAGCTCTGTCCCAGGGGAAGGTCCTAGCTGGCCAGGCGTCTGCCTCAGCAAAACCTGCGCCTTCGCCCTTTCTCGGGGGACCAGGTCTCTGTCATGAGCGTCAGCACAGCGATAGGGAAGTTCCCGCTGCCGTTGAGCGCGCTCCACCCTGACCAGCAGTATAGTTCGTACAACTTCTCTGCCTCCTCCCTCCAAGCCCCGCCCTTCTGTTGCTGGGACCCCCTTTGCCGCCGGCATCTGCCGCCCTCCTCTCTGCGGTTGTCTCGGTCAGATCAGAGGCCACCAGGCACACGGGTGAGGCTGGGCGGACGGGGTGACATCATGGGTCCTGCAGGGAGCTTTGCCCACGACCCCCGCGCTCTCCGGAAACACAGGGATGCCTGACCTCTTCCTAGTGTCAGCTTTTCCTTTTTGATGTTTAAAACTAAACTAAACTAAAGGGAGTACAATTTATTTTTAGTGAAAGCTTCTAATCTAAACCCTCCTTTTGCTCATGAGAAGGCCTGGCGAGACCGCGAGGCCTGCGTGGAGGCCCTGCCCGC
>NW_005370673.1:713961-714339 GCF_000412655.1 Myotis brandtii
CCGGCCCCAGCCCAGGCCACAGGCCGCAGCAGCTCAGCCTGGAGCCAGGCCTCACCCACGCGTTCTCCCAGCGTTCCTCATGCAGTTGTTATTCACTTAGAAGAGCTTGAGGTTTAAAAGCCAGCCAGCACTTTCCACTTAGAACACTTAGGTATAAACTTTCCTATGAAACTGCTCCGCTGAGATTAGAAATTGTCTGTAACATAAACCAGGCCCGCCCAGCATGTGGTCAGACAGCTTGGTGTTTGCACATGTTCTGCCCGTCAGCGTCTTTCACACACAGGCTGCGGGCTGGGAGCACTGGCCTCCTGCTGGAGCAGCTCCATCTTTGTCCCCACAGGACCTGTCCCCAGATCCCTGGGCCTCAGGGAGAC
Source organism: Myotis brandtii (assembly GCF_000412655.1). Lineage (NCBI taxonomy): Eukaryota > Metazoa > Chordata > Mammalia > Chiroptera > Vespertilionidae > Myotis > Myotis brandtii. The sequence continues at coordinate 714,336 of NW_005370673.1, forward strand.
CCCA
>NW_005370673.1:714364-726342 GCF_000412655.1 Myotis brandtii
TGGCCCCTGCCCCTGCCCCTTCTTGGGGTCCTCAGGCTTCCAGACCAAGCACCTCCCTGTCCCTCCAGGAGGCTCAGAGCGGCCCCACAGCTGGGCCTGGGTCTGGGCACAGCTTAGGTGCCCATTTCTGCACCAGGAGGTGTCTTTCCAAAGCAGGCCCTGTGAGCTGGGACTCCCTGTGGGGCCTGCTCACCACACCCCGACTGCAGTCTGTCCCTGCAGACACCCAGGCAGTCCCTCTGTGGGGACAGCACAGCACTATTGTGCTGGTGGCCGGAGAGTCAGTCTCGCCATCGTGTTAATTCCAACACAGTCACAGGAAGCAGGGATACAGGCTGCTCTTCCCACTCACAGCTGCTGCCTCCTTGGCCCGCCCTGTCCCGAAGGGCCTGGGCCGGCTGCAAACAGCAGGCAGCAGCCACTGCCCGGCTAGGAACTGACAGGAGAGTCTGTGAGCCTGGAGATGGGGGAGGCCCACGCCACCTTCCTGTTTGAGAGAGAGCACTTTTCACTTTAAAATGGGACACAGCCTCATTGGGAAGCTGCTGATGACTTGCAGACCACATTCCCCGCAGCCTCGTTACCCAGAACAGCCGGCCCCGTGCCTGGGGAGACAGACAGGCCGGCGGGAGACCGGGTGGCCCTGCCTTGCAGGAGCCGTGTGCCCACGGTCACTGCCATGCGGGGGGGGGGGGGGGGTGCTAGCCAGTGTGAGGATGGACGGGGTGGGGGTGTCCACTGTGTGGGCAGCCAGCCCACAGGCCTTAGTGTGAAAGGCTTTTAAAGCTGAGAGAAAAGCAGTCGTCTCACAGCGAGGAAGCCGGCAGGGAACACTGCCCTGTGGTGTCAGGCAGAGTCACCATGGGGAGTCGGGCACTGCTGTCAGGGCCCCCCGGGGCTGCCTGCCTGTCCTCCGCAGGACAGGCGGAGGGGCTGCCTCTGCTCCGAGGGCGGGAGGAATCAGAATGAAATTTCTGTAACATGTTCACCTTGGGGGGTTGATAGTGAGGCAGCGTGGAGGTCTCGTGGCTGTGGAAAGATCTAGAACACAGTGCCAGGGAGCACAGAAGGCAGGAGTGCGGGCGCCGTGGCCAGGGCACCTAGATGCCGCGTGCTGGATGAGGGGCTGGCATGTCAGAAACTTAGGTTTTCGGAGTGGTGAGACGCCTCACAGGGGTTTCCCACTTCTTTCCAGTCCCCTGGATCAGCATCCTTGTGCCCCACAGATTGCTCGTGGAAAAATGATAAGGGGGCTTCTAAACCACAGAACCACCATCATTCAGAACTGCCTGAAATCTGGCTGAATGGAATTCCTACAACTAGGGATTTAAAGGAGCAGCCACATCAAGACTAATAGGAGAGGCAGAGTCACTGCAGAATGAGCTGGTCCCACACCCATGTGTGGCCGATAAAACTGGGAGGGATATCTTGGCTGCGGAGGTCCCCCTGAGGAACAAGGTGTCCCAGCCCCATACCAGACCCCTCAGCCCAGGGTTCCAGTGCTGGGAAGATTAATCCCTGTAACTCTGGGCTGTAAAAACCAGTGGGGTTTATGGCTGAGTCACATGAAAGCTGCTGGAGACCCAGGCAGCTCCTCTTAAAGGGCTAGCACACAGACTTACTCAGACTCATTCCTTCTGAGCTCTAGCACTGGGGCAGCAGCTTGAACGGCCGCAGGGCCATACAGGAGCAACTACATTGTCTGGCATCAGGGAAGGAACTGGGGGGAGGGCAGTTTTCTCCCAGATAAAAGTGCTGGCAGAGGTCACTGTTCCTTTTCTGAGCCCTCACCCCACAGAGCCAGCAGATGGGTGCCATATCTTAGATTCCATCAATTCCATCAGCCTGGCTCACACTGTTCGCCTCACCATGGAGAATTCCCTGAGGCCCACACAAGCTGTTTGCAGTGGCTCTTCCATACCAATGAACTCTGTCCTGGCTCAGGCTTCAGACTCAACTAAAATCCTTCAAACAAGCAGCATTTGGTCTCAGCATGCTATGGACTTCTTGCTAAGTGGCCACAGGCCTGGTAGTAGCAGCAGCCAGCCTTGGTTCATAGCTTGGCTTCTCCTGGGCACATCCAAGCCCAGCACAAGGAGCAGCCATCTGCAGATCGCTTTGTAGCTCATGCCAAATGGCCCCAGACAGAACACAGATGGTGTTGATCTTGGCCTGGATGCCCTAGGAGGCCCCAGAGTCAGCGCACTCAGTGGACAGCTTCAGACCACATTGAAGCACCGCTCAACCACCTCCACAAGCAACACACTCAAGAGGCAAACTCAGTGAGCACCAGAGCCCTGCTGAAGTAAGTCCTGCTCTGTGGGGTGGGCCCCTGGACAGCTGATCCTGTGGTCTGTGGTCACTGATAGCAGCCATCGGCCTGAAGGTAAATCCCTGCCATTAATGTGCCAACAGCAATCCAGGTTCGACTACAATAGGAGGGTGTACACAGCCCAATGGGTTGGAGGGGAGGCTGTGCCGCTGGACCCTACATTAGGTCACTCTACCAAGCATGGGAGATGTAGCAGCTCTACCTAATACATAGAAACAAACACAGGGAGGCTGCCAAAATGAGGACCCAAAGAAACATATCCCAAATAAAACAACAAACTCCAGGAAAAAAACTAGACAAAATCGAGACAAGTAATCTACTAGATGCAGAGTTCAACACACTGGTTACAAGGATGCTCAATGAAGTTACAAGTTTAACAGTATTAAAAAGAAGACATGGAAACCATAAAAAAAACAACAACCAGAAATGAAGGAGGTACTAACTGAAATGAATAACTTACAGGGAGTCAACTGTAAAGCAGATAAAGCAGAGAATCAAATCAGCAATTTGGAATATCAGAAAGCAAAAAACTCCCAATCAGAAGAGCAAAAAGAAAAAGAAAAAGAAATCCAAAAACATGAAGATAGTGTAAGAAGACTCTGGGACAACTTCAAGCGTACCAACATTCACATTACAGTGGTGCTGGAAGGAGAGGAGAGGGAGCAAGAAATTGAAAACCTATCTGAAGAAATAATGACAGAAAACTTCCCTAACCTGGTGAAGGAAATAGACTTACAAGTCCAGGAAGCGGAGTCCCAAACAAGATGAACCCAAAGAGACCCACACCAAGACACATCATAATTTAAAGGCCAAGGGTTAAAAAGAGAGAATCTTAAAAGCACCAAGAGAAAAGCAGTTAGTTACCTACAAGGGAGCTCCCGTACGAATATCAGCTGATTTCTCAACAGAAACTTTGTGGTCAGGACGGAGTGGCAGGAAATATTAAAAGTGATGAAAAGCAAGAACCTACAATCAAGATTACTCTACCCAACAAAGCTATCATTTGGAATCAAAGGACAGATAAAGAGCTTCACAGACAAGAAAAAGCTAAAGGAGTTCATCACCACCAAACCAGTATAATGTGAAATGTTAAAGGGTCTTGAAGAAGAAAAGAAGATTTAAAAAATATGAACAATAAAATGGCAATAAATACGTATCTATCAACAATTGAATCTAAAAAAACACACAACAAAATAAATGAACAAGCAGAACAGAAACACAATGATAGATACAGAGAACAGTTTGTTGCGACGGGCTGGGGGCCCGGTGAAAAAGGTGAAAGGATTAAGATGTACAAATTGGCTGTTACAGAATAGTCCCTGGAATGTAACGTTCACATAGTCAATAATATTGTAATAACTGTGTCAAATGGGTATGTGATTTATTGGGATGATCACTTAGGTATGTGATGTCTAATCACTGGGTGTACACCGGAAACTAATATAATATTGTCAACTGTAATTGAAAAATAAAAAATGATTTAAAAATAGTTAATTTTTCTTCTCCCCCAGGAGAAGTACCCCGCGGCTGTGCAGCTCCCCGAGGGGGCCTCCTCCAGCTGCATGAGCATCCGGAGCGCCAGCCAGCCAGGGTGAGTGCACAGCCCGTGGGCTCGGGCTTCCTTGCTCGCCAAGTCCCTTCCCTGCAACCAGATGGTATTTCCTGGTGAAAACGAGGATTACAAATGTAGAGGGCAAATGCGAGCTGCCGACACCTTGAGAAACGTCTGTGGCGCCCTAACAGGTGCACACCCACCGACGGCGGCAGAAGAGGAGGGGCACGTGGGTGAAGAGGGATCGGGGACAGGGGTCAGCAAGCTCTGAGGGAGGGAGGACCACCTGGCCTTCACTCTGCTGGGCGCCTGGGGGCGCGGATCTGCCGGGGTGGGAGGGCCTGGTGACTGGCATGAGTGCCTGCCGAGGTTTGGGTTTGTTTTCAAGCCTCACAATTATGCAGGCTGCTGGGACTCACCCTGTAGTAAGGGAACGTGTCCATCCCTCACAGCTGGAGCCTGTGGCTGGAGGCCATGTCAGCTTGCACTCTGCTGGGCGAATGTGTGCATGCCCGTGTCCCTTAGAGCATCTGGGTTATTCACTGCTTCCCACCATGTCTAACCTGTCCATGTCCCAGGCCCATGCGAACACAGCTTCTCTGGGCATATGCCTAGACATGCAACCCTTGGGCCATAGCGTAGACTCAGCTTTCTGTTACCACCAGATTCTTTTAGAAGTAGTTTACCAACTTATTTCCCACAGGAAAGTGTAAGTTCCTGTTGTTCCATGTCCTGTACTTCACTTGTACTGTCATCCTAGTATTAGTGGGTACAACAGCACCTCCCTGAGGCCTTCCTGGCCACGGCCCTGTGTGTCCAGGACTGACCCTGTGGGTGGGTGAGTGTCTAAGAGGGGGCCAGCTCACAGTCACGCTTCAAGGCACCTGGGGGCGGCTCTGACCTCTTTCAGGTTTGAGCTGGTCATCGTCTGGAGGATGCACATAGATGAAGAAGGGAAGGTTTTGCCGAAGCTGGATCTTCTCACCCAAGTGCCACAGCGAGGTAGGCAGGCCAGCGGGCTCTGCAGTCTTAGTGCCCAGCAGGGACACCCACTGATTTCACCTGGTTCACATGGCAACAATCAAAGGCTGAAAATCTCAGTGTACTTTTTATGTCATTTTAAAAAATATTCTGATCAATAATCACTCCAAAAGCACCTGTGGAGGCACTGCGCCCCAGGCCTCCTGGGCTGCTGCACAGTGTGGGGAGGGGGTTGTGCCTGCGGGTTGGGCTGCGCTGACGGCTGACACAGCAGCAACAGGGGAGGTGGGCAGGGTCTCGGCCGGTGTGTTTCTGACCCAGTGTGTTCTCCTTACAGCCCTGGAGCTGGACCGGAAGGGAGCAGTCGCAGCTGCTCCTCTCCACTTCCGGGCCCTGCTGGGCCTGCTGGGCATCGAAGCGGCTCTGGAGAGCCTGCTGAGGCTGCTCTGCGCGGAGGGAAGCCCCGGTGCCCACCCAGCACCGCCAGGGGCCTGGGATGTTACTGAATAGAAACATTGGCTGCTGCCGACTTAGAAACCACACCCTCAGCACATGTCTGTGCATTGGTGACACATGATCTATCAACTGTCAGGTCATAAAAAACACAGACAGCTGTTTAAACACAAAATGAAAAGCCTGACACACGAGGAGCAGCTGTGCCCCCTCCACCCCCGGGAGGCTCTCCCCTCCCCTTGGCCTCCTGAGCTGGAAAGCCGCTCCCCTCAGCCAGTCCTGACACGCACTCGTCTTGACCCAAAACAGCAAGTCTGCACTTGAACCTGCAGTGGGACAGCGAGACCCACTGTCCCCCACAGGCCTGGGCCGTCCCCCCCGCCCCCCTCTGTCCCACCCGTGAGCCCCAGCTCCCCGCGTGTCCAGCAGGTGGAGTCTAACGCCTCCTGCCCCCACACTAACAGGAGAAGATGGGCAGCACTTGAGTATCTTTCCGACCCTCTGAGTACAGAAGTAAATGTTATGACAGAATTAAAGAATAAATTCTAGAAAAACTGGTGTAATTCAAACAAGTGTAATTCTCAAATTATCACAAAATTTCCCCACAAAAATTTACAATCAGCAAAATATTCTCCTTATATTTCATGTAGCATTTTCATATAATTCCACGGTTTCACTAACATTATAATATATTACAATGAGCCTTCATTAATCCCTCAAAACGATGCTATAAATAATCAGCCTGTACAACCGACCATGGAGTGAACCTGCCACCAGGACTCGCGTGTTCACAGCAGCCTGGCGCCTGGGGAGCCCCACCAAGAGCCCGGGGTGCCAGCAGGGCCACTCCTCTTGCACCAGCGGGCGGCAGCCCTGCAGAGGCGGCCCAGCACCCGAGGGAGGCCCAGGGCAGAGGCACAGGGCTGGCGCCTCCCCACAGTTCAGAGCGGCGTCACTCAGGAAAGGAAAGGAAAGGAGTTGGTGCTCACGTGATGGTGTTTGCCCAACCTGAGTCCCGTGGCCCCTGCTGATCCCACGCAGAATGGTGGCCGTCTGCACTGTGCCCTCACCTGCAGGAGCCACAGGCCTGTGCTGATTGGCGTGTGGCTGGCCACTCAGCTGAGGAAGTTCCAGTAGGATCCCTGTTTTCTTAAAAGGCCAAATTGTAAGATCTACATGACAGTCCGTGTCCCGTGTGCTAAGAGCCTGGTGGTAGGAGATCCAAACGTTGGGTCTTACAATCAGGCGTTTGCATTAGAGGTTAGACATGAGCCTTGGGTAGGAGGGCAGCTGCCCGAGGCGCCAGGACATAATGCACAGCCCCCCTGGCCCGCCTGCCCTGGGAGGGGCCTCCATCCTGCATCCCAGCAGCAGCCCCCGAACAGTGGTTAGAAAGCAACAACATTCACAGCCAGTCACCCACCACAAAGCGCTATCGTTCAGCCTTCACATCCCATGTTCAAGTTTCAAGACACCACAGGAGAAAAGCTAGACCTTATGGAGAACTAAGGTGCAGTCTTCGCTCTCCTTGAACCTGGCTGACACCGCGGCGGCGTCTTTGGCGCGCACAGCCTTCGAGTAGTAGTTGACGATCTTGCCATCCAGTCTGTACTGATGCGGGATGCTCTCGTAGGGCTTGAGGTCAAGGTCCAGCACAGACACGGAGAAGGCAAACCTGGACCGTGATGCAGGGACCACAGGCCTCTGATCAGAGCTGAAAATACAAAACAATGTCAGTGCTCCCAACCCTCTCCTTGCTCACAAAGAGCACCCATTCTTGCGCCTACATGCATCCCGTCTGTCCGTGGTGTGCACAGCGCTCGAAGCTTCTGCTGTGAGACCCGCTAGTGCCCAGGTAAGAAAGGGTTAATGTGCAGAAAGATGGAAAACAAATTACTAGGATATTTGTGACATTCCCCCTATCCCAGAGGTAGAAGCGAATGCTGGGCCAACTATTACGAAACCTAAGAAAGAGCAGGAAGATCTGGCCACTCAACAGCCAAGTGGATGATAACGTGCTGGGAGCAGACTCCCCGCTCCTTTCTGCTTGCTCAGTCTGCAGTGTTTTGTGTTCTGTCTCTTAGTGCTTAGGTTTTCTAAATATCAGAAGTCACAGGCTGAACGCTCTGTGGACAATGACTTGTACTTGAAGACCCGAGACTGAGTCTGAACTTTGTGCTCAGGCTGCTGTGGAGCACGCTCAGGGCACAGTCGGCAGCAAGGTGACTGGCACGGGCGTGAGACGAGTTCATGCGGCTGCAGGGAGTCGGTCAGGAGCCGCGCTCTCCCCAGGCTGAACTACTAGCTAGAAATCATCAAAAAACAAGTCAACCTATGAACCAGGAGGTCCTGGGCTGCGGGCTCGATCCCCAGTAGGGGGCGTGCAGGAGGCAGCCAATCAATGATTCTTTCTCATCACTGATGTTGCAATCTCTCCCTCTCTGAAATCAATAAATAGATATTTTAAATATATATATATTAAAAAATGATAGAAGTAGCACCTTAAAAAAACAATTCAAACAAACAAAACACCCATTTCGAAAGTTCTGCCTGAGCAGGAAGCAGCGAGCAGGCTCCTGTGCAGACAATGCTGATCGGCCTGAACTCTGACTCATTCCTACTCGAGACCCAGCTGACAGGACAGCGACCTGGGCTCCTTCGGGTTCTTAGCAAAACCTCCCCACCCCCCGCCTCCCCCGCACAGCAGGAAACACGTCTGCACGTCAAGGGCTTGCTTCCATCTCCTCCCAGGGTCTCAATCCCGAGCTCAGAGCAGCTGGGCCTGGACAGAACTACACAGTTTCAAGGACACTCCATCTCTCCCTTCAGAACCAGCACCAAGATGAGGTGAGCCCATCACCAGCTGCTGGGAGCATGGGAGCAGGGCTGCCTCATGAAAACTCAGACCCTTTGTCTGCCAGAAGGTCCCCAGGAGTCCAGGGCATGGCTCCTGACACCTAACCCTGCCCACCCTGGGCTGAGACTGGTGCCCACGTTTCAGAACTTTCTGGACATGTGACCTGGCTCCTGTCCGTGCGTTTTTATGAGGGTAATTTCTGTTCCCCGACTGTACCCTTGCGTCAGGCGGGTGGGAGAACGTAGCATCTCTGTGGTTTCCTCTCATGCAGCACCAGCTAATCCAGCCAATGGAGTCCTCATAGCTAAGCACTGTGGCCTCTTCTTTGGGGATAATGGTGTTTTCAACCAAACAGAACCATCTTTTTCTGTATTTCAGTTTTACCCTATAAATGTCCCTCCATGTTTCCTGACCAGGAAACGGACAGCTCAGTGCCTGTCCGGCAGCGGGCCTCCTTAGGTCAAAAGCAGAAAACCTGGCGGCAGCCAGTGCCAGGCGCCCCGGCCAGAACGAGGATGTTCCGCAGACACTGGGGGCTGGCGCCCCGAGAGCAATGCCGACGACACCATCTGTGACTAAGAAGGTTCGCAGGTTGATCCTGAATTCCTAAAAGAGGCCGGGAGGAGGCAGGGTGACGATGGGGTCTCGGGACGATGCTACAGATGGAAGTAGACTGCGCCCAGCTTGCAGGCGTCACCTGACCGGGGCCAGACTACACCAGGGCAACAGCTCCTCAGGCCCCTGGCCGTGGCAGCAGCGGGCTTCTTTGAGAGAAAGGAATTTGCACACAGTATCCAAACTGCTTCTAAGTCCTTAGAGTATTTTCTTAGAAAATGGTATAATAACCTTCAGTTTAATAGAACAATCTTTTAAAATTATTCTCCATGCCTTTTTATAGCGAATTACAACCTTCTGTGATCTCTAAATGTGGGAAAACCCTCTTCTCAATCCACAAAATCCCGTCCGGCCAGAGCGTCAGGCCCGGGCCCTCACCTGGCGTCCTGCAGGCAGGGGGAGAGCGCGATCATGATGGAGCAGTCCTTCGCCGTCATGGCCACCCGGTACTGCTGCACCTGCGGGCAAGGAGAGGTCAGCTGGCACCTCCTCTGGGAGTCTGGGAACCAGCCCCGGAGCTTGGGGGGAGCAAGCTGCAGGGGTGACTGGAGGAGTGGCAGCGTGAGGGTGCACCTTGTTCTCCCCCTGAAATTTCAACAAGTTACCCAACTGTAAGTCAACCGAGAAACCCTGCTCAACACAGACACACGCCTGAGACCCGCCACCGAAACAGCTTCAGGTGTGCAGCCGGGAGGCACGGGGAGGCCAGAGGGGAGGAAAGCCCAGGTGGCCCGGCTGGGAGAGGGAGGAACAGAGAGCTGCTGGGGGTGGGGAAGGGCAGCCCAGCAGGGCGAGTGGCGAGGAAACAAACAGGGACGGAGCCAGCAGACGCCTGGCAGAGCAAGGCTTCTGCCCTGCGGCTTCCCACGGTCAGGCCAGCAGTGGGGTTTCAGACAAAGAAACAGAACCAGAGCCCTGCCGCCGCTTGGACTCCACAAACTCGCCTCCCGTGGCCCTTGGCGCCGGGTCCAGGAGCATATGATCTGGAAGCCAAGAGCTACTGAAGTAGAACTGGTTTCCATCTGTGACTGCTTCCCAAGAGGGGTACTTGGCGGGGACCCCACGGAGGTCAGGGGTGGCCATTACAGTGAGGGCAAAACAAACCCTACCCCCAAGCAGCAGAGCTGTACCATCTTAGGGAAGCCTCGGAGGCTCACCTCCGGGAGACCACAGAGGTAAAAAACCTTGCAATCAAAAAAAAAGAAAAAAGCCCTAGCATCGGCCTGTGGACCGAAGGGTCCCGGGTTCGATTGATGCAGCGCCATCTACTGGAAAAGAGTAGCAAGACCTCCGCAAACACCAGGGAGAACCACAGCAAGAGAGACCAGGAAGGAAGGAAGCGGCGGGCCAAGCCTGCCCTCGCCCCTCCAGCGGGGTTTGGACCCTGATTCCGAACCCGGGATTCGTATTCAGTGAGGCAGCCACAGGCCTTAGAAGAAAGAGCGGCAGGTGGCCTCAGCGCCTGCTGTGCCGGCCACTGACATCCCTCCAACCTCAGGAGGGAGTGCAGTGTCCCCCACGGGCAGCCTGTCAGCAGGACACGCCTCGGGCCCTCTCACCCCGCAGGCTGTGCAGACCCCTGGCAGGATGCTGCAGACAGGGTCTCCAAGCTGCGTTCCGTCACGCCAGCCCCACGGGAGGCAGGCTCGGGTCTTGGATGGATGCAGACACAAAGCCCGGCTGGGCGATGACAGGGCCCTACGACACCAGCCTCGGCTCTGCAGCTTAAGCTCAACACCGGCTGCAGCACACGTGGATGTGTGCGCACCGGCCGGGAACGCACCTGCAGGGCTGCCACGCAGACCACACGCACGAGGTGTGCAGGGTCTGACTTGTAAAGCCGCGTGTGCTCGCATGTGTTAAAGACACAGAGAGATCCCCAGAGAGGGCTGCCTCCAGGTGGACTTTGGGACATTCTGTCCCTTTTGAACTTTCCTATATCATTTGAATGTTTAGTTTGAATAGCTCTCACTTTTACAAAAATGAACTAGTTACAAAACATGAAGTGGGCCTTCCATGTTCTCACAGGCTGGTTTGTGGTGACAGACCTGTCCCGTTAGCCACTCCCCTGTCACTCGCCCAGAGGACCCACCCTGAGAAACCTCCCCAGTCTACCTGCCCAAGCCAGGCTGTGCGGGCACGCAGGCCTACTGACTGCCGGTCCGGGCCTGCGGAAACCTAGAGTTTACAAGTAGAATGAAAAAGGAGCTCCTCTCCTGACACTATTCATTTCGCTAAGAAATGGGTATTTCACAAAGTACATAACAAATGACGTCCAAAGAATTCCTAAGAGATACGTATGAAAAACAAAGTGTATACACACTTTGAATACCTACTAATTCCAATGGGTTTAAGCATGAAAAGAAAGAAACAACAATGGAGCTGTCATCTGTTAAAAGTTTGGGCACAAACCGGCAGTCGGACATTCCCCAAGGGGTCCCGGATTGGAGAGGGTGCAGGCCAGACTGAGGGGCCCCCTTAGCCCCCCCAGGCCTCTAGTATATATATATATATCTCCTATATAATAAAGAGGGACTATGAACATTGACCGTCACTCCACCACAAAGATGCCTCCCACAGTGGAGTGGGGGTTTCCGTAACACAAGATGGCTGCACCCACAGGGGAGGCCGAGTTCCCATAACGAGCCTTAACGAGCAATCAGCAGGGACCTGAGGCTGCACCCTCTGCCTGGCGGAACTTGACAGGAGACCTCAAGGTGCGTCCCCCTGCCCCAGTGCTGGGCTGGGGGACCTCAGTCTGCAACCCTGCCCAGCAGGGCTTGACGGGGGACCTGAGGCTGCACCCCACCCCCCGCCCAGCGGGGCTTGATGGGGGAACTAAGGTCACACCCCCCATCTGGTGGGGCTTGACAGGGGATCTCAGGCCGCATCCCCCCCCCCCCCCCCCAGGGCTTCACAGGGGATCTCAAGGTGCACCCCCCACCCTGGCCCGGGCTGGGGGACCTTAGGCCACGCCCCCCACCCCAGAGCTGGGCCAGGAGACCTGAGGCTGCATCCCCCGCCCAGTGGGGCTTGACAAGGGTGGGACCGGCCAAGTCTGGATCTAGTCCAATGGGGGTGGGGCTGGCCAGGTCTGGATCTAGTCCAATGGGGGTGAGGCTGGCCAGGTCTGGATCTAGTCCAATGGGGGTGGGGCTAGCTGGGTCTGGGTCTAGTCCAATGGGGGG
>NW_005370673.1:726538-726934 GCF_000412655.1 Myotis brandtii
CCCGGCGCCGGCCTGGCGCCAGCTGGGGATGTGATGCTGTGTCCCCCATCGCTATCACCCAATGGGGGTGGGGCTGGCCGAGTCTGGGTCTCATTCGATTTTGAGGCACACGTGGGTGGGCGGGGACTTGACTCCTCACACCACCCCCCCACACACACATACAAGTGTCTTACGTCTGTTGGTTGTGTTTATATGCATGCATACAAGTCCTTCGTTTGATCTCTTACCCCCCGCATCCCCTACCTTCCTGCTGTATTTTGACACTCTGTTCGATGCTTCTTTGCCTCTATTTTTGTTCAACAGTTTATAATGTTCTTTATATTCCACAAATGAGTAAGATCATGAGGTATTTATCTTTCACTGACTGGCTTATTTCACTTAGCATAATGCTCTCCA
>NW_005370673.1:728620-730312 GCF_000412655.1 Myotis brandtii
GGAGGGATAGTTAGAAACATCAATGAGAGAGAAACATCGATCCACTGCCTCCTGCACACCCCCTACTGGGGATGTGCCCGCAACCAAGGTATGTGCCCTTGACCGGAGTAGAACCTGGGACTCTTCAGTCTACAGGCTGACGCTCTCTCCACTGAGCAAACTGGTAAGGGCAGGGATTGCTTTTTAAATTTCTCTCTCTGTGAGTTCATTATTGGTGTATAGAAAAGCCATAGACTTCTGGGTGTTAATTTTGTATCCTGCTACATTGCTGAATTCATTTATTAAGTCTAGTTTTTTGATGGAGTCTTTAGGGTTTTCTCAATACAATATCATGTCATCCGCGACATTATATTGTATATAGACAATATCATGTTTTACTACTTCTTTTCCAATTTGGATGCCTTTTATTTCTTCTTCTTGTCTGATCACAACGGCTAGTACATCCAGTACTATGTCGAACAGGAGTGGTGCGAGTGGGCATCCCTGTCTTGTTCCTGTTCTTAGGAGAAATGTTTTTAGTTTTTGCCCATTGAGTATGATGTTGGCTGTGGGTTTGTCATATATGTTATATGTCTTTTATTATGTTGAGGAATGATCCTTCTATTCCCACCTTGCTGAGAATTTTTATCAAGAAAGGGTGTTGGATTTTGTCAAATGCTTTTTCTTCATCAATGCATATGATTATATGATTTTTAACTCCCAGTTTGTTTATGTGGTGTATCACATTTATTTTTATTAAACCTTTATTGTTCAGATTATTACAGCTGTTCCTCTTTTTTCCCCCCATAGCTCCCCTCCACTCGGTTCCCACCCCACCCTCTGCCCTTACCCCCCCTCCCCCCACTGTCCTCATCCGTAGGTGTACGATTTTTTCCAGTCTCTTCCCGCACCCCCTACACCCCTTTCCCCCAAGAATTGTCAGTGCACTCCCTTTCTATGCCCCTGAATCTATTATATTCACCAGTTTATTCTGTTCATCAGATTATTTATTCACTTGATTTTTAGATTCACTTGTTGATAGATGTGTATTTGTTGTTCATAATTTGTATCTTTACCTTTTTCTTCTTCTTCCTCTTCTTAAAGGATACCTTTCAGCATTTCATATAATACTGGTTTGGTGGTGATGAACTCCTTTAGCTTTTCCTTATCTGTGAAGCTCTTTATCTGACCTTCAATTCTGAATGATAGCTTTGCTGGATAAAGTAATCTTGGTTGTAGGTTCTTGCTATTCATCACTTTGAATATTTCTTGCCACTCCCTTCTGGCCTGCAAAGTTTCTGTTGAGAAATCAGCTGACAGTCGTATGGGTACTCCCTTATAGGTAACTGACTTTTTTTCTCTTGCTGCTTTTAAGATTCTCTCTTTGTCTTTTGCTCTTGGCATTTTAATTATGATGTGTCTTGGTGTGGTCCTCTTTGGATTCCTTTTGTTTGGGGTTCTCTGCGCTTCCTGGACTTGTAAGTCTATTTCTTTCACCAGGTAGGGGAAGTTTTCTGTCATTATTTCTTCAAATAGGTTTTCAATATCTTGCTCTCTCTCATCTTCTGGTACCCCTATAATTCTGATGTTGGTACGCTTGAAACTGTCCCAGAGGCTCCTTACACTATCTTCGTATTTTTGGATTCTTTTTTCATTTTGCTTTTCCGGTTGGGTGTCTTTTGCTTCTTCACATTTCAAATCTTTGGCTTGATT
>NW_005370673.1:732276-732717 GCF_000412655.1 Myotis brandtii
GTATTTTGTGGAAGAGCCACACTCAAGGGGCCAAAGAGCCGCATGTGGCTCGCGAGCCGCAGGTTGCCAACCACTGTTCTAGGTTGACCAGTTTGTTGGAGTAGAGTTGCTCATAGTATTTTTTTTACGATTCTTTGTATTTCTATGGGGTCTGTTCTTATTTCACCTCTTTCATGTCTGATTTTCTTTATTTGAGTCCTCTCTCTTTGCTTCTTGGTGAACCTGGCTAGAGGTTCATCAATCTTGTTTGTCCTTTCAAAGAACCCGCTCTTGGTTTCATTGATCTTTTGTACTCTTTTTTTGGTCTCTGTGTCATTTATTTCCACTCTGATCTTTATTATTTCCTTCCTTCTGCTCACACTGGACTTTTCTTGTTGCTCTCTTTCTAATTCTTCAAGTTGCAAAGTTAGATGGTTTATTACCAGTTTTTCTTGTTTTTTT
>NW_005370673.1:733553-735653 GCF_000412655.1 Myotis brandtii
TTCCCCAGCTTTTTTTTTTTTTTTTTCATTTCCATTTGCCTGGTAGATATTTTTCCATCACTTCACTTTCAGTCTGTGTGAGTCCCTTGTTCTGAGGTGGGTCTCCTGTAGACAGCATATATATGGGTCATGTTTTCTTTTTCTTTTCTTTTTTTAATATTTTTATTGCTTTCAGAGAGGAAGGGAGAGGGAGAGAGAAAGATAGAAATATCAATGATGAGAGAGAAACACTGATCGGCTGCCTCCTGCATGCCCCCTACTGGGGATCAAGCCTGCAACCTGAGCAGGTGCCCTTGACCAAATCGAACCTGGTACCCTTCAGTCCGCAGGCCAATGCTCTATCCACTGAGTCAAATAGGCCAGGGCTGGGTCATGTTTTCTTATCCATTCAGTCACTCGATGTCTTGATTGGAGCATTTAATCCATTTACGTTTAATGTTTATTATTGATAGATACTTGTTTGTAGCCATTTCTGTGCTTTATGCCTGTGTTCCTCCCTTTCTATTTCTTCTTTTTATAGCATTCCTTTTAGCATTTCTTGCATTGCTGACTTGATAGTGATAAACTCTCTTAGCATTTTTTTGTTCGCAAAGCTCCTGATTTCCCCTTCAATTTTGATTGATACTCATGCTGGATAGAGTATTCTTGGATTCATTCCTTTGCTTTGCATCACTTTGTATATTTCATTCCATTCCCTTCTAGCTTGGTGTGTTTCTGTTGAGAAATCATTTGACAATCTGATGGGGGATCCTTTGTAGGCAACTCTCTGTCTCTCTTGCAGCCTTCAAGATTCTCTCTTTGTCGTTAACATTTGCCATTGTAATTATGGCGTGTCTTGGTGTGGGTCTTTTGGGATTCATCTTGCTTGGGACTGTATTTGTATAACTTTTTTCTTCCCCATGTCAAGGAAGTTTTCTGTCATTATTTCTTCAAAGAGATTTTCTAATCCTTGCTGCTTTTCTTGTCCTTCTGGCAACCCTATTATACATATGTTACTTTGTTTCGTGTTGTCCCAAAGCTCCCTTAGGCGCTCTTCCTGCTTTTTAATTTTTTTCTCCAGTTTCTGTTCAGATTGGGCTTGTTTCACTAGCTTATCTTCTCACAAGACAAGACAACATGAATGAACACGCACAATAGCAGAGAGAGAAGCACATGGACTCTGGTTCTTGGAGGCCCGAGAGATGCATGCCTCTGCACAGGGAGAACTTCGATGGAGCCCTGGAGCCTGTAAATGTGACCATTTGGAAATTCCAGAACTAAAAACAATAAAAATCAGTATTAAGACTTTAATAGGCAATTCTAATAGCAGATTAGAGAAAACCAACGAGACTTCTAACTGAGAAGTGGTGTGTGCACAGATGTATGTGCACGTGTATCCACATGGAGCATGGAATGGGAAATGTTGAGGAAAGGGCCTGAGAAAGAAAGTTAAGAGAATCTGTTTAATGTACATGTAATTGGGATAAGAGAGGGAATGGTAGAAACAAAATTTGAAAGAGTTGAAGCCAAAAATATTCCAAAACTGTGGAAAGACGGCAAGCCACAACTCCAGAGGAGGAACCAAGATGTCAGCATAGGCCAATGCGGACCTCACCTTCTCCCACAACCACATCAAAACTACAACTAAACCGAGGAGAAACCAAGATGGCAGCATAGGTAAACACCGGAAATTGCTGCCTCGCACAACCACTTCAAAAATACAACTAAAAGATAAAACAGACATCATCCAGAACCACAGGAAGGCTGGCTGAGTGGAAATTCTACAACTAGAAGGAAAGAGAAAAGCACACTGAGACTCAGAGGAGGTGCAGTGTGGAAGTAAAGTGCAGAGGTATGGAGGCACACGCAGAGAGGGCTGGTGGCTGAGGACACGGTTGCCTTTTCCAATCAGGAGGGAGTCTCAAGCTCCCGACTGCTCTGAAGTCCAGTTCCGGTCGAGTCTCTGGGGACCCAGACTCATACGGGGAGAGGCTAGACTGTCTGGCATCGGTCGGACCTCGAGGGCGGCTTTCTCTCAGAGGTGCTTGAAGTGATTACCGGGACACTGAGAAGCGGGGCCCCTTAGGGCAGGACTGAGGAGCAGCCATAGCTGCTTGCTCC
>NW_005370673.1:737304-754560 GCF_000412655.1 Myotis brandtii
TTTTCTGGGGGGGGGGGGGAGGGGGGGGATGCGAGAAAGACTGGACAAAAAATATACACCTATGGATGAGGACAGTGTGGGGGGGGAGGTAAGGGCAGAGGGTGCGGTGGGAACTGGGTGGAGGGGTATGGGGGGAAAAAAGAGGAACAACTGTAATAATCTGAACAATGAAGATTTAATTTAAAAGAAACAACTACAACTAAACCACAGAACCACCATCATCCAGAACCACCTGAAAGCTGGCTAAATGGAAGTCCTACAACTAGGGAATTAAAGAAGCACATTGAGACTGGCAGGAGGGCAGAGACATGGGATGGGCCGGTCCCACACCCACGTGTCGCAGATAAAAATTAGGAGGGATTTTTATCTACAGAAGTCCCCCTGAGGGGTAAGGGGTCCCAGATCCACACTAGACGCCTCAGTCCAGGGATCCAGTGCCGGGAAGAGAAGTTCCCATAACTCCAGGCTGTAAAAACCAGTAGGGATTGTGGCTGAGTGACATGGAGGCTACTGGAGACCCTGGCAGCTCCTCTTAAAGGGCCAGCACACAAACTTACTTGGACTCATTCCCTCTCAGATCCAGCACTGGAGCAGCAGCTTGAAAGGCCACAGGGCCATATAGGAGCAACTACATTGTCTGGCATCAGGGAAGGAACTGGGGGGCAGCTTTCTCCCAGACAGAAGTGCTGGCAGAGGTCACTGTTCCACAAAGAGCTGACTGGCAGTCATATCTGAGTCTCCATCATCCTGGCTCACACTGTTCATCCCGTCCTGGTGAGTCCATGAGACCCCACCCCACCCAATTTGCAGACTGGAGATTTGTCCTTTCTTTCATTTGGAACTTCTTTGTCTCCTTAATCTGGCTGCCTCTCTGTGTTTTTCTACATATTAGGTAGATCTGCTATGTCTCTGGTTTTGGTAGAGTGGCATTGTATAGTAGGTATTCTGCAGGACCCAGTGTCTCCATAGTCACCTAGCCAGGTACTCCAGGTGTCCCTTGTGTGGGTTGTGTGTACCCTCCTGTCTCAGTTGAACCCTGACTGTTGTTAGGACATCAACGGGATGGATTGACCTTCAGGCTGGCTGACTGAGAGGACTGGCCATGACTACAATGGAGGAGCTGCTGTGCAGGGGCTGACCCACAAAGTAGGATATGCTTTAGTGGGGATCCAGTGCCTGCCAAATCTGCCCTTTGGGTGTGTCATTTGTGGAGATGATTGTGTGGTGCTCTGGTGTGGTCTGACACTGGCCACTGAGTGGGTTGGTTCTTTTTTCTTTTTTGACCTAGAGTTACATACTCTTTTTTAAAAAAATTTTTTATTAAGTTATTACATATGTGTCCTTATCCCCACATTACCCCCTATCCCCCCCATTCATGCCCTCACCCCCCTGTTGTCTGTGTCCACTGGTTAGGCCTATATGCTTGCATATAAGTCCTTTGGTTGATTTCCCCCCCTTACCCCCACCCTCCCCTTCCTTCCCTCTGAGGTTTGACGGTGTGATTGATGCTTCTCTGTCTCTGGATCTCTGTTTTTGTTCATCAGTTTATGTTGTTCATTATTTTCCACAAATGAGTGAGATCATGTGGTATTTATCTTTCTCTGACTGGCTTATTTCACTTAGCATAATGCTCTCCAGTTCCATCCATGCTGTTGCAAATGGTAAGAACTCCTCCTTTTTTTTACCGCAGCATAGTATTCCATTGTATAGATGTACCACAGTTTTTTAATCCATTCATCTACTGATGGGCACTTAGGCTGTTTCCAAATCTTAGCTATGGTGAATTGTGCTGCTATGAACATAGGGGTGCATATATCCTTTCTGATTGGTGTTTTTGGTTTCTTGGGATATTGTTCTCCACAGTGGCTGCACCAGTCTGCATTCCCACCAGCAGTGCACAAGGGTTCCTTTTTCTTCACATCCTCGCCAGCACCTGTCGTTTGTTGATTTGTTGATGATAGCCATTCTGACAGGTGTGCGATGGAGTGTGTTGGTTCTGAGGCCTCTTGGGAGACGCTCTGGTGTGACCAAGATCAGCTGTGCCTTGTCTGCACCACCTGGCATGACCTACAAAGTGATCTGCAGGTAGTTGCCACTTGTGCTGCGCTTGGAGGCACCTGGGAGAGACTAAGCTGTGAACAGAGGCCGGCTGCTACTAGTTTTGGGTTGGGGCCACTTAGCAAGAGGTATGGGGCAAATCGAGGCCAGATACTCTTTGTTTGGGGTTTGTGAACCTTTTAGTGATTTTAGGGAATTCCACAGTGAGAGCAGAGATCAGGCTATTTGTATGGAAAAGCCGAGGGAAGCAGCTTATGTGGGCCTGCAAGTTGGGTGGGGTGCTGTCTCAATTAATCACCAGAGCTGGGTGAATGGTGTGAGCCAGGGTGATGGAGACTCAGATATGGTGTCTGCAGGCTCTGTTGGGGGAGGGCTCAGCAAAGGAACAGGGGCCTCTGCCAGCAGTTCTGTCCTGGGGGGGCCGGGAGCGGGGGAGCTGCCCTCCATCCCTGGCCTTGAAGCCAGACACTTCAGTTACTCCTGGTATGTCCCTGGTGCTTTTCAAGCTGCTGCCCTAGCGCTGGAGCTCTGAGGGAAGACAATATGACAGAATCTATCAAAAGTAAATCTAGCCCAGGGAACCTCAGCTGGTTGCAGCACCAGACCGTATGCCAAAAGGGTGCAGGTTCAATTCCTGGTCAGGGTGCATACCTAGGTTCCAGGTTCAATTCCTGGTAGGGGAGCATATGGGAGGCAACCAATCAATGTTCTCTCTTACTTCAAGATCTCTCTCTCTCTCTCTCTCTCTCTCTCTCTCTCTCTCAAATCAATAAAAACATATCCTTGGGTGAGGATTAAAAGTAAATACATACAAGGAAAATAAATCCAGAAATTTTATTTCTAAGAATCTTACACAAGGTTATTAAAGTACAAAAATTTGAATGTCAACATTATCTTTTAACAGCAACAAATTAAGACAACATCCAAATAAATGACATTGATATGCCTATACTAAAGAGAAAAACATAAATCCACACATAGAGGAAGCACAACATACACTTAGCTGGATATATAAGAAGCATACCACATCTAATCACACTGCACTAAAATGTAAGTAACAAGAGAAAGAGGCCTTAAAAGCAGCCATGGGGAAAAAATGTACCTCCTGAGAAAGGAGAGTCAGACTGAGAGAAGACATCTCAGAAGCAACATGCAGTCAGAAGGTGTAGCATGATCACGATCAACCCTTCTTTGTGCCTAGGAAAAAACTACCTTTTACGTCTGTGGACAATTTATAAACATATCCAGATAAACAGAGAACTTATCAAAAACTTGCACTGATGTAACTTAAAGGATATATATACTTCAAGAAGAAAAAAAGAACTAGAAACAATTATAGGCCAATAAATTATACAACTTAGATGAAACAGATGAATTCCTAAAGACACAAATTACCAAAACTGACTAAAGAATAAATAGATAATATAATTAGACCTACAATAACTAAAGAGACTGAGTTGGGCATCAAAACACTACCTACAGAGAACAGGCCACACTCAGATGGCTTTACTAGTAAATTCCATCAAATATTTAAAGAAGAATTAACATCACTCCTTCTCAAACCCTTCCGAAAATAAGAGGCTGGGTACTTCCCAACTGATCTGATAAGGCCAGTATTACCTGATGCTAAGGAGAAAAAAGACATTATAAAAAAACTAGTGGCCCGGTGCACAAAATTCATGCACGGGGGGTGGGGGGGTGTGTGTCCCTTAGCCCGGCCTGCACCCTCTCCAATCTGGGACCCCTTGAGGGATGTCCGACTGCCAGTTTAGGCCCAATCCTACAGACAATCTGGGACTGCTGGCTCCTAACTGCTCGCCTGCCTTGCCTGCCTGATCGCCCCTAACTACTCTGCCTGCCGGCCTTCTTGCCCCCAACTGCCCCCCCCTTGCCAGCCTAATCACCCCCAACTGCACCCCCTTGCCAGCCTGCTCGCCCCCTACTGCCCCTTCCCTCCTGACCTGATCGCCCCTAACTGCCTCTGCCTCGGCCCCGCCACCATGGCTTTGTCCAGAAGGATGTCCAGAAGGTCTCCCGGTCTAATTAGCTTATTACCCTTTTATTAGTATAGATGAAAGCTACAGAACAATATCTTATAAATAGAGACACAAAAATTTTCAATGAAATAATAGCAAATCGCATCCAGCAACATAAAAGAAGGATTATATGCATGACCACATGGGATTTCTCCCAGGAATGCAAAGTTGGCTGTAACATCCAAGAATAAATTAATGTAATATACCATATCTATAGAATAAAAAACAAAAACCACATCTCAACTGATGCAGAAAAGATATTTGACAAAATCCAATATCCATTCATGATAAATACACCCAACAAATAAGGAGGCGAAGGGAGCGTCTTCACTCTGACAAAGGATATTTGTGAAAACCCCACCACTAACACCATACATAATGACAAAGACTGAACACTGTCCCAATAAGGCCAGGAACAAATTAGGGATGTCTGTCCTTGCCAATTCCATTCAACACTGTACTAAAGGTTCTAGCCAGGGAGGGCACTTATGCAAGAAAAAGACAAAGGCATGTGAATTGGAAAAGAAGAAATAAAACTATCTCTATTCACAGATTATCTTATATAGAAAGAATCCTAAGGAGGCCACTGAAAAACTATTAGAACTAATAAATTCAGCGAGGTTGCAAGTAAAAAGATCAATACACAAAAACAAATTGTATTTCTATACATTTTCAATGATCAATCTGAAAACAGAATTTAGAAAAAAAAACTCCATTTACAAGAGCATCAAAAAGACTAAAGCATCAAGAACAAACTTAAAATACAAAATGTATGCTCTGAAAACTATAAAAGATTGTTGAAAGAAAGAAAAAGATCTAAATAAATGAAAAAGCATCTCATGTTAAAAAATTGGAAGACTTCAACAGTAAATCAAAAAAAGGTATGGGTATAAATATAGACATGGAGCAATGGAACACAATGGAGCTAAGACCATTTGATGGGTAAAAAATAATCTCTTCAACAAATGATACAGAGACAACTGAATATCCACATGCAAAGGATGATACTGGATCTCTACCTCAAATCAGATACAAAAATTAACTCAAAATGAATCAAAGAACCAAATGTAAGAGCTAAAACTATAAAACTATTAGAAAAACAGGGAAACATATTCATTACTTTAGTTTAGCAATGGATTCTTAGATATGACAACCAAAAGCATGAACAAATAAAAAAGATAAAATAGATAAATTGGACTTCATCAAAATTAAAAATATTTTTGCATCAAAAGACATTATCAAAAAAGTGAAAAGACAACTGACAAGATGGAAGAAAATATTTGCAGATCATATATCTGATAAGGGCCTCCTATCCACAAAATACAGAATTTTTACAACTCAACAAGATAAATAATAATAATTTAAAATAAATAATTTTAAAAGTAGGCAAAGGATCTGAAAAGATTTCTCCAAAGAAGATATAAATTTAAAAAATGCTCTTAGTCTTCAAGGAAATGAAAAATCAAAACCACAATGAGATACCACTTCACACCCAAAAGGATGGTTAAAATCAGGACAGATAACGAGTGTTGTCAAAGATATGGACAAATTGGAACTGTCCTACACTGCTGGTGGGACAGCAAGTTACCATTTGACCCACCAATTCCACTCCTAAGCATACACCCAAGAAAAGTAAACATATGTCCACACAAAAATGTGTACACAATTATTTATAGCAGCATTGTTCACAGTAGCCAAAAAGTGGAAACAACCCAATGCCCACCAACTGATGAATGAATAAACAAAATTTATATTTTGTATATCTTATAAAATAGAATATTACTTGGTCACAAAATATTGGTATAGATCAGTGATGGCAAACCTTTTGAGCTCAGCGTGTCAGCATTTTGAAAAACCCTAACTTAACTCTGGTGCCGTGTCACATATAGAAATTTTTTGATATTTGCAACCATAGTAAAACAAAGACTTATATTTTTGATATTTATTTTATATATTTAAATGCCATTTAACAAAGAAAAATCAACCAAAAAAATGAGTTCGCGTGTCACCTCTGACACGTGTGTCATAGGTTCGCCATCACTGGTATAGATGAACCTTGAAAACATTAAGCTAAGTGAAAGAAGCCAGTCATAAAGGACCACAAGTTGAATGACACCTTTATATGCACTATTTAGAAGAGGCAGAGAAGAAGCAGTAGTGGTTGCTTAGAGCTAGGGGTGGGAGGGATGGAGAGACAGGGGATGGTAGCTAAAGAGTAGGAATTTGTTTTTGAGTTGAAGAAATGTTCTAAAACTGATTATGGTGATGGTTGCACTTGTGAATCTAGTAAATACTACTGAATTGTACACTTTAAGCAGGTAAACTGTATGGCATGTAAGTTATACCTCAATAAAGCTGTTATAGAAAAAAAGGAAAAAGAGGAAATATCTGAGATGCAAGAATGTTGGATAAGATATGGGCAAACATGTGATAGGTCTAAACAAACACCTGTGTAAAATAAGACTGTGTATTGTGATTTTAAAAAAGAATAAGACAAATAGAATCACAGACAATAACTGCATGCATGTTGGGAGAGATCATGGAATTAAAGTATCCCAATTCCTTCCCTTGCCAGTGTAGCCGTGGTTTGGGGTTGGTTAAGTCATTAATTAACTTTAGACTTTAAATATCCATGGTCAAATTGAATAAGTAATCACTAAAATAATAAAAAAATGTGTAAATTCCAAACTTGTAAAAAAATGGAATATAAAAACTAAAAGCAAAAGTGAACAGAGGTCAGCAGCACTCTATGGGCTGGGCGCCAAATCCAGCCCGCCACCTGTTTTTCGCAAAGAAAGTTTTACTGGAACACACTGTGCTTGTTTGTTTGTCTCTGGCTCCTTCTAAGTGACAATGGCAGCGTCCAGATGGCCTACAAAGTCTAAAACACTTACTATCCGGCCCTTTGTAGAAAAACTCTGCCGACTCCTGCTACAGAATACTATACACTCTGGGCTGTTTCCTGAGCATTTGGAATAAAGACAGCACCTCCTCCTCTCTCACTTCACCAGAGGTACATCAGATAAACAGCCTTCAAGAAAGAACTTCAACATCTGTGGCCAATGGATGTTCTCCACCTGCTCCCCAGCTCCCACTGCTCCCCAGCTCTCTCCTGATTTAGCCTCTAGACCAGCGGTTCTCAACCTGTGGGTCGTGACCCCTTTGGCGGTCGAACGACCCTTTCACAGGGGTCGCCTAAGACCATCCTGCATATCAGATATTTACATTACGATTCATAACAGTAGCAACATTAGTTATGAAGCAGCAACGAAAATAATTTTATGGTTGGGTCACAAGATGAGGAACTGT
Source organism: Myotis brandtii (assembly GCF_000412655.1). NCBI lineage: Eukaryota > Metazoa > Chordata > Mammalia > Chiroptera > Vespertilionidae > Myotis > Myotis brandtii. Next base: position 744,708 of record NW_005370673.1, read on the forward strand.
ATTTAAAGGGCCAGAAGGTTGAGAACCACTGCTCTAGACCCTAGCTCCCTCAGACAAATAGCACAGAGCTCTTAGCCGTGTGTCATTCAACTCAAGCTAGCAAGCAGCACTGTAATGTGGGCAATCCCCAAATGGTGTGAGCGTGTATGTGTGTGCATGTGTGTAAAGTTCTGAAAAGACACTGACATACTGTTAACCATGGATATCAACTGCTTGGGCAGAAATACGGCCACATGTTATACAATGTGCTCACTGCTTGATCTTTCATTAAACAGTTTGTTTAGAGATAAGTGTAGGTTCACATGCAGCCACGAGAAACAAGGCAGAGATCCTGAGTGCCCTTTACCCAGCCCTGTGGTGACGTCTTGCAGAAATGATTGAATACAGTCTCACAGCCAGGAGAGTGACCCTGAACACTGCTCCATCTCCTGCCCATCTCCAGAGTTCTGCACGTACCATTGTGCGTGTGTGCACGTGTGTGCATGTGTGTGATCAAACATGCAGTTCGTGCACCCACCAACTCAGTAAAGTTAGAGAGCAGTCCTACACAGCAAGAATCCCTTGAGTAGGCCTTTTATACTCACACTCACTTCCTCCTCCCTCCTCCCCAACCCACAGCAATGACCCATCTCTGTCATTGCAAATGTGTCACCTATGCCTGGCTGGTGTAGCTCAGTGGTTAAGAGTCCACCCAGGAACCAGGAGGTCATGGTTCGATTCCCAGTCAGGGCACATGCCCGGGTTGCGGGCTCGATCCCAGGTTGTAGGGGATGTACAGGAGGCAGCTGACCAATGATTCTCTCTCATTGTTGATGCTTCATTCTCTCTCTCCCTCTCCCTTCCTCTCCTGGAAATCAATAAAAACATCCTATCTAATAAAAGGGTAATATGCGAATTAACCGTCACTCCTTCACAAAGATGGCGGCGCCCATAGCCACAAGATGGTGGCACCCAGTCCCCTCAGCCCCGCCGCTGGAGTGTTCGGTACTGTCAGCCCTGCTTGCCCCTCACTGAGAGCAGACACCAGGGCCCTGCTTGCCCCTGGCCACAGCGGCGAGCCAGAGAGCAGACACCAGGGCCCTGCTTACCCCTGGCTGCGGCGGTGAGCCAGAGAGCAGACAGGCAGGCAGGTCGGCAGAGAATAGAGAACCACGGGGAGCGGGCCTAGGACATGAGTAGGACATCCTCTTAGGGCTCCCAGATTGGAGAGGGTACAGGTCAGGCTGAGGGACACCCCCTCCCCGCCCCGTGCATGAATTTCGTGCACCGGGCCTCTAGTATGTATATATTTTTAAAGTCACCTAAACAGAATCACAGTGTGTGACTGGTTGTGGTTGGCTTTTGTCAGTCAGCAAGATTCCCGGGGGGTTCCCCAGGTGCTGTGTGTATCTGGAGTTCATTCCTTTTCACTGCTCAGCAATGCGTTCAGGCAACCTGCTGTAGGTCACCTGCTGACACCGGGGCTGAGTCCAGATTCTAGCCCGGATTCTGGGCATGCATGAGTCTCCTGTCCTCAGAGAAGTGCCAGTGGGGTCACAGGCTGCCTGCACGGGTAATTTTGTATGAAGCTGCAATAGTGTTTCCCCGAGGGGCTGGTGTGTGTGAGTGACCCTGCTTCTCTGCATCGCACTCAGTGTCCCCCCAATGTGCTGACTTTAGCCATTCTCATTGCTGTGCAAGATTATGTTTACATGAGGTTAAAAAACTGAAATAAAATTAGAAAGTAATCCATGCTTATTTAGTAGGCATTTTGAAATCATAGAAATGGATAAAAAAGGAAGTAAAGTCCTGTTTCCTCTTGAAAAAAGAAGCAATGCTGTTATTTATCCCACAATCAAGAAACGGGTCAGATTCTGTCGCTTGATGCCGAGGCTGAGGCCCACTGTGGGTCTCTCGGCTTTGACAGCATGGCCTTTGCAGGGCCCTCCTCGGCCAGACAACAGTGAGGCCTCACAGTGGGAACCACACACAAACATGGGCACCAGGACAGGCCGTCCCGGGCACCAGGGCCACCGCCGGTGCACACAGGAGGTCAGCACTTTGCTCCTGCCTCTGTCACCTCCCATTTCAGCATCTACACCACCTGACAGCCCAGTGCAGCCCATGGATGCCTCTCAGAATAACATCTTTCAATGCAGAAAATAAAGGACAGAGGTGACCCTATCAGACACAATTTTTAAAACAAATGTGTTACCCAGAACTACAGAACCAAACCTCAGAATGAGGACTGCACAGCTTCCATGAAGCTTCAGCAGCAGCTGCAGTGTGAAATGAAAGGTCTGATTTCTCGGTGCAGTCGGGGTCCTGTTCACCTCATAGATGTCATTGCCATATTCATATGGAAGGAAATGCTAACTTAGTAAAAGATATATTTTTCTACCTAGTTCCATGGAGGTTCTGAATTCCCTGGTTTGACAGAACCAGAAAGAACAGGACTAGGCCTCTTCCCTAAAAGTTTCTCCCACGCTCCCCTGGGCCTGAGTTGCAGAGGAAGAAAGCCCCCCACCCAGCCCAGGGCGGGTCCGGATCCCAGGGAGGCCACAAGAGGGCGGCTGGTGCCAGCCAGTACCCCAGCTTCTCAAAAGGAAGCGAAGAGAGGTGGCCGCAGCCCCGGGCCCCGGCATGGGGTGCGGAGACAGCTGGGGCTAGACTGGAGCCACCTGAACCAGCCCTCCCAGGCCAGTCCGTACGGGGACAGCCTTAGCCATGCTTCTTTACAGTCCCCGATTTCTGCCTCAACCGCCAGGAAACGTTTCTCAGGAAAGCCCAGCTCAGTGTGAGAGCCTAAGGAGCACCCGGTGCGCTTCCGGAAAGGCCTGCTCACCTTGGTCAGCGCAAAGGCCACTGTCCCGTCGTCCTCCGTGGAAAGGTCAAGCAGCTTCTGGTAAAACGCTTCGTCATATGGCCCATCGATCTGCAATGCTTTCCTGAAGGGAAGGGACGGAAATAAGATGCCACAGACACAGGGACTGTTTCTTAAACTGCTAACAGCTTAGCAACCACACCTCTGGCTCAAAGGGCTCCTCCTCCTCCAAGTCTACACTTTGCCCTGAAGACCCTGCAAGACCAGAGCCTGGGAGCTGAGCTGAACACGTCCTGATCCTAACACACGGCGTCCAGTCAGAGCCCGCGTGAAGGGAGAGTGGGAGGCAGGTGCCGCCTGCCGCCCCGCCTGTGTGGGCCCAGCCACCCCGACTGGTGGGCACAGGGAAGCCTGAGGCAGAGGCTGCCGGGCAGACAGGCTGCTGCTGTGGAGCAGCACTGCCCCCTGCAGCTCAGCCCTGACTCAGGACCCAGAGCCGTGGCTGTGGACTGTCCAACCCCCAGGATGTGCTGCTTTTCCAGAAACTGACCCCACAGCACCATCCTGGGGCGGGCCTGCATCTGAAGGGACGGAGGGAAGGCAGCTGGGTCAGCCTCCTGGGAGCCCTGTGCTGTCCTCCACTGGAGAACCCTAACCCTCACCCCATCTCACCCCCAGAGCTGCTCAGGGGTCACACCTGGACCCAGAGGGGCAGGGGTACCACAGGCCAAGCCTCACCTCTGCTCAGGAAACTCCTCCAGGTACCGCTCAACCCGTCGGTACAGAGGGTAGAGGCCTTCAATGTCCAGCAGGTCCAACATCTGCACCTGAAGGGTTTGGTACAGAAGACAGCCCTTCGGCAACCCCGAGTGCTCCAGGCTGCTTTTTCCTACCAAGAACATCCGGGGAAAAGGAGGGTTACTGTCAAGGACTGATGTCGGCAGCAGGCACAGGCTGCCCGCTTCAGAGGTGCTGGGCTGCAGGCACGTGCACAGGGCCAGGTGACCCACATCTCGCTCTGTGCCTCTCTTCCCTTGCAGCATCAGTCAACTCCATCACACCAACCCAGAGCTGTTTAGAGAGATGGCTCTCAGATAAGGCACAACATTTAAAGTGACCATGTTAACAGCCCCAAATGTGAGAGAGCATGTCTGTGGAGCCCCGCTCCACAGCCCACGTGGAGAAGAGGTGGCACGCGGAGGGTGGTGGTTTAGGTTGTGCCTGGGTGACCTCACTTCTAACAGTCACCCACAGCCCCGCCAGAGCTCAGACCGCAGCAAAACCGCAGTTTCCTCTTCCTAGTCAGCTCCTCATGCCACAGACCTGAGCTGCTGGCGGATGACACAGGGGCAAACGAGGAGCGTGGGGACACTCAGGACAAAAATTCAAGCTAGCCACCTGGAAGCCCAGAGGCCACCGAGTCACAGCCAGCTTCTGGTGAGTCTGTGAGGAACAGGCCCTCGAGCAGGGAGCGCCCAGAGCCAGGAGCCCTGCACCTGCTGGCCCTGCACCTTCCCCTCCCCCTGCAAAGGGCCTGCACTGTGGGGCTCCAACTTCTGTGCCTGAGAACAGGCCGAGGAAGCCTGCCCCAGCTTCACAAAGAGGATGGATCAGGAGGACGTGGAAAAAGCACTCAGCAAACACTGACACGGTGGACAGTGATATAGGAAAGATCTGGGCTGCCATGTACACACCCACGTCGGAGACGAGAAGGGAGCCTCCCCACCTAGGGCTCAGAGGCAGGGAGGCTGGCTCTGGGGAGGCCTGTGGGGCCCGGGCCGCTCCTGCAGAAGCTCCGTGAGACCAGGCAGGACCCCATCAGGCGACGCCGGGCTCTGCCCACCTGCCAGCCTACCTTGGTGACGCAGGCTCCTGCTGAAGGGGCTGGCTTCACAGACACAAGGCCCTGGGGACCCAGGCCCCAACTTCAGGGCACTTGCCCGGCCCTTGTCCGAGCCACTGAGCAGCACCCGTGTGATGACGCGCACCAGCTCCCGGATCACGGCCCTCGCGCAGTGGGGCCCGCTGGCCAGGCCGTTGGACGGGTAGAAGAACGGCTTCAGGTGATGTGCCAGCTCCCGCCAGTCAACTGCGGGGCTGCGGGCATCTTTGCAGCCATAAATCAGCTCCCCATTCTGCAGGAAAGAAACAGGACAGGCAGGCAAAGGGACCGAACATCAACCAGTGCCCATTGGGGCCTGCACACAGTGCTGCGGTGGTGGGGAGCCCACTCTCACGCACCCTGTCACGGACCAAAAGGCAAGTCCCACTGAAAGGTAGGATAGAAGAAAAGCTCTAAAAACAGGAGAACCGGAGTCCTGAACCGAAGTACAAACCCTCAGGCCAGACACAGAGCGCACTGGCCGCCGGGACTGCAGAGGCAGGGACGCTGTCTCCTGAGACACTGTCCGTCAGGCCTGAGCAGAGGAACTTCGAGGCAGTGTAGACGCTGTGGATGGCCAGTTCTGCAGAGCTCTGTCCTCTGCAAAAGGCTGGGCCAGGTCCTGCCAGGGTGGGTGTGAAACCCTCGCCTTTGAGGCCATCCTGCCTTCTAAACTAAGTCCAGCAAAGAAACCCCTGTGGTACCGGTGTTCACAGGCTGCCGGCAGGAACCCCCCGTGGGCCTAGCCCATGACTTTTACGGGGTCTACACCAAGCCTGTCAAACTCACGGCCCACGGGCTGCATGCAGCCCACAACGAATATTTTTGCCGCCCAGCCAATTTAACGGTATGTAAGAAACGTTTTAATAAAAATTTCGTGACTTAATTTTTACAATATCCTGTTATACATAATTATTAATAACGAACTACAACGTTTGCTAATGACTGGTTACTATAATTGTGTTGCATTCATTTCCCTTACACAGCTTACGCGCAGGCGCACCATTTCTCTCCACTAATACTAGCAGGGAATATTTTAGCAGCCGATGGCCACGTCATTAGTCTTGGACTGACTTGTTTAATGTGCGCAACAGGAAATATTTCGCTTTCGGAGAACAAGAAAAATAGGTTTATTTGTGTCACGCTTATTAATTTGTGCAGTTATTCAGTATCTGGTAAGTTAATGTTCAAGAAAAAATATTAATTATTATTAAAATGTTCAGTTATTTTATGTGAACGATGACTCATTTATTTCAGCCCTTTGTATTCAGCATGTCTCTATCGAAATAAACCTACATTTCTATGAAAACTGAAGCTTTTCTTTTTTTGCGGCCCACATACACCTAAACCTTCTTTATTTGGCCTGTGCTAGCCTTTGAGTTTGACATGCTTCGTCTATGGTGTCTGGTGAAAAGGCCCTAAGAAAACCCTGGTTCCCACCCCTTGAGCAGCAGCCAATCCCATGGGAGTGGAACCTCTTGCCTTGTTTCCTTGCCTGTGAGAAGGTGTGACTAACAGCCTGCAGGATGTGCCCAAAGGCCCATCTCCCTTGATATTCACACCCCGAGGTTCTCTCCACTTTACAGAGGTTTGGTCCATGTGACCAACAGCATAGGGCAGAGCGGCAGCGTGTCCAGCTGTAGTCTTTCATGGATCAGGGATGAAAGGTGCCTGGCTTGCACTGTGGCTCTCTTCTTGGATCACAGCAGCGTGGTTGAAGCCCCGGGAGCTCAGACTGGCTCAGCCAGGGTTTCGCTGGGAGCAGCCTCAGGAGAGACCCTGAGCCAGAGCCGCCCCCGCTGCTCTCCCCGGCAGAGCTGAGGTGTGAGTGCCTGTCATGCAGCAGCAGGGCATATCGACAGGACATTCCGGCTCCGCCCCAGGTGGCCAAGTCAACCCACAGGCGTGCAGATAGGTGTGCCTCCCTTGGCAAAGCCCTGGGAACCAACGCGATGCAGCTTCCCTGGGAGGCCCTGCTGGCACTGCCAGAGCTCAGTGGGTGTCCAAGGTGATGGGGACACAACGAAGGCCACGACCAGCCAAGGCCAGGGAAGGCAAAGGGCAGGCAGTAGTTCCCAGGAGGAAAACAGGCCAAGAGGATGTGCTGAGCTGGCACCAGGGGGCCGGGACTGAGCCTGAGGCCCAGTGCGAGGCCCAGTGCGGTGGCAGCACTGGCCCGTGAGGCTGGTCCCCCTCCTAGCCCAGGGGGGCTGAGCAAGCCCAGAGGCGGAAGACCTCTTCTCCCCAGCATCTGAAGTCGGAGGGCATGGAGTTTTACCCCCACAGATACAGCTGCTCAAGGACCTCATGTGACTTTTGGAGGAGAGCCATCAACTCAGGTTCCATGTCACTCCACATGTCCCGCAAAGTTTCACAAATGACCAGTGTTGGGGTGGACAGAGCCACAGTCATGGAGTCTATGAACAACACGTGGACGAACACGAACAGTAGGATGGCGGTGCCGAGTGTGGCCAGGAAACTGCTCCATACCGGGAGCGGCGCGGCACGGAAGGCGAGACCTGCAGCACCTCTGCTTGCTCAGGAGAAGTGATGGCACCTGGGCCGGGTCAGGGTGGCTCACTATTTGAGCACTGACCCATGAGCAAGAGGTCACAGGATCCATTCCCCATCAGGGCACACGCCTGGGTTGCGGGCTCGATCCCCAGGAGGGAGCGTGCAGGAGGCAGCCGATCAATGTTTCTCTCTCATCCATGTTTCTCTCTATCTAAAGTCAATGAAAACATAAAATTTAAAAAAAGTGACGGCACTTGAGAAAACGGACTGCATTGCTCCAGATGTTATTTTTAAAAGCCATGCTGTGTACCTTCTCTTAATCCATCCCTTTTGAGACAATTCTCCCAAACTCTAGATTTTTTTCATGCTGATGCCAACAGAAGCAGCAGACGGCCCAGGTCTGAGGCCCAGCCTGGGGCGCAGGGCAGGACAAGCTGTCCAGGGCCCAGCTGGCAGGGCAGCCAGAAAGGCCACCTCAGACAGAATGCCAGCCTGACCACAGGTTCCAGATAAGTCCCCCGATGGAAAGAAATCTATCTTCTAATTCAAACATAGAGTTCCTCAAGTCCTTATAAGAATTAAACACACAAACTGACTTTGGGGGTCTCCCTTTTCCAGGTTTGGGAAGGCGGATGCCAGCCAGGCCTCAGAGGCACCCAGGCCTGTCCTCACCCCAGACCCAGGTCGGGGCTGATTAGAGCCCAGGCACCTGGGTCAGGGAGCCCACACCCTGGGGGTGAGGCTGCACCTGGGATGCTCTTGGAAGGCCCACCCCGTGTGTCCGCCCGGCTGGGAGCAGAGCAGGATGCACTGCTCAGCCCGGCATGGCGGGCTCCACTGTGGGAGAGCCACAGCACAGAAGCACCTCTTACCTTAAATATCTTCAAGTTGTTCTGTGCCTCCTGCAACAAGCTTTTCAAGGCAAAGTACATTCTCTGCTTATTTCTAAAACGGAAAGGATGATGCGCAGGGTCAGCAGCGGGCCTTGCAGTCCCTGCCTGTGGCCAAGCTGTGGCTGGGGCACCTGGTGCACAGGCTGTGGGTCTCCACTCTCAGGGGAGGAGCACCTTGTCTCCACCCGCCTGGCAAAGCACCCCCGTGACCCCTCACAGGATACCCCCAACCCCTCACAGGACACCCCCATGACTCCTCACAGAACACCCCCAACCACCCCACCTGCAGGGAAGATGGCACTAGGGACAAAGACAGTCTCTTACCCTGAGTAGAGATCGAGGGGACAGTATTTACTGATCTGCTTCCACTTCCCAGTTGCCACCTGTGAAGAAACCACACGTGTCCATGATGGGACTGAGGTGACTTTAGCACAAGCTCAAGTGGCTGAGATGATAAGAGTCCCAGCAGGTATCACCACCTCGGGGACACACCCTCACTAGCTGGGGTGGGTGCTTGGCCCTCCTCTGAGGTTCCCATGTGGCTGCCGGCCCAGCCTCTACATGAGCAGGAAGCAGCAGCAAACACCTTTTTAAAGTGACATGGCCAAATCTGGTAACCAGATAAATAAATCTTTAAAATTATAATATCCAGGTGTGGTTCATAGCAATTTCATGTTGTCAATGAGAAGAAAAATTGGCACAACCTTTTAAAAGGCCACTTGCTGGTTTCCATCAAAATTTAAAAGGTGGGCCCGGCTGGTGCAGCTCAGTGATTGAGTGTCCACCCATGAACCAAGAGGTCACCAGATCGATTCCCAGTCAGGGCACATGCCCGGGTTTTGGGCTTGATTCTCAGGAGGAAGTGTGTAGGAGGCAGCCAATCAATGATTCTCTCTCATCATTGATGTTTCTATCTCTCTCCTCCTTGTCCCTTCCTTTCTCTAAAATCAATAAAAACATACTTTAAAAAAATTAAAAATTAAAAATTATCCTGACTTGGCAAATCTACAAGGAATCACAGGTTCAAGGATGTTCACTGCTATATCAATAAGAGCAAGACCTAGAAACAACTAAGTAAATCATAGTACACTAGAGGCCCAGTGCACAAAAGTTTGTGCACTCGGGGGGGGCGGGTCCCTCAGCCCGGCCTGTGACCTGTCGCAGTCTGGGACCCCTCGGGGATGACCACCTGCTGGCTTAGGCCCGCTCCCTGAGGGAGCGGGCCTAAGCTGGCAGTCAGACATCCCTCTGGCAGCCCGGGAGCCCTTGGGGGATGTCCACTTGCCAGCGAGGAGTAGGCCTAAGCTGCAGTCGGACATCCTTAGTGCTGCTGAGGAGGCGGGAGAGGCTCCCACCACCACCGCTGTACTGGCAGCTGTCAGCCTGGCTTGTGGCTGAGCAGAGCTCCCCCTGTGGGAGTGCACTGACCACCAGGGGGCAGCTCCTGCATTGAGCATCTGCCCCCCGGTGGTCAGTGTGTGTCATAGTGTCATAGTGACCAGTCATTCCCAGTCGTTCTGCTGTTAGGGTCAATTTGCATATTACCCTTTTATTATATAGGAGTGCCTGGCCATACTGGGTGAGGGGCCGAGGGTCGTTTGCAGGCTGCCACAGCCCCTTCAGTGTGGGGGTCCCCACTTGGGTGCCTGGCCATACTGGGTGAGGGGGGGGGTCCCCTGGGTGCCTGGCCATACTGGGTGAGGGGCTGAGGGCCATTTGCAGGCTGGCCACAGCCCCTTCAGGGTGGGGGGTCCCCGCCGC
>NW_005370673.1:756385-757410 GCF_000412655.1 Myotis brandtii
TTTTTTATTCTGGGCCAGCTTTAGCTCTGAGGCTCCAGCTGCTGGAGGCCTAACTCTGCTGCTGAAAGTAGGTATCTGGTTTGTTTCGGTTCGAAACAATGTATAACTCCAGCTCTGACTCCAGCTCTGAGATCCCAGCTCGCTGAAAGCTGGTTTCTGGGGTTTTTTTTAGCTTCTATGTTTGTTACAATGTTCAAACTGCAGGCTCAGAGGCCTGCAAGGCAGGCGGGGAACGTTGGTTTCCTCCGTCACTGAAGGAAGCAAGCCTCATGTTAGTTTCAAGCTGCCTGGCTGCCGTTCGCCATCTTGGCTGTCAGTTAATTTGCATATCTCCCTGATTAGCCAATGGGAAGGGTAGCGGTCGTACGCCAATTACCATGTTTCTCTTTTATTAGTGTAGATGTGCTCTCATGGGCCAGGACATGGCAGGACACATGTTCAGTGAAGGAATGAATAAATGATATGCAGCCACCAACAGAAAGAGGTAGAACTAAAAATCACCAAAATTTATTCAAGGCAAAAAGCAACTTGCAGAACAAAGCATATGCTATCACTTACTTAATAAAAAAAAAAAAAAACAACAGCCCTAGCTGGTTTGGCTAAGTGGATAGAGCATCAGCCTGTGGACGGAAGGCTCCAGGGTTCAATTTTGGTCAAGGGCACATGCCCAGGTTGCCAGATCGATCCCCAGTAGGGGGGGTGCAGGAGGCAGATAGATGATTCTCTCTCATCATTGATGTTTCTATCTCTCTCTCCCTCCCTCTCCCTTACTCTCTGAAATCAATAAAAATATATTTAAAAAGAGAGAGAATAAAAAGGATATATGTAGGGATTAAAAATGGCGGTGGATTAAGTGGAAGCTCACAGACATGCTCCCAGGACCAAACTGGAAATACAACTAAAATACAGAAAAACTTCCTGAATAATCAACTGAAGACCAGCTGGAGAGAACCCTGATAACCAAGGACGGAAAGTGGAGACCACACAGAGACTGGCAGGAGGGGCGGAGGCGCGAAAGGGCTGGC
>NW_005370673.1:757512-765712 GCF_000412655.1 Myotis brandtii
AGAGAGCACCAGAACTGAGAAAGGTGCTCACATAACATCTGATTGTGAAAAGCAGCAGGGTTGCTGTGTGCCAGGGAGAGACGGCTAGAAATGCAGGGACCCTCTTAAAGGGCCAGTGCACAAAATCCCATGTGCAGCCACTCACCTTGGGCTCTGGCAGAGGAAGGACAGAGTGGACTGGAGCTGAGCAGAAGTCAGGGTTGCGGGCTATGCGGCTAGACCTCAGAAGGTAGACACCCCAGTTTCCTGTACTGAGTCATTCCCTCATGCTGTGGAGGTCATCTTTCTCATACAGACATTTGCTATCCAGGTGTTTTGTGCCTGAGGGTTGGGAGGGGGAGACAGTTGGCCCACCCTATTGGAAAGCCCCTTGCTCCACCCTGTGGCGTTTCTGAGGCTCATTAAGAGACTGAGAATAACAATTAGCCTATAGGCAGAAGCAGTTGTCCCACCCTGTTGGAAAACCTTTCACCCAAACTGTGGACAATTGCCTGAGGCTACTCAAGACTGAATCCAATCAGTTTGCAGACAGAGGCGGTTCTCTAGAGGCTTTGAGTCTTTGAATGATCTAATTAGTCAAAACAGCAGTTTGGGTCTCCACCACAGACACCATCCCAGACTGCTCAGGAAAGCAAAAGCCAGCAGGACCTCAAGTGCCTGCAGGTGACACCAGCAGGACCAGCTCCGTGGGGAAGGAAGTACAGCTCAGAACAGGGTCAACCAAGGTGTGAGGCTCAAGGCAGACCCAGCCTCTGGGCTAAGGAGTCCCTGACCACTGGACAGGTGGCAGGAAGACATTGGGGTTGAAACTGGAAGCTAGTCAGAGAGGAGATCCCTCCCACAAACAGGACATCAACAATCAAGTCCCAATTACAGGAGAGCCCAAAGAATGCACATAAGGAGCATTCCTAGAGCATCCAGCTCAGTTGAACAAAGAGACTACACCACTGGACCCCTTAAGACAACTTCTATGTAAGCCCATCCCACAGACTGAGAGGCATAGCAGTTCTATCTAGTACATAGGAGCAAATATAAAGAGACAGCTAAAATGGGGAGACAAAGAAACAACCCCAAGTGAAAGAAAAGAAGGAATCGCCAGAAAAAAGAACTAAACAAGATGGAGGCAAGAAACCTATCAGAAATAGAGTTCAAAGCAATGGTTATAAAGATGCTTAAGGAACTTAGTGCAAATTACAACAGCATGAGAAGGGAAATAGAGTCCAAGAACCAGACAGAAATGATAATGATATATCTTATGTGAAGAACACCCTGGAAGGGATTAAAAGCAGACTGGATGAAGCAGGGAAAGGAATCAGCAATTTGGAATACAGGTAGAAATGAATATCCATTAGAGCAGCAAATAGAAAAAAGAATCAAAAAGCAGGAAGATAGCTTAAGGGAGCTCTGGGACACCATGAAACATAAAAGCATCCACATTATAGGAATGCCAGAAGGGAAAGAATGTGAGCAAGGAACAGAGAACCTGTTTAAAGAAATAATGACAGAAAATTTCCCCAGCATGGTGAAGGAAAATGTCATACAAGTTCAGGAGGCACGGAGAGTCCCAATCAAGATGAACCCAAAGAGACCCACACTTAGACACATCATAATTAAAATGGCAAATGTTAGCCCTAACCAGTTTGGCTCAGTGGATAGAGTATTGGCCTGTGAACTGAAGGGTCCCAAGTTCAATTCTGGTCAAGGGCACATACCTCATTGCAGGCTCCACCCCGGCCTGGGCCCTGGTTGGAGCACATGCAGGAGGCAATCAATTGATGTGTTTATCTCACATCAATATTCCTCTCTGTCTTTCCCTCTCTCTTCCACTCTCTCTAAAAATCAATGGAAAAATATCCTGAGGTAAGGACTAAAAAATAATAAAATGGCAAATGTTAAAGACAAAGAAAGAATCTTAAAGGCAGCAAGAGAGAGAGAAAATTACATACAAAGGAGTTCCCATTAGAACTGACTTCTCAAGAGAAACACTTCAAGCCAGAAGGGAGTGACATGAAGTACTCAAAGAAATGAAAAGCAATGACCTAAATCCAAGACTACTGTATCCAGCAAGGCTATCATATAAAATTGAAGGTGAAATAAAAACTTCCCACAGAATAAGATGTTAAAGGAGTACACTACCACCAAATCAGCAATGCAAGAAATGTTAAAGGGACTGCTTTAAGAAGAAGAAAAGGAGAGAGAGGGTCATAGGCATAAAGAAAATAAAAATGGCAATAAATAAATACCTACCAATAATAACCTTAAATGTAAATGGATTAATTGCTCAACTCAAAAAACATAGGGTGACTGAATGGATAAGAAAACATGACCCATATACGTGCTGTCTATGAGAGACTCACCTCAGAACAAAAAAGATACACACAGACTGAAAATGAAGGGCTAGAAAAATATATTCCATGCAAATGGAAAGGGAAAAAAAGCTGGAGTAGTAATACTCATATCGGACAAAGCAGGCCACTTCATTATACTAAACAGAATGATTCAATAAGAAAATAGAACCCTTATATACATATATGCATCCAATATAGGAGCACTGAAGTACATTAAAAAACTCTTGATGGACCTTAAGGGAGAGACTGACAGCAATACAGTCATAGTTGGGGACTTTAAAACCACACTGACTTCACTGGATAGATCTTCAAGACAAAAAATTAACAAGCAAACAGAGGCCTTAAATGACACACTAGATCAGGTGGATCTAACCAATATTTACAGAACATTTCACCCATTCACAAATTCAAGAAGATTGATATAATACCAAGCATCTTCTCAGATCACGGTGGCATGAAGTTAGAAATCAACTACAATAACAAAACTCAAAAACACTCAAATACATGGAAGCTAAATGGCATGTTATTAAACAATGAATGGGTTACCAATGAGATCAAGCAAGAAATTAAAAACTTCCTGGAAACAAATGAAAATGAACACACAACCACTCAAAACCTATGGAACATAGCGAAAGCAGCACTGAAACGGAAGTTCATAGCACTACAGGCCTACCTCAAGAAACAACAAAAAGGACTCATAAACTATCTAGCCCAACAACTAAATGAAGTAGAAAGAGAACAGCAAGAAAAGCCCAGAGGAAGTAGAAGGAAGGAAATAATAAAGACCAGAGCAGAAATAAATGACATAGAGACAAAAAAAAAAAAGTCCAAAATATCAATAAATCCAAGAGCTGGTTTTTTAAAAAGATAAACAAGATTGATGAACCCCTTGCCAGACTCATCAAGAAACAAAGAGAGAGGAACCAAATAAATAAAATCAGAGATGAAAGAGGTGATATAACAACGGACACCACGGAAATACAAAGGATTGTAAGAAAAGACTATGAACAACGATATGCCCACAAACTGGACAACCTGGGTGAAATGGACAAATTCTTAGAAACATACAATCTTCCAAAACTCAATCAGGAAGAATCAGAAAACCCGAATAGGCCAATGACAACGGATGAAATTGAAGCAGTAATTTAAAAACTTCCAGCAAACAAAAGTCCCTGACTGGATGGATTTACAGGAGAATTTATGAAACATCCAAAGAACTAACACCTATACTCCTCAAACTATTCCAAAAAATCCAAGAGGAAGCAACACTTCTAAGCTCTCTCTCTTTTTTAAAAAAATATATTTTTATTGGTTTCAGAGAGGAAGGGAGAGGGAGAGAGAGATAGAAACATCCATGATGAGAGAGAATCATGGTGGATTGCTGCCTCCTACAAGTCCCCCACTGGGGATCGAGCCCACAACCCGGGCATGTGCCCTTGACTGGAATCGAACTTGGGACCTTTCAGTTCGAAGGCTGACGCTCTATCCACTGAGCCAAACCGGAGAGCAAAAAAAAAATCCAAGCTCTTTTTACGAAGCCAGCATTATCCTAATTCCAAAACCAGATACAGGTACTACAAAGAAAGAAAATTACAGGCCAATATCCCTGATGAACACAGATGCTAAAATCCTAAACAAAATATTAGCAAATTGGATCCAGCAATATTTTAAAAAGATCACACACCATGACTAAGTGGGATTTATTCCAGGGATGCAAGGCTAGTACAGTATTTGCAAATCAATAACTGTGATATATCACATAACAAATTGAAAGATAAAAACCACATGATCATATCAATAGATGCAGAAAAAACATTCAACAAAAGACAGCACCCTTTTTTGATAAAAACTCTCAGTAAAGTGGAAATAGAGGGATCATACTTCAACATAATAAAGGCCATATATGACAAACATACAGTCAACATCATACTAAAATGGGCAAAAAAACTAAAACCATTTCCCCTAAGAACAGGAACAAGACAGGGATGCCCGCTTCCACCACTTTCATTCAACATAGTACTGGAAGTCCTAGCCACAGCAATCAGACAAGGAGGCCGGATAAAAGGTATCCAAATTGGAAAGGAAGAAATAAAACTATCATTATTCACAGATGGCATGATATTATACATAGAAAACCTTAAAGACTCTACCAAGAAACTACTAAACTTAATAAATGAACTCGGCAAGGTAGCAGGATACAAAATCAATATCCACAAATCGATGGCATTTTTATATACCAATAATGAACGCTCAAAAAGAGAAACTAAAAAAGCAACCCCATTTACCATTGCAACAAAAAAGATACCTAGGAATAAACTTAACCAAGAATGTAAAAGACCTGTACTTGGAAAACTACAGGGACATTGAAAAAATAAAGAGGAAAATATAAACAAGTGGAAGAATATAGCATGTTCATGGATTGGAAGAATTAACATCATTAAAATGGCTATACTACCCAAGAAATCTACAGATTCAACACAATCCTTACCAAAATACCAATGGCATACTTCACAGAACAAATACTCCAAAAATTTATATGGAACCAGAAAGACCCCAAATAACTGCAGCAATCTTGAGAAAGAAGAACAAAGTAGGAGGGATCACAATACTGGATATCAAACTATATTACAAAGCCATTATAACCAAAACAGCCTGGTACTGGCACAAGAACAGGCATATAGACTAATGGATCAGACCTCAGAAATTGACCCATGCCGTTACAATCAACTAATATTTGACAAAGGAAGCAAGAACATACAATGGAGTAAAGACAGTCTCTTCAATAAATGGTGTTGGGAAAACTGGACAGACACATGCAAAAAGATGAAACTAGCCCACCAACTTACACCATACACAAGAATAAACTCAAGGTGGATAAAAGACTTAAATGTAAGACATGAAACCATAAAAATCTTAAAGGAGAACATAGGCAGTAAAATCTCAGACATCTTATGCAGTAATATGTTTACAGATATATCTAGGGCAGTGGTTCTCAACCTTCTGGCCCTTTAAATACAGTTCCTCATGTTGTGACCCAACCATAAAATTATTTTCGTTGCTACTTCATAACTGTAATGTTGCTATGTAATGTAAATATCTGATATGCAGGATGGTCTTAGGCGACCCCTGTGAAAGGGTCGTTCAACCGCCAAAGGGGTCGCGACCCACAGGTTGAGAACCGCTGTCCTAGGGCAAAGGAAACTAAGGAAAAAATAAACAAATGGGACTACATCAAAATAAAAAAGGTTCAGCACAGCAAAAGAAACCACCATCATATTGAAAAGGAAACCCACTGAATGTGAGAACATATTTGCTAATGATACATATGATAAGGGGTTAATATCCAAAATATATAAAGTACTCATACAACTCAACAAAAAGAAGAAAAACAATCCAAATTAAAAAATGGGCAAAATACTTGAATAGACATTTCTCCAAAGAGGACATACAAATGGCCAAGAGACACATGTAAAAATACTCAGTCACTAAAATCATCAGACAAATGCAAATTAAAACTACAATGAGATTTCACCTCACACCTGTCAGAATGGCTATTATAAAAAATCCAACAAACAACAAGTGCTGGAGAGGATGTGGAGAAAAGGGAACCCTCGTGCACTGCTGGTGGGAATGCAGACTGGTGCAGCCACTATGGAAGACAGTATGGAGTTTCCTCAAAAAATTAAAAATGGTACTTCTGTTTGACCCAGTGATCCCACTTCTGGGAATATATCCTAAAGACCCCAAAACACCAAACAGAAAGAATATATGCACCCCTATGTTCATAGCAGCATTATTTACAATAGCTAAGATTTGGAAACAGCCCAAGTGCCCATCAGTAGATGAGTGGATAAAAAAACTGTGGGACATTTACACTATGGAATACTATGCAGCAGTAAAAAAGAGGGATCTCTTACCCTTTGGGACAGCATGGATGGACCTGGAAAATATTATGCTAAGTGAAATAAGCCAAACTGAGAAAGACAAATATCACATGATCTCACTTATCTGTGGAATCTAATGGACAAAATGAATTGACGGACAAAATAAGACCTGAAGCAGGGAGGCATAGAACAGACTGACATACCTCGATGTGGGGCTAGAGGGACGAGAAGAGATAAACCAAAGAACTTATATACTTACTAGTGTCCCGGTGCATGGATTTGTACATATTGAAGGAAATTAATTAGAAAAAATATTTTAATATTGCTATTAACCCTTTCTCAATAACAGAAGTGTCAACCAAATTCAAGACTGACAATGACAGATCAAAACACACGCGTGTGAATGGTGTCAGTGAGAGCTTTAGCTGTACCGCGCATGCGTAAGTCAATTTAGCCTTTTATATATGCAGAATGAACTTGCTTAATTAGACCTGCTTTCTGATTTAGCTAAACTTTATCCAGCCCAGTGAAGCACCCCAACTTCTCTTTCAGATAATTGTCAGCAACACAGCAGTAAATATCAACATGAAGCAGATTATTATTGTAGATCACGCAGGGATAACAAAGGGTAAAATATTTAACTGCAGCAGTGTTTGATTATATCTGCGCAGTGACAAAACCTGAAGTCATTTTCAAGTTCCTCCATTTCTTACTTCTTTTCAGTTGGGTCAAGTTTCTAAATCTCTGTTTTCTGGCTAATGAAAAGAAAATAGGATTCTACCAAGTCTCCTATCTACCTACTCCAGGACTTCTGTGAGAATCAAATGAGATGAGGCACGTGAAAATGCTTCACAGATATTTGGTTAAAGTGTAAAATGTTTGCACCTGGCTATAAAGCAAGTCATGTTCCTGGGCTGAAGAAACTCCAAGGAGGCTAGTCGCTAGGGAGAGGAAGCTGGGCGTTGCTACGTGACGTCATTACCCGGTGCCCACAGTGACCGTTTCTGGGCTGAGCTGTGGGCTGAATTTTGTGCCATGGGTCTCGGCAGTGTTGGCTGCGATTTGGTGGGGTGCTGCTCTGGGGTGGTGGTGGGGCCTGTGTCCCACTTGGGGGAAGCCAAGTGTTGGTTTGTCAGCGCCAGGTCCATGGTGCTGTTTATTTTTAAATGGCCAGTGCGCGTCATGGCAGCTCCTGCGTTGAACGTATGCACCATGGTGGTCAGTGCACGTCATAGTGACCGGTCGGAGGGAAGGACAGACACGTAGCCTTTTATATATACGGATATGCATAGCCCATGGACACGGGCAATAGGGTGGTGAAGACTTGGGGTTGGGTAGGGACTGGGAGGAGGGGGATGGGAGGGGGAATGGGAAATATCTGTAATACTATCAACAATATAAAATACATTTAAAAATGAAAAAAAAGGGGTATGTGTTTCACATACTTATACAATATGCAAAGAAAAACCCTTAAGGCTGCACAACAAACAATCCTTAAGGATTATTTAAGTGAAAAAAAGCAATTAGCAGAACAATTGCACATGGTAAGACCCTCTATTTGCGTTAGAAATGAGTATACAGGCACATGTGAGCACAGATATGTATAAAGATGGTATCACCTCACTTCCACTGCATAATGTTTATTTTTGTCGGCACAGGAAGAAGTCGGGAAGGATGTACAAACTGATAACATGAGTTACCTCTGAGAAAGCAGGTGACCTAATTCATACAATTCCATATTTTATCAGTTAAATGAGCAGGTATTAAGTCAGTAGAAACAGTGGAGTAAGAACCTCTGGAAATTCTCTCCCCCATATGAGCAATGAGAAAACTGCAAAACTGTCAGAATCAATTAAAATTTTTGTAACTCTGAAAATTAACCAAAGTCTTGCAACAATCTAGGGAGCATTTACTCAAGAAATACAGCCAAATCTAAGTAAGAACTGTGAGCTTTGTGGCACTTTAATG
>NW_005370673.1:765789-790148 GCF_000412655.1 Myotis brandtii
GTTCCAAGGGAACCCTGGAAACCAGCAGTCCTGGTGAAAACAGAAGCCTGGCAGCCTGCAGAGGGCGGGACAGGGCCAGAGAATACGCATTCAATTACCTCACCAATCAATCTCTTGGTTTGCTGTGCTCACTGACCTGTCTCAGAGCTTACTAGGCACCAAAGGGGCATTGTTTCCCAGGGGCACTTATGAAAACGATTCAGAGGCAATTGTTTCAATCTCATAGCTGCCTGCAATGGGGAATAACAGTTGTGGCAAACAACAGGCTAAACCTGAAGCTAAACAGAAAAAGCTGAGGGGTGAGATGTGCACAGGGTGTAAAAACTCCAGCACATCTTGGGGCATCTAGATGGCCAGGCACAGGCTCTGCAAAGACCTGCAAAGGCCCTCACCTCCTGCCGATCAGAGGCTCTGAAAGTGAAAGCTAAGGCAAAGTTGCAACTCTCCTGCTGAGGGTTGAAAGCAGGCCTCAGCACACACACAGAGCCTCTTGCCAAAAACTGAGAATCTTACTGGTTCCAGGCATTTAAGAACATCTTTCCAAACCATGAGCTGCCTGCTAAGCTAACTGAGCAGAGACTTCAGAAGCTACACACAAGAAAAATGCAGACTTCTCAGAATCTATATACACTGAGTGGCCAGATTATTATGACCACCTGATGTTTATAGGCAAATTAGCTATAATTTCGCGCTGAAGTTGCTAGAGGGCCAGATCATTATAAACGTCTAAATAGCAGAACATACCTAAGTATCGTTGCTGATCAAGTTCATCCTATCATGTTGATGGCGTATCCCAATGGAGATGGCTTCTCCCAACAAGACAATGTGCCATGCCACGGTGCTCGTATTGTGCAGGAGTGGTTTCAAGAACATGAAAGTCTCCCATGAGGGAGACTTTACCTTGATTAGGTGGCCCCCACAATCACCAGATCTCAATCCAATTGAGCATTTGTGGGACGAAGTTAAAAGAGCCATCAGGCAGCTGGTTCCACAACCATCAAATTTCACAGAATTGTACAGTGCTATTCATCAGGCATGGTTTCAGATTCCTCGCATCACCTTTCAACATCTCGTGGAGTCAATGCCAAGAAGAATCGCCGCAGTATTGAAGACAAAAGGTGGCCCAACAAAGTACTGATGGGGTGGTCCTAATAATCTGACTGGTCATAATAATCTGGCCACTCAGTGTATATAAAAGCCTAAGCGACAGTTGGTTCGACCAGTCGACCGGTTGCTATGACGCGCACTGACCACCAGGGGGCAGACGCTCAATGCAGGAGCTGACCCCTGGTGGTCAGTGTGCTCCCACAGCGGGAGCGCCGCTCAGCTGACCTATGGATGCCAGACGCAGGGCTCATGCTGGCTGCTGCGGCCCAGAGACTGCAGCAGATCAGCAGTGAGCCTACCGAGCGGCGGGGGCGGCAGGCGCAGCGGGGCTGGGATGAGCAGGAGTGGCAGGCAGGAGCGGCAGGCAGCTTTGGACTGCTGGTTTCAGCCCGATTCCCACAGGCCATGCTGAGGGACCCCACCAGTACATGAATCCGTGCACCGGGCCTTTAGTTAGCATAGAAAAGTCACTGAAAAAGCAATAACAATTACAACAAGCAGCAATAAGAAATCCTAGAGAGATTGTAGAATTTGATTTCTAGAGTGGCTACATTATATTACTTAAAATGCCCATGGTCAGCAAATCATTACAAGATATACAAAGAAACAAGAAAGTATGATCCATACCTTCAGGGCATAAAGCAATCCATGGCTGTCCCTGAGGAAGCTCAGACATTGGACTGACTTATACGACTTTGAATCAGCTACCTTAACTGCGCTACAGCTAAAGTAAACAAGGAAAACAGTGTCTTATCTATTGGAGAATAACAACAGAGACAGAATTTTAAAAAGGAACCAGACAGAAATTCTGTAGTTGAAAAGAACAAAAATGAACAAGTCAGTAGAGGGCTTAACAACAGATCTGAGTGGGGAAAGATAAATCTCAGAGATGCCACCTAAACCCGCATAAAAAACTGTCCAGTGACCATAACAAGAGACTGGATCTGTAATAAAAAACCTACCGACAAAGGAAACCTCAGGACCAGACGGCTTCCCTAGTGAATTCTACCACGTGTGTAACCCCAACACTCAAACTCTTCCAAAAAACGGAAGAGTGGAGAGAAGGAGACCCTTCCCAACCCACTTCCATGGAGCCAGTTACTACCCTGTACCAAACCCAGACAAGGACATCATTAAAAAATGAAAAACTATAGACCAATATTCCTTAAGAAAAAATCCTTGACCAAAACGGACAAATCAAATTCAGCAGCATATTAAAGGGATTATCCTCCTACAATCATGTGGAATTTATCCAAGACATACAAGAGTGGTTCAACATATGAAAATCAATGTAATTCATTATGTTAACAGAAGAAAACACCTCATGATCATTTCAATATAGGACAAGTACTTGACAAAATTCACTATCCTTTCAAGCAGCACTCAAAATGAACATCTGTATCAAACTCACAGTGAACATTACACAGAATGTGGAAAAGTGAAAGTGTCCCCCCGAAGATAGGGTGTCCACTCTTGCTCCTTCTACACAATATTGTACTGCAAGTTCTAACCAGGACAATTAGGGAAGAAAAACAAAAAGCATCAGGTTGGAAAGAAAGAACCAGAACTATCTCTATTTGCAAGTGATCTGACCATGTATATAGAAAATCCTAAGAAACCATCAAAAAATGTTAGAGCAAATAAACAAGTTCATCAAAGGGTGACAGGATAAAAGGTCACTGCGCAGCACACCGCAGGCTCTCACTCTGGGTGGGCTTTCCTTCCCAGGGTCCCATCTTGAGTTCTGGGGTGCTCCGGAGCAGCTGAGCCTGTGGGGCCTCCCTGCCCTGGATGCAGCTCTGCAGGGCTCTCCATCACCTCCCTGAGGCGGCAGGTCTCCGATGTTCTCATTCCCGGAGAACCACCTATGGCTCACTCCAGCTTTCCAATGAGTCTGCATACACTTCATGTCCTGTATTAAACTTTTCTACTTTGAATTGTTTCTATTTTCCACTGAACACTAAAAAATATACATCAGAAGGTTGTCAGGCCAGTGATGATCAAGACTGAATTTTTTTTCTGACTGACTGGGTCTTAAGTGTAAATAAGCCAAACAGAAGAAAGTCCAACCTCTGCCTTGGCTTTGGGGGAGTTGGACCAGGAATTGCTCCAATGGAAGGGAACAGCAGAAAGGCTTCAGAAGAGGGAGTCAGAAACTGGCCGCACAGAGGGGTCACTAGCCTTGGCGTTCTATCTCCGTTCTTTCAGATGATGCCCCTGAGACCCAGCTTCACTCCACTCCCTGCCCTCCGTCAGAACTTGGGCAGCTGCTACAGTCTAAGAAGAGCTGTGCACATCGCATCTGCCACCAGCTGTGCTGTTCACAGGGAAGAGGGGAAATGCCAGCTACGACAGTGCCCTGCACCAGCCAGGATGGGGGGCACAGGATGAACAGGTGGTGGATACCACTCTTGTCACTGTGCACAAAAGAAATAAGCCTCTTTTCCTTAAAAAATATCAATATGCAAAAACCAATTGCATTTCTCACCTCACATTCATTAAGATGGCTACTATCAAAAACAGAAAATAATGCCCTAACCAGTTTGGCTCAGTGGATAGAGCGTTGGCCTGCGGACTCAAGGGTCCCAGGTTCAATTCCGGTAAAAGGGCATGTACCTTGGTTGTGGGCACATACCTTGTAGGGAGTGTGCAGGAGGCAGCTGATCGATGTTTCTCTCTCATCGATGTTTCTAACTCTCTATCCCTCTCCCTTCCTCTCTGTAAAAAATCAATAAAATATATATATATTTTTAAATAGCGAGTTTTGGTGAGGATGTGGGGAAAAGTGCTGTGGTGGAATGTGAACTGGAACAGCTCTATGAACCACAGAGTGTGGTTCCTCATCATTAAAAACAGATTTACCATATGACCTAGCAATTCTTACTTCTGGGTATTTACTCACAAAACGGAAAGCAGGGTCTCCAAGAGCTATCTGTACACTCTTATTCATAGCAGCATCATTGACAACAGCCCAAGTTCAGTGGATTATTCAGCTTCAAAAGGAAGGGAACTCTGAGACATGCCACAGCACGGAGGAACCTGGAGGACGCTATGCTGAGTTAAAGTGAACCAGTCACAAAGACAAACACTGTCTCATTCCACACGTACGAGGTGCCAACAGCAGTCAAATTCATAAAGGTAAAAACTGCAATGGCGGTTCTAGGGGTGAGAAGAGGACATGTGGGGCTGTTTAATGGGTATAGTTTCAGTTTTGCAGGATGAATAAAGGTCTGGAGATGGCTGCACGACAATGTGGATATACTTAATGCTAGCAAACTATAATGGTTAAGATGGCAATATTACCCAAGTGATCCACAGATTCCTGCCATTTCTGTCAAAATTCCAAGTCATGTTTTGAAAAAATAAAAAATCCAATCCTCACATTCATACGTAATTGTAAAGGTCACCAAATAACCTAAACAATCTTGAAAAAGAACAAAGCTGGAGGATTAACACTTCCTCATTTCAAAACCTACTACAAAGCTACAGCAATCAAAGAATGGTACCGGCATAAGGACAGACATATAAACCAATAAAATAGACTAGAGAGCCAGAAATAATCTATCACATATATGGCCAAAAGATCTTCAATAAGGGTGCCAAGTCCATTCAATGGAAAAAGAAGAACAGTCTTTTCAACAAAGGGTGCTGGGAAAACTGGACATCCACATGCACAAGAATGACGTTGGATCCTTACCTAACACCATATACAAAAATTAACTCAAAGTGCTCTTCCTCTGGGGAGCAGCCCCCTTCACTCCCTTCTCCCTCTTCTCTCCCCTCTCCTTCCCCCACAGGCAGGCATCTCCTAAACCTAATGGACCCCACGAGGCTTGCAACCTGGGGAGCAATGGGCAGCAGCCCTCATCCCAGGCTCACCCCTGAACCTGCTCCCAAGGCCCACTTTTCTCTGCCTTCCCAGAGACCTAAGGCAGCCCAGCCTGGCTCTCCTGTTGCTGCTTCTATACTAAGTCCTTTCTTTCTCCTTTTTTAAAAAAATATATTTTTATTGATTTCAGAGAGGAAAGGGGAGAGAGAGCTAGAAACATCAATGATGAGAGAGAATCATTGACCATATGCTAAGCCCTTTCTTGTTTTACTGTCCTCAGCTTTAATAAATGCTCCCTCATAGTAAAAAAAAAAAAAAATTAACACATAATGGATCAAAGACCTAATCATAAGAGCTAAAACTATAAAACTCTTAGAAGAAAATAGGAGAAAAGCTTCATGATCTTGGGTTAGGCAATGATTTTTTAGATATGATACCAAGAGCACAGGCAACAAAAGAAAAAGTAGACAAAATAGACTTTACCAAATTTTAAACTTTGTGCATCAAAGGATACTATCAACAGAGTAGCACTGGTCGTTTTGGCTCAGTGGCTAGAGCATCATCCTGTGGACTGATGGGTCCCAGGTTCGATTCCGGTCAAGGGCACATGCTCGGGTTGCAGGCTCGGTCCCCAATAGGGGGCGTGCAGGAGGCAGCCGATCAATGATTCTCTCTCATCATTGATGTTTCTATCTCTCCCTCTCCCTTCCTCTCTGAAATCAATAAAAACAATATTAAAAAGAAAAACGAGTAAAAGGCAATGACAGAAGAGGAAAAAATATTTGCAAATCACATCTATAATAATGAAAGCATAATATGCTAATTAGACCAGACAGCCGAACAACCTTCCAGACGTCCTTCCAGATGTCCTTCTGGACGACCTTCCAGACAAAGCTGGGGCTGCGAGGGCTGAGCCCCTTGCATGAATTTTGTGCATTGGGACTCTAGTATAATACATAAAGAAAAACCCAATTCAAAATGGGCAAAGAACTTGAATAGATATTTCTCCAAAGAAGATAGTCAAATGACACAATAAGCACATGAAAAGATGCTGACCATCACTGTTAGAAAAACGCAAATGAAAACTACAATGAGCTACCACTGCACACTCACCACAAACAAGAACAATCAGGGCTGGCAAGGACGTGGAGAAATTAGAACACTCATACATTGCTGATGGGAATATCACATAGTGCAACGGCTGGGGAAAACAGTGTGGTGTTTTCTCAAAAAGTTAAACAGAGAACTTCCCTAAGACCCGGTAATTCCACTCCAAGGAATCTACCCTGTGGAGAGCAGCTACAGCATTTGAACAGGTTCAAGCCTGAGACTAATGAGAGGGCACAATCCTCTTGTGGCAAAGCCACGTGCAAGCCCCAGCACAATTATAGCCAAAGACTATAGTGTGTAAGCTTGAACCTATGGTCTGCACCTGTGGTCCCACTGTGGCTGAGTGATGTGGGCTTGATAGAGTTCAGGTGCATGTAATTGAGTAGATTCGAAACCGCAAGAATGTTGTAAACATCTTGACCACGCCCTTACTTTGCCTTGTGGAATGTGGCTATAAAATAAAGAAGCGGCTTGCAGGCCGTGGTGCTGTCGCTAGCTCTCCATCAGAGAGGACACTGTCCCACCCAGACCCAGCTTTTTTCTCTTATCTGTCTTTTCTCAATCCTTCACCGCCCCCTCAGGCTCACTGAACCTGTCTGTGCTGGCGCGGCACATATGGCGCCCAACGTGGGGCTGAGTATGGGGAACAGGGGCCTGAGATCAGGCTCACCCATGGCCTGCCGACTCGGCACACTACCCAAGGAAACTGAAAACAGGATTCAAAGAAACACAAATACATGCATATTCATAGCAACATTATTCACAATAACCAAAAGGTGGAAAGAAGTCACATGTTCATCAACAGATGAGTAGATGGACAAAATGTTCCCAGACAATGGAATATTAATCAGCCACAAGAGGAATGAAGTGCTGATACATGCTACTATATGGATGGACTCAATATAATTATACTAAGTGGAAAAAGACAGTTGCAAAAGGCACACATTGTATGACTGTCCAGAACAGGCAAATCCAGACACATAGGAGGTTGACAGGGGTTGGCAGGACAGGGGACTGGACAGGGACTGCTCCTGGGGACAGAATTTCTTTTTGAAGTGATGAAAATGTTCTGGAATTAGGTAGTGGTGATGGTTGTACAACTTTGTGAATATACTAAAATATACTCAATCTATACACTTTAAAAGGGTGAATCTTAGGGCAAAAAATTTTATCTCAATTTAAAATGAACAACAAAAAGGTGAGGTAAATAATAAGCATCTACAATTTCTTCGACTCTTTTGAAAACTCTGGGTGGTCACTGCAGGCCGGCGCCCTCCCAGCAGCGCTGCGGGTGGGTGGGCTGGCCAGTGCTCACCTTGAGGTGCTGGTGCATGCAGTAGCGGCACACCTTGTGCTTCATCTCATGCGTCACAGCACTGGAGGAAGGAATAAACCCACATTTTGGCTGCAAAATAAATAAGAAAATCTGCTTAGAGAGAAATCGCATACCTTTAAGCCAGTGGTTCCCAACCTTCCTAATGCCGTGACCCTTTAATACAATTCCTCACGTTGTGGTGACCCCCAATTTCATTGTTACAAATGGAACATAATTAAAGCACAGTGATTAATCACAAAAACAATATGTAATTATATATGTGTTTTCTGATGGTCTTAGGCGACCCCTGTGAAAGGGTTGTTCGACCCCCAAAGGGGTCTCGACCCACAGGTTGAGAACCGCTGCTTTAAGCAGACATAGAACTAGAAGGCAACTTTGGGAGCAGCAGTCGTGTTGGACAGAACTGTCCCCAAAGCTGCTTTTCTCTCTAGCCCCTGATGCTTCTCTTGTCGTATCATCTAAACATCTCTTTGCTGCTTGAGTCAGAACTCTCACTGGTCCTCAGTTGCTGGACTGAAAAGCACAACACAGAGTCGCTTTGTGTTTTCAAGACAAACGAGACTGGAAAGATGCTGGGAATGCTCCCAGCTCCAAGAAGCAGAACCTCAATCCCTCTGACAAAAAGTCATGAACAGGAAGGGCCCATCTGATGGTTGCTAGGCTCCCAAAACGTCTGGAACCCTGGGTGCCTTTTGAAACCCCTGGTTTCTGGGCACGTACAACATGTAAGACCTGAATTTAGCACGTGGCCCTGGAGAGCTGCCATGTCTCTGTGAGGCCAAGACACTCACCCTCTGGAGAAGCAGGTCCACAGTCCCCACTGAGCACAGGGGTTGTGAGTGCTCAGGGTCAAGGGTGTGACCCGGAAATCACCACCAAAGAGGTTTGGGAAAAGGAGACAAACAATGGCTTGGGACATCCGGGAAGCTTCCTGAGGAAGACCTGAGCAGCCCCCTGGACACTGGGCAGCAGAATGAAGCCAGGGGCCTGGCCCTTATCCGGCAATCACTTCCTCCAATAGACATGCAACACCCCTTGTCCCCCAGCTCAGGACTCCTGGCCACGACAAACTGAGGGAGGTTTCACATGAGCAGGACAGAAGCAAAGGAACAGAGTGCCCTCCAGTCTGAAGGGCAGCCCTCAAGCTGACCTCCTGGAACACAGCATGTAGTGTCACCACAGGGCCCACAGGGCATGGCAGAGGGAGTGGTCAGGGGGGCCTAGCGAGCTGCACCTTCCAAAGCAAACGGGGAGGGTGGAATCCAAAGCACTTCTGCTGGTGGCTGTCGTCCAGGGCCTGTCCCGCTGTCTCTCCTTCGCAACACCTGGAAACAGGCCTGAATCTGGGGGCCTGGGGAGCCATGTCCCTTGGGCTGGCCGGTGGGAGAAACCAGAGCAGGTGGCACCATGGAAGGAGCGGGAAGCAGACGGAGTCTCTAGGACAGCGCTTCTCAACCTGTGGGTCGAGACCCCTTTGGCGGTCGAACGACCCTTTCACAGGGGTCGCCTAAGACCATCCTGCATATCAGATATTTACATGACGATTCATAACAGTAGCAAAATTACAGTTATGAAGTAGCAACGAAAATAATTTTATGGTTGGGTCACAACATGAGGAGCTGTATTTAAAGGGCCAGAAGGTTGAGAACCACTGCTCTAGGAGGTGCTGGGCCTGAGAAGGGCTGCGGGGCCGTGGAGACAGCAGGAGCTTCAGTGGGAAGGTGTGCTCTGGCAGGTGCCCTGGACTCACAACTTGAACCCACCTTTCCCTTCTCCCCACACCACTCCCCTTTACAAAACTTCACCTTGATCTCTACACACAGAATCGGCCGGTGCTCGGCAAAATGGTACGTCTGAAGTCTGGCTAAATTGGGAAGGCACAGAGCATAACCACTGAGAGTGTCCAGGTCCTTGTCACAGCGAGATTCTAGAAGACAGAGGGGAAATACCTGAGGATCAGTGCCAGGGATACGAGGCGCCCCCGCAGCCACTTGGCCAATTCCTGTGGAGGAAAGGTCAGCCCTGGCCTCCAGCTCCTGGGCGGCCGCCTCCAGCTGAAAGTGCTGCCTGCCGGAGGCCTTTGAGTCACAGGAGTACAACTGTGACTCAGGGTGGGGGTTGGGTCTCACCGTATCAGCTCGACCTCCAGAAAGCTGGAGGCTGAGGGCAGCTAGTCAGCTGTGTCTAATGCCCAACCCTCCAAAAACCCTCCCACCAAGCTGGGCAGCCTCCGTACTGGGCAGCCTCCGTGCATGGCACTCCTCCATGTGCTCACACACTGCTGCTGCAAGCAGGACGCGCACCCCACACGACTCCAGGGGGAAGGACACCTGGAAGCACATGCCATGTCCTTGGACCTGCCCCCAGCGCCTCTTCATCCTGCTGGTCTTACCTGTGTCCCTGAGCTGCGACCAGCCATAACGTGACAATGACAATGAGTTCTATAGGTCCTTCTAATAAATTATCAGATCCTGAGGTTGGTCTTGGGGACCCCCAAATGTTCAATTGTCATCAGAAGTGAGGTGGCCTTGGGGACTGCCCCCAAATTCTGTGAGCCCCTTAACCCAGGACCTCAGAGGAAGGAGGCAGCAGCCTCTCCCTGCTCCTGCGGGCTCCGTGGGAGGCTCGCGCACACAGCTCCCCAGAGGGGCTGCGGGAAGCTGTGCTGTGGGCAGTCACGGAGGCACATGTGACCTCCAGACCCCACGTGAGGCTGGCCTTTCCCCTTTCACAGAACAAGGCTGATGGCGAGTCATCACTACAATGGGGCATAGTTCTTATCACTGTTAAGTAGCATACGTTTAATTACTAATTCTAAAATAAAATAATGGTACTGAGCAGCACTGCAGCTGCACAGCAGAACCTAGAGCAAGTCTCAGTCTGTCTTCCTCTAGAGGAGGAAACAGCTAAGACGCTGTCCTGGCTTCAACGTGGCTATGACCTCCTTCCTCCCTCAGTCCTCTCCACACGGAGCCCACTCCTCTAGGCCTCCTCAACCAGGGCTCCAGGCATGGTGCCCTGGGGGCTTGCCTGCTCCTGTCAAACAAGGGAGACTTCTCCACCAGCCACTGCACACCGTGGCTGCCTGGCTGTGTTTTGGGCGGAGGCATGTCCATCTCAATCACAGGGGCTTTACCTCTTTGTCTCTGACCCTGAAAGGCAAGGCTTTGACATGGCTTCTGTCACTAAGCCATGACTAAGTTCAAGAAAGTACGGGAGGTGATGGGGCAGGTACGGGAGGTGATGGGGGAGGTACGGGAGGTGATGGGGGAGGCACGGGAGGTGATGGGGGAGGTACGGGAGGTGATGGGGGAGTCATGTGAGTGATGGGGCAGGTACGGGAGGTGATATGGCAGGTACGGGAGGTGATGGGGGAGGCATGTGAGGTGATGGGGCAGGTAAGGGAGGTGATGGGGGAGGCATGTGAGTGATGGGGCAGGTACGGGAGGTGATGGGGGAGGCATGTGAGTGATGGGGAAGGTACTGCCCACAGAACTCACGTCTCCTGGTCCCCCAGGAGGACAAGCAGGCTGGGTGGGCTCCAGCCCTGGGGGCAGGTCCTCCGGCTGCAGACTCTGTGGGCCTGGCCCTCCTTTGCGGTGTGGGTCTACCTGGTTTCCTTTTGACTCCTCCAGCCTCCCTGCAGCCTCCCTTCCCTTCCCTGAGTCTCCCCTAACTCCCTCGGCTCCCTCTCGCTCCCAACTGCATGTTTCTTAGTATTAATTAGTCCCTGGTCATACATTCTCTGCAGTGGCCTGGGGATCTGATGACAGAATTGTCTTCGTAAGCTCCTGGGGTCTCTACCCTGATGATCAAGTTTCTGGCAAAAGAACTGCTGAAAGCTGCATCTACCTGACATGAGGAAAAATGTCACACACTTCACATCGGGCATCTTAAATGACAAAGGAAATGTGTAAGTTAGAAACCCTTACCTGGTCGTTCAGACTGTATCTTTAAGCAGAGCTGCTTCACAAAATCTAAAGGCAGCTGGACCACCTCCTGTAAGGACAAACAGCAGCAGTGTGAGCCGCACAGCACTGTGAACGTACTTGATGCCGCGGAGCTGCACACTCACAGTGGTGCAAATGGTACATTCATGTGACGTGTATTTCAGCACATTAACGAGTCCTCAGGACAAGTATATGGGCCTCAGGAAGAAAGGCTGCTCTTTTACTTGAAGGCCATGTCCCGATTCAACGGAAGCCCTGGGAGTGGCAGCCCTCCTGAGTGGCTGGGTGCCAGGTGGTGACCAGCAGCGGCCCATCACCCAGTCAGTGTCCTCACGAGCCCTGGCCTCTCCTCGTGGTGTCCATGCGGCAAAGCAGGGCTGGAGGGCCTCACTGCCGGCACGAACGCTCCCAGCAGCTGTCTCCGCAGACACCCTGAGCCTCTCCCACTCCCCCCTGAGGAGCAGCTCAAGGAAAAGGGTCTGATGGAATACTAATCTCTGGTGAGACCCCTGAGGGCCCTCCGCCACGGGACTCAGGGCCCAGCAGGCTGTGCATCTGGGCAAAAAACAAAGAGCAACTTCTCTCCACGTTGCTGCTCCTTGCAATTTCCTGAAGAAGGAGTCTTAATTCATGCTGCTCACCATCGTCCTGATGCTGCCAGGGTGGCAGAGCTCTCCCTCTGGGGAAGCCCCACAGGACACAGGAGACCAGCCTAGGATGTGAACGCTGAGGCCTGCCGGGGCCTCCCACGTGCTCCTGCAGGGGGCCTGGCTTCAACCGTCCACTTCCCAGCCTGCTGTGTGAGCTGACCTCATGAATTTTGTCATTTACCTACACATGTTATAAACTGATAAAAGGTGAGTTGCTAAAAATTTAGTTCTGAATTAGGGAAGGTGAAACAATGGAAGAGGGGAAATTATAAACATTTGAAAATTCAAAACTTAGACATTCACAAAAGCCCAAGGTCTCACTCCACTTTAAACAAACCAAAGGTAGGAAGTGAGCAGACATTGTGCAGGAAAGATAAAGAACTGCCTCCAGCCCTAGCTGGTTTGGCTCAATGGATAGAGTGTCGGCCTGGGGACTGAAGGGTCCCAGGTTTGATTCCTGTCAAGAGCACATGCCTGGGTTGCGGGCTCGATCCCCTAGCTGATCAATGATTCTCTCTCATTATTGATGTTTCTATCTATATCTTCTCCCTTCCTCTCTCTGAAATCGATAAAAATTTTTTAAAAATTTAAAAAAAAGAACTGCCTCCAGACCCACCCTCAGAGAAACACCTCAGCCCCGCAACCTGGGGCAAGGTTGGGGGCAGGGCCAGCACAGCAGCTCAGGCCTGCGCAGGTGTCCTGATGCTGGGAAAGGCAGGCAGGCAGGCCCTGCTGGAATCATCAAGTGACAGACACGTGCAGAGGACCGAGGGGGTCGAGTCCAGAGCTCAAAGTGGCTCAGCTACTCTTGAAACGCGTCTGTGACTCCCCCGCCTAAGTTCATAGTCACCAAGGTAAAAAGTAGAATTTATTTCTTTAAGCAACTTTAAATTCCTGATTTTATAATGAGTTCTATTTGTGTTTTAAGTCAGAATAAAATGTTGGTAGTAGGCACCCTTCGTAGCTTTTGGTTACATTGACCAACCCTTGCTTCAGACTCATGACCCTGTGAACTGTGCCATCACCTGCCAGACAGACGGATGGTGCCTCAGAGCCCTGGGAGGCAGTGGGCATCAGCAGGGCACGTGGTATTAACTTAGGGAAACTGGAAGAGCACAGAACCCTCCCAGGAAGTGTACCTGGAAGATGTGGCCACACCGGCTTCCTTGATGACAGGCATTGCCCTCAAAGGGATGTTGGGAGGCTGCAGAGGAGAAGGGCCGCCCAGACTGGAGGCCAACGGGGAGCAGCACGTTCGCAGTCTCCCAGGAGCTCCCTCAGGAGAACAGCACCCTCACTCGCCACACGTGCCGGCCTGGCCCATGCCCCCATCGTGTCAGGGTAAAGGTGAAGTCCAGGCCACCCAGGGGCACCCAAACTTGGAGGCTGAGGCCCACAAAAGCGAGGCTAAACTTCTAAAATTCACCAGGGTCTCCACTACCCCCAGGATTTAAGATGCAGACATCTGTAGGCATAAAGCAGGGGTGGGCAAACTTTTTGACTCGAGGGCCACAATGGGTTCTTAAACTGGACCGGAGGGCCGGAACAAAAGCATGGATGGAGTGTTTGTGTGAACTAATATAAATTCAAAGTAAACATCATTACATAAAAGGGTACGGTCTTTTTTTTTTTTAGTTTTATTCATTTCAAACGGGCCGGATCCGGCCCGCGGGCCGTAGTTTGCCCACGGCTGGCATAAAGGGACAGCCTCGTCCCCACTGGCTAACCGCCAGTTCACACGGAAACCAGCCCAGACCAGTCCCCAAACCAGCTGGGCAGGCCTGGAGGCAGCGCAGGCACGAGGTGGGTGCTGTTGGGCCTCGTGCTCTCACCACAGGGCTGGTTGTATCTGTCCCAGGACACAGAGGAGGGAAACGCTCACCCGGCTGCATCTGGCCCACTTCCCATCAGGCGGCATCCACACAAGCTGACTCTGCCTGTTGGCCGTGTGTGGATCAGAGTTGTGCTCTGGATGCCACCATCCAGTGGGGCCAGGCCTGAGTGGCGGTCCCCTGGGGACATGGCGTCTGCCTGGGGGCAAGACAGGCTGTGTTCACTCAGGTGCTGTCTCCATGTGGAGGTGTCAATGGAATGCATGTTCCCAGAAAGCGACCTGTGGCCTCACCTCATGCACCCAGGGACCCATCCACTGTGGATGGCAGAGCATGTGTGCCCTGGGCCAGGGGACACCCTCACGCTGCTCCCACTTACCCGGCCGCTCTCGGCTGCCCTCACCTCCCACCACCCTCCTCACTGGCCCTGCCAGGGGAAAGGTCTGGAGCCTCAGCGCTGTGATACAGAGAGAGGCTCCACAGGGGCCAGGTGCGCCCGCTCCCTGGGACTCCACGCACAGACTGCAGCTCCCTGCAGGCCTTCCACTCTGCGTGGGCTGACCTGCAAGGCCGCAGGATACTGTGGAAAGGACAGACACAACTTTGGGCCAGGTCATCTCTCAGATCAAGTGCTGGGGAGCCCGGGCTGAGTCTCAAGGGCCCTCAGAGCCCTGCAGTAAATCCATGTGGGGAGGTTCTGAGAACCCCAGCCAAAAGCCGCACCACCCTGCCAGCTCCATGGCTGGGCCACCCTGGAAAGGGTCTGATGCCTTCAGTCAAGGCTGCAGCCTGAGGGACACCCGCAGCCACCTCCATACATCCTAAGCTTGTCAAGGGACCTTCTTGGAGGATGCTTTGCTGTCAGAGTCATTTAAAACCTACTTTGCCTGGCAACCCTTCAGCTTCACAGGTGCCCTTAACCTCCTAGTTATCATTTTTCCTAGGACAGACGCAAGGCATAGGATCTGCAAAACGGAGCAGTGCTCTCTGTGTGCAAAGTGACAAACCTTCTAGTCTGTTCAGTGCCCTGATCTAAAACAGGCAGCAAGGCCAACAGATACTAAGACAGCTGTCCCAGGCATGGACCAAAGCCACTGTGGCTTCCTACACTGTCTCCTCCCCAAGTGTCCAAACTACAGACTTTGTGACAGGCACCCCTCTCAGTTATCACGTGGTCTCTCTGAACCTCAGGCCTTTCAGCTAGAAAATGGGAATAATACTATCTGCTCTGCTACCTCACAACACAGCAAATGCGAAAAACAAACCGCTTGGAAACTCTAACATGAGGAACTATCAAGCTCAGAGTTCCAAACTGTAATTGAGAAGCTGGTACTATTGAGACAGATCTTGCCCATGAACTTAGACTCCATAAATGAAACCACTTACCCCACAATGAACATAGTTCTCCCCCAAAAACTCTTTCATGACATTTTTGCCGAAGTCCACTATGCTTTGTAGGTGCTGGAATACTTCTTCCGAGGCCTGCAACGAAGAAGCACAGGAAGGCCTTACTGACGCGGCGCGAGGCGGAGGGCTACACAAAGGGCGCCCCGTCTGCGCCACAAACAGGAGATGGCGGTTGTGGACGCGGAGGAAGGTGAGCCTCGCCAAGGACACCGCCAGACCCACTGGAGCTTCTGTCCCCTCAGCTCCCAGGCCCACCTCTGCCTTCTATCCAGGGCCGCACGTGACCCACACCTGTGCCAGGAACACCAGTGGATTCCACCAGCAGCTCATGCACGCTTCCAAGGAATCGACTTTGAAAATCTCTCCTGTCCAAAAATCACTAGGTATTTACATTTTATTCTTCAGCCTCTAAATAGAGAATAAAATATTTTCTCCCAAATTAGATGTTCTTAAGGAGCCAATAAGCTATGAGATTTGGGTGAGACAGGAAATCAGCCCTGTGTCCCTCCCCCTGGCGGAGGCGAGAACTCCGAAGAGTCCATCCCAGGTCTAAGGAATGAGAGAGCTGTCCTCAAGGGCAGTCCAGGCGGTGCTGACACAGGGCTTGAGCTCCAGGGAAGTCCTGGGCTGGGCTGCCATCTGCCCTGTAGCACCCGCAGACCCAGCCTGCATCCCAGGGCGCGTGCAGTGTGAAGTGTGAGAATGAAACCCAACAGAAAAGCCCAGAGCACACCCAGTGGCTCCACACAGCTTGGCCCAGGGCTCCTGACAAAAAGCTCCTCTTGTTGACAGCATGACCACAGGATTCCCACTGGTAACACCACTGACATAATAAGTAAAGGCAAATTGTTTGTTGCCTCAATAAATTGAAACAGGAAAAGCTGACCAGAGCTGGGGTCTGGGCTCAGCAGATGCTGAGTGGAGAAGGGGGGCTACAGGCAGCCTCCCAGATGGCTCTGGTCCCCACTTGGATTCCACAGAAACACAATGGCCGTCCTGGCCAATTTCCACTCCCCACCCACACACCCACCCCCGCCCGTCCCCACTGTGAGGGCCGTGCCCACAGCTCCTGCCTTTGCTTTGGAGCAGGGCTCACACCAGCTCCTGTGCCTCCCTCCCTTCCCCTAGGGCAGTGGTCGGCAAACTGCGGCTCGCGAGCCACATGCGGCTCTTTGGCCCCTTAAGTGTGGCTCTTCCATAAAATACCACGTGCGGGCGCGCACGTACAGTGCAATTGAAACTTCGTGGCCCATGCGCAGAAGTTGGTATTTTGTGGAAGAGCCACACTCAAGGGGCCAAAGAGCCGCATGTGACTCGCGAGCCGCAGTTTGCCGACCACTGCCCTAGGGCCACAAAGAGGAAGGGCTCCACAGGGCTCCCTTACTGAGCCCTGCACCCACTGAGATTTGGATGAATACCACAGCGACACCCCACCTCCAGGGTCACTGCCTCCCAGAGGTCAGCGGGGCTACAGAGCAGCAACAGCTCTGAGGGTGTCCACAGTCCTGGGCTTGGGTGACTCAGCAAATAGAAACCAAGGCTCCATCTGAACTGCCTGTTGGGACTTGCAATGCTGCCTACCTGCCAGCATCCCAGACTTCATGTTCACAGAAGGGGAAACGCCAAGCTGAGACCTGGCCCTCGGGGTCCCCGCCAACCACAGGGCTCTCTGACTTGAACGGGCGATTCCTAGCTCAGCACCCAAGGACGCCCCACAGTGACCCACAGTGACCCCACCAAGCACTGGGTCCTGCAGGAATCAGACACCACGTTCTGTACTGAATGCTGTGTCATATTTAAATTTCTATAATGAGCATTAATACTTCTACATCAGAAATAAAATCAAAGTGTTCCTAAGTAATTGTCTTAATGATTGGGTGGCAAACTCAACAGATCTTACCTTCTTCCTATTGGGAGGAAACTTCAGAAAACGCAGTACCACACAACGCTATTGGAAAAGAAAGCAAAGGGTGATTAGTGCCGCCCACAGCCGGGGGAGGGGGAGGGAGGGGCAGGGTGTGCAGGAGGGGTTGGGCAGCTTGGGGGCTGTCCCAGAAGCTTGGAGGTGGCAACCTCATAGGCAGCCCACTGGCCTAAACACCCAGTGCCCCCACCAGAGGACACACAGGGGCCACAGGGCAACCAGGAATACCTGTGGCTCCTGATCAAGCCAGCCCACTCCCAGGAATTTAACTTCAGGAAATAAGAATGTACAAAAGACTTTACTACTCATATAAAAGTGTTGCTGATTCTAAATAAAATGGAAAATGATCTCAATGTTACCAGCCCACCCTAGGGAGCTACAGTGTCCTCCTGAGGGCCAGTCCCCTCAAACAACCACACTCCGTGTGCACCTGTTCTGCAAGGCCAGCACTGCTGCCCTATGAGGGCCAGGCTGTGAGGGCCGGTGGCCACAGGTCATGCCAAGAGGCCAGCTATGGAGCCAGCAACACCCATTCAGATGGACGGCAGAGAAAGGTGAGAAATCAACCTCACCAGCCCTCGTTGGCAGAAAGACACCTAGTCCTAGGGATACCATGGCTGGAGGGCAGGCTGCCTCGGCTGACCTCAGGGAGGTGCCCAGGGGGGAGTGGGCACTGCTGCCCCCAGTGAGTGCCAGGGCTGCCACTGCACCAGGTCTAACCAGCTGTGAAGAAAACTCCTTTCTCTCTAAACAGACATGGGAACGCAGGTGTCTGAAATATGCCTTCTTCTCGATGTCTAGGACACGATGCCAAGAAAGTTAAGAGAGGGGTGAGATTAAGAAGACGGTCTGGGCCGGGTAGCTCTGCCCACAGCAGGACAGGGAGTGAGGCACACTCACTTACACCTTGGCACCCCAGATGAGAATCAGTGATTTCAAAAAACTAAAAAAATCACTGCGTGCAGGAATGACACATATAAACAACCTCAAAACATACAGAGTTAAGGGTACAACTTGTCACTTATAAAAGAAGCAGGAAGCTTTCTGTGCTGCGAGGGTCCCAGGGGTGACGGGGGAGGAGGGTGGGCCTGGCAGAGGTGCCTCCGATCCACTCTGAGAACATCAAGTCATCGAAACACCAGGATGCCTGGCAAAGCAAGGCTCAGAATAGCTCTAAAAGCACAGCCTCACAAATGCCTGCCCGCACTGGCTGCCCGAGTGCTCTGCAGCCCCGGACACGTGCGTGAAGGGTATTCTACATAGTTAGGCTGCAAGGCTGAGTGGAAAGGCAGGAAAACAGAAACAAAGGATTCTTTTTTAAAAATATTTTTTTTATTGATTTTTTTTTTAATTTTTTTTTTAGAGAAAGGAAGGGAGAGGGAGAGAGAAAGAGAATCATCAGCTACCTCCTACACTCCCCCTACTGGGGATCAAACCCACAACCCAGGCATGTGCCCTGACTGGGAATCAAACCAGTGACCTCTTGGTCCATGGGTCAATGCTCACTGAGCCACACTGGGCAGGCCAAAGGATTCTTAAGCACCCAATAAAACCATATAATGGAGGGAAGTGCACCAGAGTGTTAACAAAAATTATTTTCTTAGTGTGGAAATATTGGGTGCTTTCTGGTTTCTTTTTCCTAATATTCTATACTAGAGGTCTAGAAATTTCGTGCACTGGTGGGGGGCGGGGATCCCTCAGCCCGGCCTGTGCCCTCTCGCAGTCCAGGACCTCTTGCTCCTTACCTCCCACCCGCAGTGGAGGCGGGAGAGGCTCTGAGCCTGACTTCTGGCTGAGCGGCACTCCCCCTGTGTACGTCATAGCGACTGGTCTTTATGCTGTTCGGTCAATTTGCATACTAGGGTTTTATTATATAGGATTTTCTGGAACTGAGGAGGAAGCAATAGCTGATATTGAATACAAATAAAAGACTATAAAAACCAATATATTAAAAAGGAGACCTGCCCCCTGAAACCAGAGAGAACCTGTGGGTGGAATTAAAGGGTTAGGGCCTCAGGCAAACACCCAGGGGAGGCTGGCCCGTGGCCTGCAGGCACCCTCACTGGTGTCTCAGGCTGCAGCCTCGCTGTCACAGGACAGCCTAGCCTTCTGGATGATGACCCAGAACCAGGCCTCCCGAAGACCCCCAGGAGTCAAAGGCCAGGCAACAGTTAAGGGAAAGGGAGCCTGACAAACAGCTGCAGAGGAATGACACCCTCGAGGCACTGCCCTGGGTGTCCGATGGCTCAGGTGCTTCTCAGTGAGGCTGCCTTTTGCAGTTGCCCTGCCAGCCCCAACCTGGGTAGCCTCTCGGAGCATCTGTGACAACACCTGGCCAGGTGACCCACCGAGTAATGCACCACAGGCCCACAGTGGGGTTGGGAGACGGGGGTGGGACATGGTGCTGGGTGGACAGCCTCAGACAAAACAGAGAGACGAGACATCTCGCCGAGGGAGCCCACCCCATCGAGGCCAGAAGGGAGGACCCGTTCCTTCCCAGGCTGGCAGCCCCATCTGGACCCACCACTATTGCACAGCTGACGCTGGCGCAGACAGACCATGAGGTGGGGAGGGGACAGTGGAGCTACACATCCACGTGACAGGCAGGGAAGGACACTCAGGGGCTGAAACAGAGGAGACTCGACGGTCCCTGAAGCGATGGCTGATGTGACAGCCAGAGGAGAAGCAGAACGATTTGTAATGACAAACCCTGCATGGGTGACAGTGAGTCTTGGAGGAGCTAGCAAGGCCCCAGTGCTCCCAGGCCACACGAGGGTTGTGGAGCAGGTGCACCAATGGATGCCATGTGGAGGCGGGGCAGCCGGCGCTGCAGTCGTTCTTCTGCTGCACACACCAAAACCTTCCTTACCTCACTGATACACGGGGCCACTGCTGCCCTGAGTTCTGACTGAGGAGGAGGCTGGGGAGCCATGCCACCTTGGGAGACCAGGCCTAGCTGGGCAGACCTCGATGCTAGGAAAGCAGGCGCAGCGCTCACCAAGGCTGGGGCTGGAAACCACCAAAGGAAACACAGTTGGGAAATAACAAATCCTAATCATTCAACTGCAGGTGCAAACAGACGGGAGCCACATGCAGAGTCTCTAATGAGTTCTTACCAAGAAAGAAGTCACATCTACTGTATCAACCTGTATGGATAGAATTAAAAATCTCAAATACAGAATTAGTTACTTAAAAAAATCTAGAGGCAACAAAAGGTTAAGACTCTTTCAACTAGATCCAGGAAAAAATGAAAGAAGGGAGTGGCCCAGCAGTTGGGAAAAGTCATTTTAAAAAATATATATTTTACTGATTTTTTACAGAGAGGAAGGGAGAGGGATAGAGAGTTAGAAACATCGATGAGAGAGACACATTGATCAGCTGCTTGCTGCACATCTCCTACTGTGGATGTGTCCACAACCAAGGTATATGCCCTTGACCAGAATCGAACCTAGGACCTTTCAGTCCACAGGCCGACGCTCTATCCACTGAGCCAAACTGGTTAGGGCAGGAAAAGTCATTTTTAAAAAAACAATAGAACAGAACAATTCTTATTTGCTTCCAACACATACATTAAGAAGTATGACCTACAAACCAGAAATCCTAAAATGCAAGAGAGGAAGGGCGCAGTCAGATGGCCCGACTGCAGGAACTTCACATCTTCAGGACCCAGAGGAACGCCAGAGGGCTTTACCACCACCACCGCCCCCTCCCCCCACGCCCCCTTAATCTTAGGAAGGCTGCAAAATCTGAAAGATCAGACATGAGCGGCTTCCTACATGCTTCTGATAAATGACCTTTGTTGGCAGGTCTTTCATTTTGCTTGTGTCACAACAGCCTGGTGTGATGAAGGAGTGAGCCACTGTCTGCCCTACACCCCATAGGTGAGGGCAGCCGGAGGCAGCTCAAGGCCTGGGGGCAGCTCTCTGCCTGGCCTGCCCCAGCTGACTCCCACCACCATTGGAGACACTTAAGAGATCAAATTATAAACCAGACTTACAGTGACCTTCACAGGACAGGACACAGAGCCAAACCAACAAGACAAAGGTGAAGAAGGGTAAGTGCAGATGTGAAAGCCACACAGACAGAAATCCCAGCAGCACACGAGGACAGCCTGGGCTTCGCTAACCATAGCTCAGAGTGAGCAGAAGTGTGGCATGGTCTCCAGGACAAGTGACAGCACCCTCACTTGCCCACAGGGAAATGCCCTTGCCCAAGACTTTGCATGAGGTCAGTGCATGGGCCTCCAGGCACCCACTGGGACACAGTGCCAAGCTGTGGGCCAAGGGCCAAGGGCCAGGGCCTGGGAAAGGGTTAAACTGCACAGCTGGACCCAAGGGTGCTGAGCACCAGGTTGAGGGTGACAGACACAGGATGTCTGAAGGGGCCACGAGGAAGCTGACAGCAATCTGCCAGGGAACTGGTCTGCCATTAGGGTCTCGCACTCTCCTTTCTTCACGCTGGGCCCTGAGACCACCCCCATGCCACGGTCCTCCTATGGCCTGCACTTAGCTCTTCTGTCTCCAGGCCCCATTTTACAAGCCCCATGCTCCTCACAGCTCCTGACCCCTGGAAGGCTGTCTGTCTTTCATCTCATGTTCCTTCAGTGCAGATGCCAGGCTGCAGGACTGGCTGCCTGAAGGCACGCAGTGTTCTGAGCTGGTGAGTAGAGAACAGATTGCTCACTTTATAGGGACCTTTCAATCAGAAAGTAAATGATGCCCTCTCCAAGAAAGTGAATATCTCCTGATCTAGAAAAAAGTGGGGCCTGGCCGGTGTGGCTCAGTGGTTGAGTGTCGACCTATGGACTAGAGGTCGCGATTCGATTCCCAGTCGGGGAACATGCCTGGGTTGCGGGCTCGATCCCCAGTGTGGGGCGTGCAGGAGGCAGCTGATCAATGATTCTCTCTCATCATTGATGTTTCTATTTCTCCCTCTCCCTTCCTCTCTGAAAGCAATAAAAAAACATTAAAAACAAAAAGTGGGGAAGGCAGCTCTCTGCCTTGGAATGAATGAGGGCGTCTGGGGAGTCCACCCACAGGTGAGGGAATCCTGTGCTCAGTCGTCCATCTCTCTCCCACTTGCACACACCCTCTCCGTGGGCACAGGACAAACCTGAAAGGCTGCCTTCCAGGGCTCTCTCCTCCCTGGTCCTCAGGCCCAGGCAAAGCACAAAGGCTTCTTCACATCCAAGGGGCACAGTCCTCCCTTCGCTCAGTGCCTTCACTTGGTAGGAACACTTTCTTACAAGACTACTTACAAAGATCATCTTCAGGTTCAAATGATGAGCCACAACAGCCAGGCATAAGCACAGCAGAGCAAATTTAGATTTAAAATACAGAATGAAAACCATGGGTCCAGGGCAGCCTGGTGACTGAGTTTAAAAGGGAAAAAGAAAGAAAAAACCCACCACCCCAACAACAGGCATGCAACAAGGGGGGGCGGGCAACCACCCTGGAGGTGGACAAGCCCTCGTCAGGGGTGGCGAAGGCGTGTGAGTGCCTGATGCCTCTGACCTTCCACCTTGGAAGGTAGTTGGTGTAAACTAGTCCCTAAATGTTGCGTAGCATTGACCAGTGACCCCTCTTAGCCCAGTGCGTTCTGTTTCTAGAAGGTGGTTAATTTTGTGGGCATGGTTGGTAGTATTCCGAGTCTGGAACTTGCTCCTTTGTCCAACAGTCTTTTTGAAACTCAGTACATTAGCCCCCACTAAAAAAGCTTAGCTTTACTCCAGATGAAGATACACTATCCAGTCTCACTAAGGAATTGGAAGATGAGTACTGGTTTTGTGAGAGGCTTGTGCATCACCACAGTAACCCAACAACAAAAAGGGACTCATGCTGGAATACCCCATGCTTTGCCTGACCTTGAAACACAACGGGGCCCAGCTGCCTGCACAGAGAACAGCTTCAGGTTGAGCTGTGTCCATTATTAATTCATCTAAAGATCCTGAGCAAAGCGGATAGTCTCAGTTCTTACGTTTTCAGACTGTGGCGGTGCATAGGGGTCGCCGGGGTGACTGCAACTGACCCTACAGCCGACCCAGCGCACCCAGCACTGGAATGGCAGGGCCAGGCGCCACCCCGTAGAGCTCGTGGACTGGGCAGGTATCTCAGCCTCACTTGCCAGGCATAACTTGTCCAGCTCCTGCTCCCTCATCTTTCTAGCAATTACACAAAGGGGGTTCTGTTACTAGTTCCCTTTGCAAATGCAGAAACGTGGACTGGGCCGGGCCGGTGGAACTGGGATTCTGCTCTTGATCCCTCCCCCAGCCACTGCATTCCTGCCGCTGGTGTCAGCCGGCAGCAGGTCGGGGAGACCTGGGCCTTCCCACAAGTGCACAGCTTCTCTTCCCGGGTCACCTCCCCGGGAGTTCTTACAGCGCTTTCTGAAACTCTCACCCTCACTAAGAAAGGGAGGAGTAAGGACGGGAGGTTTAAAAAAGGGGAAACTCTCAATTCTAAAAGATTCTGCAAAAAGCGTCTGGGCAATGCTCCATGATTAGCAGCCGCAGCAGAGCAGCAACTCTGGCGTCCCGGAGCCTGCGCCCGGCGGGAGGCCCACGGCCTCCGGGCTTCTTCCCCACCCGCGCCGCGCCCTCTGCCCACAGCGGCCAGGAGTCCGGGGGCCGGGAGCCGGGGGAAACTGACCAGGGGATGGTGACACTGAGTGGAGGGAGCTCACCCCGGGAGGGCGGATGACACTGCGGGGACGCGGAAGCGACCCAAGAGGGTGCTGGGGGGACGCGGAGCTGACCCGAGGGACGGGAGGTGACCTGGCGGGGGGGACACTGGGGGCCGCTGCACCGACCTGGGGGAGGGGGTGACGAAGTGGGGACGCAAACTGACGCGAGGGGGAAGGTGTGACTCTGGGGGGACACGGGCAGGGGTCTGGGAGGAGCGGAACCGACCCGCACCGCGGGGTGCTGGGGGAACGCGGAAACGGTCGGGCAGAGTGAGGGTCCCGGACGCGCCGACGTCTGTCGCTCACCTGCGCGTGAGCCACAACTAGGCTCTTGTTGCCCTCGCCGTGGTACCCCCATTCATTCTCGTCCATCTTCCCCTGGTCCATCCCCCAGAGCGGCCCTGGAGCCTTGCAGGGCCGCGAGCTGGGGGTCGACAGTCCGCCTGGGCACCAGCCGCGCCGTCGGAAGAGGAGGAGGAGAACGAGAAGGGACAGGAGGAGGAGAAGGAGGAGGAGGAGCGCCTGTCAGCCGC
>NW_005370673.1:790454-793537 GCF_000412655.1 Myotis brandtii
CCTGGATTTGGGGGGCGGGGCCCGGGACGGGGGACCGGAAGCAGGGACTGCAGCTCGCCGAGGGCCGCAGAGCCGGGTCGGAGGTGGAGGGAAGGTCTGTGCCTGGATTCGCGGTGTAACCTGTAGACGTCCCGTGGTTACAGTACCGTCTCGGTTCTCCGTTGATGCTTATTTGTTGCCAGTCCCCTCCGTCTGGATTCCTGTCGCTCCATAGTGGCTTGAAGTCTGTGTTCTGTCTGCTTTTGTCTCTGAAAGCCCCGCAGATAATTGTGTAATCTGTTCCCTGAATGTTGCGTAGCATTGACCAGTGACCCCTCCTAGCCCAGTGCTTTCTATTTCTCGAAGGTGGTTAATTTTGTGGGCATGGTTGATAGTATTCCTCTATTACCCTTCTGATGTCCGTGGGATCTGTGGTGATATCCCCTTTTATTTCTTATTTTAACAACGTTCTTTTTTTCTTAGCCTGATTAGAAGCTTATACATTTTATTGATCTTTTCAAAGAACCAGCTTTTAGTTTTGTTGATTTTTCTCTATTGATTTCTTATTTAAAATGTCATTGATTCTGCTCTAATTTTTTTTATTGTCCTCCTCTGCTTACTTTGGATTTAATGTGCTCTTCTTTTCCTGGTTTCCTAAAGGGGAACCTTGTATTATTGGTTTAGATCGTCTTTTCTAATATGCATTCAATGCTATAAATTTCCCTCAAATCACTGCTTTAATGCATAACACTAATTTTGGTTTTATTTTTATTTACTTCAAATTATTTTTTAAATTTCTGTTGAGATTTTTTTCTTTGACCCATGTGTTATTTAGAAGTGTATTACTTAATCTACAAGTATTTTGGGATTTTGTCTGTTACTGATTTCTAGTTAAATTCCACTGTGGTCTGAGAGCAGACATTGTATGATTTCTATTCTTTTACATTTGTTAG
This sequence comes from Myotis brandtii, assembly GCF_000412655.1. Classification (NCBI taxonomy): domain Eukaryota; kingdom Metazoa; phylum Chordata; class Mammalia; order Chiroptera; family Vespertilionidae; genus Myotis; species Myotis brandtii. Next base: position 791,387 of record NW_005370673.1, read on the forward strand.
CGTGTACTTTAGGGCCCAAAATGTGGTCCATCTTGGGAAATGTTCCATGTGAGCTTGAGAACTGTATTCTGCATAGTCTGCAGTTGTCTGTTGTGTCCAATTGATCGATGGTGCTGTTGAGTTCAAATATGTCCTTGCTGATTTTTTGCCTTTTGGATCTGTTTCTGATAGAGGGGTGTTCAACCAAAATAGTGGAGTCCTCTGTTTCTCTTTGCAGTTCTATCAGCTTTTGCCTCAGTGTGCTACTTTGCTATTAGTGCAGCCACATTAAGGAGCGTTATGTCTTCTTGGAGAATCAACCCCTCTATCATTATGTAATAACCCTCTTTATCCTGATAACTTTCTTGCTCTGTTCCTCCTGAAATTAATATAGCTACACCTACTTTCTTTTGATTGGTGTTAGCATGGTATATCTTTACTTTTAAGTTATATGTCTTTTATTTAAAATGGGGTTTTTTTGACAACATATATTTGGATCTTGCTTATTGGTCCACTCTGACAGCATGTCTTCTAATTGATGTATTTAAACCATTGATGTTTAGTGATTACTGCCCTGTTCTTTGTTCCTAATTTTATCTTCTGCCTTTCTTCAAATACCAGTTATACGTCTTTCTCTGTTTTTAGTGGTTGCCCTAGAGTTTGTAGAATACATTCACAACTAACCAAGTCCACTTTCAAATAACACTATCCCACTTCACAGGTAATGCGGTACCCTATAACAAAATATTCTTAACTCTCCCCTCCTATTCCTTGTATCATTGCTGTCATTCATTTCACTTACATAATCTGTAATTATTAAATGCATTATTTTGAAGAAATTTATCTATTAGATTAAGAAACAATAATAAAAGTTTTTTCTTTACCTTTATTCCTTCTCTAATGTTCTTCCTTCCTTTGTATTGATCTGAGTTTCTGACCTTTCCTTCTCTCTGAAAAACTATTTTGACATTTATTGCAAGGAAGGTCAACTGGCAACAGATTCCCTCCATTTTTGTCTGTGTGAGCAAGTCTATTCTTTACCTTTCAAGAACTTCACAGGCTACAGAATTCTAGGGTTTTGTTTGCTTTTGTCTCTCAGCAGTTTAAATATTTCACTCCACTTTCTTCTTGCTTGCATGGCTTTGAGGAGAAGTCAGGTGTCATTCTTATCTTTGCTTTGCTATAAGCAAGCCTTTGTACCCCCTCTGGCTTTAAGATTCATTGTCTGCAGTTTGAATATCATATGCTGAGGTGTAGTTTTATTTTGGTGTTTCTCCTGCTTGTTCTCTGAGCTTCTTAGATCTGACAATTTTGGTAAATTCTCAGTCACTGTTGTTTCAGATATTCTTCTCTTCCTTCACCTCCTGGTATTTCCCATTGTCTGTTACACCTTTTGTAGTTGTCCCACAGTTCTTGGATAGTCTTTTCCATTTTTCAGTCTTTTTTATTTTCAGTTTTGGAAGTTTCTATTGACATACCCTCAACCTTAGCGACTTCCCTCAGCTGTGTCCAGTCTACTCATGAGCCAACCAATGGCTTTCTTAGTTTAATTTCGTTTTTGATTTTCTTAGATTCCATCTTTCTGCTTATATTATGCATGTGTTCTTACACGTTGTCTGTCTCGTCCATTACTGCCCTCAGTATGTTAATCTGTTATTTTAAACTAGAGGCCCAGTGCACGAATTCGTGCACAGGTGGGGTCCCTCAGGCTGGCTGGTGATTGGGGCCAATTGGGGCCAATTGGGGCTGGCTGGCCAGGGGGAGGGATTGGCTGGGGAGAGGGATGGCGGGAAGTTTGCTGGCCACAGGAGGTTGGCTGTAGGAGCACACTGGCCACCAGGGGGCAGCTCCTGCATTGAACATCTGCCCCCTGGTAGTCAGTGTGTGTCATAGCGACCCATTGTTCAGTCGACTGGTCATAACGGTCGCTTAGGCTTTTATATTTGGCTGGGGGGGATGGCGGGAAGTTTGCTGGCCACAGGAGGTTGGCTGTAGGAGCACACTGGCCACCAGGGGGCAGCTCCTGCATTGAAGAACTGCCCCCTGGTAGTCAGTGTGTGTCATAGCGACCCATTGTTCAGTCGACTGGTCATAACGGTCGCTTAGGCTTTTATATATATAGACTAGAGGCCCGGTGCACAAAAATTTGTGCACTCGGGGGGGGGGGGGGAC
>NW_005370673.1:794887-795629 GCF_000412655.1 Myotis brandtii
AGCTGCCTGGCTGCCGGCTGCCATCTTGGCTGTCAGTTAATTTGCATATCTCCCTGATTAGCCAATGGGAAGGGTAGCGGTCGTACGCCAATTACCATGTTTCTCTTTTATTAATGTAGATTTCTGGTCTGGTACGTCCAACATTCTTGCCATATTTAAGGCTGGTTCTAATGCTTGTCTCCCTTTGTTTTTTTTCTTTCATTTTATTATGCCAAGTTTTTGTTGAAAGCCAGACATGATGTACTGGGGAAAGGGAACTTTATTAATATAATGGTAGTGCGGGGGAGGGGAGAGGAAGCGCTCTATGGGTGATTGATCTGTTATTAGTGCCCTGTACGTCACAATTTTTCTTCTTTTCATCTGTTAGGTGGTGAAGTATGGCCAGAGGGGACTTGGAGTGAGGTATTTTCCTGCCCCCAGATTAGTCTGGGAAAGTAGTTTGTCCTGAGGGTGGACCTGGTTAAGAACACAAGGCTGTATGGATTTTCCAAATGGCTACTTTCCTTCTGTTGCTGGAAGATTTCCCTCCGGTCTTTGCTGTGGGACCTGGTAGGGCTCCTGGGGGAAAACTCAGGTGTGAAGTGTGAGGGTCTCTCCCTGAAGGGGGCTCCAGGAGCTTTTCCCTTTCACTTGTGTGCACTGAGCCTGCAGACATTTGTCAACTACAGGTCAGGCTGTCCTCCCCAGGCACTGGTTACACCTACTCCGGTAAGTTGTATTCTATGTACCTGTCTCGACAATG
>NW_005370673.1:795659-796123 GCF_000412655.1 Myotis brandtii
ACCCTGTGTCCTCACTTCTATGATGGATCTAGGAAGAGTTGTTGGTTTTTCAGTTCATTCAGTTCTGTACTTATTGTTATGACAAAGTCATGAGTTCTAAGCTCCTTACAGGTTGGACCGGAAACCAGAAGTCCTATTGGAAGATTTTTGATTTAATTTCTTGTTACAGATCTATTAAGACTATTTCCTTTGGAGTAACTTTTGGTAGTTGGTGTGATTCTAGTGATTTGCCACTTTATTTAATTTGCTGGCATCGTTATAATATTGTGTTACTAGGGGTCCGGTGCACGAAATTCGTGCACTGGGGGGTGGGGGGTGGTAGGGGTGTCCCTCAGCCCAGCCTGCCCCCTCTCACATACTGGGAGCCCTCAGGGGATGTCCTAGTGACAGCTTAGGCCCGCTCCCTGCTCCCCTTGGGGATAGGGCCTAAGCCGCAGTCTGGCCTCCCTTTGTGGGAGGTGACC
>NW_005370673.1:797047-809539 GCF_000412655.1 Myotis brandtii
CCTCTGGCTCAGGCATCAGGCCTCGGCAGGGGACCCCCCAGACCCCTCTGATTGCCGGCTCCACCCCCCGCCCAGGCCTGACGCCTCGGCCAGAGGCGTCGACCCCCATCACCCTCTGATCGCAGGATCAGCCCCTTGCCCAGGCCTGACGCCTCCGCCAGAGGTGTCAGGCCTGAGCAGGGGACCCCCCACCTCCCCTGATCACCGGCTTCTGGGCGATTTTTGGGCCGGCCTGCAGCCCGGGATGGCGGTTCGCGCTGGCGGCTGTGCTGTCCCGCCCTGCCTGCAGTATGCCAATTAGCCATCTTTGTTAGTGGTTAATTTGCATATCGTGCTGATTAGCCAACGGGAGGCGTAGCGAAGGTATGGTCAATTACCATGTTTGTCTATTATGAGATAGGATAATCTTTTTATGTCAAGTTATTAGTAGTCCCATTCTCATTGCTGGTTACAGTAATTTCAGTCATCTGTTACTTTTTTAAAATATATTTTTATTGATTTCAGAGAGGAAGGGAAAGGGATAGAGAGAAACATCAATGATGAGAGAGAATCATTGATCAGCTGCCTCCTGCCCACCCCACACTGGGGGTTGAGCCCGAAACCCGGGCATGTGCCCTTGACCAGAATCGAACCGGGACCTTTCAGTCCCCAGGCCGACGCTCTATCCACTGAGCCAAACCGGGCCAGGGCGAGTCATCTGTTTTTGTCTAGCTAAAGGTTGGTCACTTTCCTAGGAAACTACTTTTGGTTATGTTGATTTTCTCTATTATTGATTTTTCTATTTCATTTACCTCTGCTCTAGTATTTACTATTTTCTTCTTGGCTTGTGTTTAGGTTATCCAATTTTTTGGTATGTGATTATTCACAGTATTCTTTTGTAATCCTTCATATTTTTCCAAATTCAGTAATAATTTCTCCATTTCCATTTTCGATTTTTGTAGGGGTGTGTGTGTGTGGAAAGGACTTGGCATTTTTGCTCATCTTTTCAAAGAAATAACTTTTGGTTTTGTTGATTTTTATTTCTCTCCCCCCTCCCATTTCCTATTTCATTTTCTTCATGCTAATCTTTGAGAGCTACTTGTCCTTCCTCTTGCTATCTTCTTTGGTCCATTTTTAAGAAGTGTATTATATATATATTCATGAATATCCTACATTTCATTATTCCTAATTTTATTCCATTGTCATTGGACAATAATGTTTAACTTCAACTTTCTTTAATTCCTTGAGATTTGTCTCGTGGTTTAACATATAGTCTATCTTGGAAAATGTTCTGTATGCACTTAAGAATATGTATTCTATTGTCAATTGGAGTGTTCTATAAATGTATTAGTCTTGGCTTACAGTTCTGTTCAAGTAATCTTGGCTTACAGTTCTGTTGAAGTATTCTATTTCTTGATATTTTGTCTTGTTCTGTAATTAAAAGTGGGGTATTAAAGACTATTACTGAACTATTTTTTCAATTTTGGCAGTTTTGCTTATTGTATTTTGGGGCTCTGTTGTTTGGTACATACATGTTTATAATTATTAAAGCTCTTTGGTGAATTGACTGTTTTATCATCATACAATGTCCTTCTTTGTCTCTCTTAACAACTTTGTCTTAATATCTATTAGTATAGCCATTCCTGTTGTTTTGGCTAGTGTTTGCAGGGAATAAATCTTTCCATTCTTTTGCATCCAACTGATTTATATTAATACTTGAGGCCTGGTGCATGAATTCGTGTACCAGTGGGGTCCCTCGGCCTGGCCAGCGGGATCAGGCCAAAACTGGCTCTGACATCCCCTGAGGGGTCCCAGATTGTGAGAGGGTGCAGGCCAGGCCAAGGGACCCCACCGATTGGCAGGACCCCAGCAGCAAGCTAACCTATTGGTTGGAGCGTCTGCCCCCTGGTGGTCAGTGCACGTCATAGTGAGCGGTTGAGTGGCCTTGGCATATCATTAGCATATTATGCTTTGATTGGTTGAATGGCCTACTGGCTGACTGGACACTTGGCATATTAGGCTTTTATTATATAGGACTAGAGGCCCGATGCACGAAATTCGTGCAAGGGGCTCAGACCCCGCAGCCCTGGCCTCATCCAGAAGGTCGTTCCACTGTTCAGTCGATTTGCATATTATGCTTTTATTATTATAGATATTATTGAATCTGTGAGTCACCTCTAAATGCATAGTTCAATCATGGGGAGAGCAATGAACAAGTTTTGGTAAGTAAATCTATCAAAGCTCTAGGTCTCTATTTTATGTTTCTATTTATATAAAGTACAGAAATAGGCCCAGGTGACCTGTGTTGACAGACTCAGGGAGGAAGAGTGGGTGCAGAGTATGAAGACTTGGGGGGAGGGGGCTGCCCTCATTTGCTTCTCATTTGGATGGTGGCTGCAGTGTATTCAGTTTGCAAAAATGCAGCCGAGAAACTCATTTGCACTCTTATGTATGTGCTATCCTTTACAAACACTTTAAGGCAGAGAACAAATCCTATCCTTTACTTGAGAGTGAGGTGAACAAAAAGGAGTCTGGTGTATGTGCCAAGTTTGTACTGTTCTCACTTCCTAGGAGGCCCACGTCAGGGTGTGTTCACAGTATCCGTGCAAGGAGATCTCCCCTGTGTGTGAGCTACTGTGGAGATGCCACTTCCCGATTAGGGAAGGAGCTCCACCAGAGGGGGCAGGGCTTCACCCCAGGGACCTGGTCGTACAGGCTCATGGATGAACAAGGTGAACTCCCAAGAGCCAATGTGCGTGCTCACAAGAAATCTGACCAAATGACAATACACGGACCTTATAGCTCAACTGTGTTTGGACACAGCTGAATGTTGAGCACAGAAGCAAACCTGATGGCAGCCCATCCCTAACAAAACCCATGCCAGGTGATAGAATGTCGGCATGCCTATTCTCCCAGCACTCCACCAGGGCCAGCGGACTGAGGCCTTCCTAGGAACTTTGTGACTGTTGGTCACACAGCTGTTGCTTTGGTGCATATCTGGCCTGTACATTAGGATGTGCACGTTCCTAAATGCAAACTATGCTTTGGTAAAAAGCTGAGTTAAAATAACATTCCCCAATGGACAAAGGCCCAGCTGCATGGCCTGGCATCCTGGATCTTGGTAATGATGATGATGGCAACAAGAACCATATTAGCAACACCCATCCATTGAGCATCTGCTGCATGCCTAGGGCTTGATAAAACCTCACCACCTCTGAGCAAAGAACTACAGTCCCAACCTCTAGAGGAGAAACTGAGGCTCCCAGAGGTTGTCTGCCAGAATAAGTCAGCTACCAAAAGGGGTAATGCAACCGAAGGTCTGGCTCCAGACTGGGAACCTGCTGTGGGAGGTGGGGATGAGCACTGCCCCAGGGAGAGGGAGGAGGTGGTGGGAATGGAGACGCACCCTATGGGAAGGGAAGGCTGAGCAGGCCTTGCAGCACGAAATGCCCCTCCAACCCTGAAATGCGCAAGGACCAGAGCACACCGGGGGCAGGGAAGGTCTTGGCATCTGTGCTTGTGCAAATCACTCCAACACCTGGAGAGGGGCTGCTCTGCCTGGCCCACGGCCGAGGGCTCCTCCTCAGGGGCCTCTTCCAGGGGCCTGTTGGGGAACACCGGCCAGCAGAGGAGGGCAATCCCAGAGTTAGAAAAACAAGTCTCTTTTGAAAGAGAGTTTCAAATTGAAGATAGTTTCAAGCTACTGCTACTAATGAAGGATAGGAATCATCAGAGGCAGGGTCCCTAGTGACCAGGAGGCCAGGGGAGATCCCAGGTGGAGGGAAGGGTCCTGGGCGATGCCAGGGCAGAAAGACGCTGCCTCAGATGCACTTCCCGAGGCATGGACAGAGTTGCCCAGGCCTGACTGAGGCTGTCAGCAGTGGGGTGGCAGAGTATCCCAGGGACTTCCTGCTCCCTCTGCCAGGACGTGCCCCCCACCCTCATAGCAGTCCCAGACGGAGTCAGCATGCCTTATACACATTTCTGCAGATGAATATGGTTTTGTGACAAGCCTTGTCTCAGCATCTAGTCATTCTGGGGTTCAGTGAGCAAGAGTGTGCACAGCCAAGGGTCTTGTGTTATCAGATCGCTCTGCTTTCTGGTCAGGACAGGGTGAAGGCCATGTGCTCTCCTACCACAGTTCGGGATGCTCACACGGTCACCCATCGTGGGAAGCATCCCACGCTCCCAATTTACCGAAGGTTGCTCCCAGCTCCCACCACCAGGGCTTCCGATAGGCTGGTTTCGTTGTTTCAGGTGCTGGAATGACAGTGCACTGCCGGGCCAGTCATCTAGGGCGGGGGTCAAAGCAGCACAGAGACGCCTTGGCTTTGTCTTTGTATTATTCTTTATTTATTGGTCCTACCAACATGACCCTCCACCCAGGCCCACTGTTCCTATGTGCACTGGCTTTGAGGGCTTTCACACCATGTCTGTGTCCCACGTCATGACTGACTTATCCTTCCTATTCCTTTTCCATTCTCTGCCGCATTTTCTCAGAATCCGAAGCCATTGTTGTTTGTGTGGGTCTGTGTAAAGGTTCCTTGGCAGGAGGACATGCATACGATCTTAATAAAGACAACACCACTCTGACACTAGGCAATGCATAGGAAAAAATACAGTACTCAGACATTGCAAATAAATACCCCATATAGATGAAGTTATCATAAATGTAACATTTCTTATGAATCAACACTGTAACAGAAGGTACAAAGGGGGTCCCTACAACTAGGAATAAGAAATGCTCATTCCAGGAAACAGAACTCTTCCTATTCTTACTACTTATTAGAATTTGTCCTGTATTTTGGAGGAGAAAGGACGTTTGTTCTTCCTCTTTGAGTACCAGTATGACCATACAACCTCGCTCAGCAAACTGGGCAGATTAGTTTGCTAAGAAGCTTTATTTAGCAAGTTCTGTTACCTGAAATGAACAGTGATTAGGTACACCAAGCAAGAGAATATATGACATCTTCTCACGTTTGCGAAGAATACTATGGCTAGTCCCTCTCCCCCCTGCACGAGACCGACAGCACCCGCTTCCTTGCTGCCCGTGGCTCTTCACAAACACGGCATGGTCCTCACACCGCCTGCTTAGCGTGTCCCATAAAGTTCGTTTGGTTCCCAAAGCACTCAAGGCTTGTGTTCACTTTCATTGCTCAGCCCCTAAGTTTGCAAGGACCTGCACAGTAAAGAATCACTGACTAACAGAATTTTGTACAATTGCTGTTTTCTTTCCCTCAACGAAGATGCCCAGGTTCAGGTGTGAAGGTATACCCCCTTTCACACCTATTGGTCCACACCGGCCTTCAACATTCCCAACTAGCTCTTCACTGTCCGTTTTAGAGAATAAACTAGGCGGGACACCTCCCTTAACTGATGAAGGCACTACTGGCAATGATCACTAAGAAAAAGGTGTTGAAATAGAACACCCTAAAATTTGACGACTGTAGAATTTTCTAAGTGTACCACAATTTGGCACAAAACCAGAGTAACAAAACAATTCCAATTTGGAATTTCACTGGTACAGTTGTATAAAATTCTGTTAATCAGTCATGCTTCACGACATCCTAAAACCCAGAAATCTCTGGAATTTGTAGGTAATACTACTCATTCAATAATTTATCTTTTTTTGTTTTTCAAGTGCCTATAACTGTTTAACCAGAGCAAAGGTCAAGTTTTCTTCTTGTTACATTGAACTATTCCTAAGAATAATAATAATACAATATGAAAAACCCCAGAATCAGAACACCCTGGATTTCTTGACGAACATGGCATTTGAAACCTGTCATTTCAAACATGGGCCACATAACCTAACAGGCTGCTGGCCCGCAGCGTGGTGTTCAGCCGAGCTCCCTGCTGGGTGGAAGCCTTTGAGCAGTCTGGAGCTGCACACTAGGACACCTCCGTGCCACACGCTGACGTCAAACAGCACGTCAGGTGCTAAGACGGCACTACAGGACAAGGCGACCACAGCATGAGACCATCTCTATGCAAGGGACTAAGGAAGCAAATGTAATATCAAAATATCAAAAGTGCACAGGTTGATCAAATGAGAAGGAGCTTCTGTAACAGGGAGCCCCAGTGTGAGCGTTTCTAGCGGGTTCCTAAGGGAGCCTGGTGGCTGCCGTCCCAGCAGGTTCTTCAAGCGCTTGTGCAAGAGCCTTTCCAAGCAGCGGCTGCAGCTTTCTGAACTTTAAAGCCTTTTTCCTCTGCCATTAAACACTCAGGAATGCTACCTGCAGTGGCATATCCAAAAACGTTTCTAAGTGGACTTTTAGGCTGCCCTTCCTTCCTCTGCGTGGGCCCACGGGAGGGGAGGGGAGGGGTTGCAGAGTGACAGGGCCGGCGGCCGAGTTCTCCCGGCAGCTAATCTACAGCTGAAAACGGGAGAAAACAAGACAGAGTTAGAACCAGTCACTTGTCGGACAACGGAAGCTCTTGCCGAGCTGAGTGCGCAGGTGCGTTAGTCAGCAGCAGAGACCTGCGTGTGTTAAGGAAGCCGCCAGCTCCCAGTGCTTCGTGAAGATTCCTTACACATACGGAGGGAAGCTGTGTGCCAGGCTCAGCGAGGGGGCAGCAGCAGCTGTGGAGCCCTGGCCCCAGCAGTCCTGCTTGCACAAGGTGGAAGGCCTGACCTTTCTCTAGTGGGAGGGGAACCCAAAACCGACATCCCTTCAGCAAAGCCGCCCAGAACCAGGGCAGGCACGCAGAGGGGTCAGGTGCCCCACCCGCATCTCTCCACTCCCATGGGTGGCAAAGCCCAGGTGGTCTGTGCAGCATCTGGAGTCTGGTGGGAACTGAGACACACTAGGGGACCAAGGGGAAGAGTGGAGTTGGGGCAGGCAGCTGTGTGAGCGGCCATGCCAACTCCCCCTCTGAGCCACAGAGCACCCTTCGGGGAGAGGCCTCCGTGGGGTGAAAGGGAGGAAAAACACTGAGAAAGGTGCTGCTTCCGAACGTGGCCAAGCTCTGGTGTGGAAGCAACTTCCTCTCCTGCCCGCCGCCACCCGGCAATGACAGTGGCCTGGGGGTTTCCAGAACACTGTTTCTTAGGGTCTAAAGCCCCCCAGGAAGAAGGCCTGATTATGGAAAGCTGGGGACACCCTGATACAAAAGGATGGCTTCCCCCAAGGAAGGGACTCTGGTCAGGCACTTGGGAAGATTTTCTCATGGAAAAAACCCCAGGTTTCAGGCCTGCTAATGTGTTACCTCGCAGGCCTCCAGACCAGTGTGCCAATCTCAGAAAGAGAAGCTGAGGTTCTGAGCTGATCTCGGTGTGGCCAGATGTGCCTCTGCTGCGCGTGGCCGGTGCTCAGCGCACACGCACACCTGGGCTGGAGGACTCGGGGCTCAGGGCTGCGCTTTCTCTGGGGGAGAAATTCGGTCCTTTAGTCCTGAATAGGATTTGCAGTGAGACGGTGCATAAGCTACGAAGTAATTCTGTTCGGAGGCAGCAGCTGGAACTCTAAGAACCTCTGACATGCTCCCAGGTGCCGGGCAGCGCAGCTGCACTAGACACATGCACATTTCATCGCAGAGCCGATGGCACACGGGTCCTGGAAAGCCACCTTGTTTCAAGGACTCCTGGCTCTGACCCCACCTTGACCCCCACCCCTTCCCACAGGATAGCCGCTGCCATGAAGGGGGTCCCAGGGCGAGCTGCAGACTCCCAGCTGCACTGTCAGGCGGAAGGAAGCACCATCTCAGCTAAACCCTTCCCTCCGCGTTAGTCCCGGGAAGACCAGCCTAGCGCGCGGTCCCGCTGCTGCTGTGTTAGTTGAGATGAAGCAGACAGGTGGCGGCGACAGGTTAGCTGCGGTGGGTGGCCCGGAGGCCTAATCGCAGCAAACGTTATACTTCTCGCCGCAGAGCACCTGGGCAGTGAGCCCGGCACCCTCGGTCCTGTCGCTGGCACTGGCACAGGTGTGACTTACGCTTGGGGTGCTGGACTTGACTTTGGGGGTGGCCTTGGCACGGCCCCGCCGGGTCTGCTCGTGGTCCAGCTCCAGCAGCTCCAGCCGCTGGGTCAGCGCCAGCTTCTGCTGGATGGCCATGCGCAGCAGGGAGTTGAGCGTCTTCTTCTCATCCTCGGCGGCCGCCAGCTGCCGCTGCATCTCGTCCAGCTGTGTGATGTATTCGTCACACCTGTGGGGACATCGAGGTGAGAGCGTGGCTGAAGGCCCCGGGAGGGACGAGGGCACTGCTCATCAGGCTGGGAGAAGAGGACCTGCCCTCAGGAGTTGGCTTCCTCTGGGAGGGACTCCATGAAGCTGGTCTTCACTGACAGGGCAAGGGTGCCTTTCAAGGCCTTCAGGTCCCCGCGGGAAGGTGGGTCGAGGCTCTCCAAGGGTGGGAGTAAATCCAAGGAAGGGACTTGGCTTGTTCCAAGGTTAGCATGTGCCCAAATGGCCAACCCGAGCCTGGAGGGCGCATGTGGGTGAGTGAGCAGCCCCTCTGGGTCTGCCCCACCTGAACATGGAGCTGGGGGAGGTGCACACTCGGGGGTCTGTCCGCAAGGAGGGAGTGGCCTGGGCAGAAGGGCCACCTCCACACTCCCCTTCGCCAGAGCCCAGGGCCACCAGTGAGTCTTAGCTCTCACCCAGAGGGGAATGGTTTGTGATTTCAGCTCTGGGAAGGCAGGTTTGTGAAGGTGAGGATGCGAGTGTCAACATGCCAGTGCTGAGTGATGGCCATCCTTCCCACACTCTGCCCAGGAGGGGACACTTCCCAAGGAGCCTGGTACTTTCTTTCCTTGTCTTCACCCTCCCCTCTGGACAACGGGGGTCACCCAGCACCCCAGGGGGAGGAAAAGCAGGCCCTGAGCTCAGTTACAACCCCCCAACACAGGGAGCCTCAGCCTCCTGACCCTGAAGACGGGCCTGGACCATCTAGGGGCCATGCAGGCCACTGCCCAGGGCCTGCCTGAAACTGGCAGCAGATGGCGCTATGCCCCTCTGGATGGCAGAAACACCAGGAAGCCGCGAACTTCCCGAGACCCTCCCCCGCCCCAAATCTGTCAGGGTCAGACGGGGGACACTGGAAGGAGGGGGGATGGGCAGAGAAAGGTCGTGCTGCTTAATCCACAAACTTCCAGCCAAATTTTGGGAGCCCAACTCCTCATTTGTCAGTTACTGGCCCCAATCTACCCTGCGTAACCAGCAGCCCTGCCACTAGGGACCTGTCCTCTTTAGCCTTCGCCTTCAGCTTCCTCATCCGACATGTGAACACAAACTATGCCCTCTGGGTGTTCGCAAACCCAAGCGTGGCACGTCCCCAGGGAGCAGTGTTACCTGGTGGCGAACATGGCACGCAACGAGGAGAAGGTGGCTGCGTCCTCCTTGAGGGCCTTGAGTTCGTTGCGCAGCTTCATCATCGTCTCGGTCACCATGGCTTTCTCGTTCTCGTACTTGCTCTTCAGGTTGGCAAGGGCCACCTCGGCTGTCTGGGGGTCAGAGAGACCAGGTGGGTGGGTGAGGGGTCCGCTATTTCACGGAGTGCCACAGCCAAGACCCCAACCTGTCTGGCCCCTCAGCACCCAGCTCCTCCCCACGGCACTGAGTCAGGCTCTCCCACCTTCAGTAGCACAACCAACACAATCCATAGCCTGAGGCCTGAGCTGACCTGTGAGATGCGGGCCTGGGGGGCAGGGAGGGCGAGGAGCCTGCCCACCGGCCGGGCCGAGCGCAGCACGCACCTGCTTGTTGGCCTTGAGCACGGTGCGCAGGGTGGTGATCTGCTCCCGCTTGGTGCTGAGCAGAGACTTGAGCTTGAGGATCTCCTCCATGAGCGCCTCCCGGTCCTTGTCTGTGCCAGGGCCCAGCTCCTGGGAGGCCAGGCGCTGCCGCGACAGCTCCGTGGTGCGGTCCACGGCCGCCTGCAGGTGCCTGATCTGGTCACGGATGATGGCAATCAGGTTGTAGATGTTCATGGGCTCCCGGCGAGGGTCACTCAGGGGTGAGGGCAGTGAGAGGCTGCTGTCCCCAGCCCCGCCCTCTGCAGCCAGTGGCCCCTTGGGCAGGACTGGTGAGCGGTGTCCGTGGGCTTCAGGACTGCAGCGGCCGGCGCCGGCTGGGCCCTCACGGTAGTAGTCCAGCACGACACGGGTGGGCGTCTCGTTGTTGCACATGCACACGTGGTGGTAGAGGCTGGCCAGCTCCTCGCTAAAGGTCACCAGCTCATCCTGGGCCACACTCAGGCTGCCCTGAGTCTCACCCGCGACGTCACTGACCTTCTTCAGCTCTGTCTGCAGGCGGGCCAGCAGCTCGCGATCCTGGCCGCTGGCCTTCTCCAGCAGAGACACCTTCTCGGCGAGCGCCTGGCTCTCAGCCTCGTGGCGGCCCTTCTCCTCAGCATGCCGAGCCTCGCTGGCCTCGTGTGCACTGCGTAGGGCCTTCAGCTGCTCCCGGAGCTCACCGGCCTCTGCCAGGGCCACGCGGTACTTGCAGGCCAGGATCTCAGGCCCATTGATGTCCACCTCGTAGTAGTCGCCATCCTCATGGCTGTCGCGCTCCTTCTCACTGTCCAGGGCCGTGCGTCGCTCCTTGCCAGCCTGCAGGCGCTGCAGAGCGCTCAGGCTCTCAGTGAGGCGGCTCACCTCCTCCCGCTGCTCCGACAGGGCCCCTCGAGCCTGCTCCAGCTGCTTCTGCGCGTCCTGCAGGGTCGCTAGCAGGCCCGCCTTCTCCCGCTCCATCTGCAAAGGCACAGAGAGGGGCCGTCAACAGCTCCACCTGTCACTCTGCTGGCCTGGGACTGAGATAGGACAAGGGTCTCCAGGCCTGGGCAGTCTGACTAAATGCTGTTGTGCTAAGTGTTACAATGTAGCACAGTATTTTGCAGAAGCACCTATAAACAGGATGAGCTTGATAGGCACTCAACCCGACACATATCTGCGAAGAAAATACCAACGTGTACTTGACAAATGGTGTACGTAAGCAATGGCTAAGCCTCCTTCCCGCAGGCAGAGCTGTGGCTATGAATCCCCTTTACTTGCTGCAAATAAATAAAACTACCTTGTGACAACCACATCTCGTTCTAGAGCACCCCAAGTGCAGACCTCTGAGTTCAGTAACATGCCTAGATGGGGTGCCATGTGTGGGGCCACAGTTGGTCCTCCCCTGCCGAGGCTTGGGGGGCCATGCGGGTCCCTCCTCAGAGGAAACAGACACTGGGAATCCGTTTGGTCCGGGAGGAAACCCTATGTGACATATCCACAGGACAGAGAGGAAGACTGCAGGTGTGCACTGCAGGGGGACACGAGAATACCTTGGCCAGCACGCGGAATTCAACCTCATAAGCAGGAACCCACTCCTCTGCGAACCTTCCACCGTAATGCTGCAGTTCCACTTACGCCAAGGTGAAATAAGGTGGGGGCAGAGGGAGGTGGGCCACCTGCGCCACCTGTCCGCCCACCTGCTCACCTGCACCAACTGCTGCGTCAGCTTCTGGACCTCCGAGAGGTTGAGCTCGCTGAGGAGGTCGGACACAAGGCCGGGGCAGGGCGGGGCCAGACCGTCCTTGGTGGGCGTGGAGGTCTTGTTGTCCAGGGGCAGCTTGGCCAGGCAGCCGTGCTCAAAGCCGTTAGCCAGGGCCTCGGCGTCATCGCTGAGCTTGAGGCCATCCAGAGAAACGTGCAGGTGGCTGGTGTAGAGGGAATCATTGATGCTCATGTAGTGCGACAGCTCCTTGCGCAAGCTGTTCTTCTGCTCCCGCTCTGTCTTCAGCGTCTCTAGCGCCTCCTCCAGCTGCCGCTCCGAGATCTCCTTGAGCCGGATGGCGTCCTCCAACTGGCTGTTGAGGTACTCGGTCTCCTCCTCCAGTCGCTTGATCTCATGCTTGAGGCCCTCAAACTCCACCTGGGAAAGAAGCCAACACTTGTCTCAGCCCAGTGATGAGGAAGCACCATCGCGCTGTGACACCAGGTGCAAGCACACAGGACAGTGTGCACACGGTGTGTGCAGAGCACCAGCCACGGCTCGGAGCGGAGATTCCATGGGAATCTAAACACACGCACCAGGCCAACGTGTTAGATGACGTAACGGTTACCAAGTGTCTACTGACGTTAAGTTCTACGAAGCTACTTAACATGAATAGTTGACGACATATTTTAAGGCACATAAAATACATATCTGGATGTGCGCTGCGACCATTAATCCCAATGGTATTTCAAAAACTAAGAACCCGCAGTTCCCACGGAGGCAGGATGTGCCGCAGCTGCTCAGCACACCCGCAGACAGCCTGGGGAGGAGGAGCAGGGCCCTACTGAAACTGCATTTGCAGATGGACGAGGAGGGAGCAGGCAGAACCTGTGCTTGACATAGGGGATGGGAGATCAGGGCCTATGCGCAATTTAACAAAACAATGTTATTTATTCTGCAATAACATTATGCTAAGCGAAATAAGCCAGTCGGAGAAAGATAAATATCACATGATCTCACTCATATGTGGGATATAATGATCAACATAATTTGATGAATAAGAATAGATCCATCTAGAGACAAATGGTGTGTGTGTGGG
>NW_005370673.1:809812-820404 GCF_000412655.1 Myotis brandtii
CTTAGACAATAAAAAAAGAAAAGAAAAATGTAAGGAACCCACTGAGAGGCAGCAGTGAGCGCATCTCGGATGGCCGAAGCCCAGAGGACATGCCTAGGATGGAGCTGGGCTCCACCACATGCTGCTCAGGCTGGAGGCGAGGTCTCCCTCTCCTCGGGGCCCTTGTGCGGCCAGAGGCGGAGCTCTGTGCTGCGTTCTTGGGGAGAAGTGTGCTCTCTGCTGGCTTTTGCAAACACCGAGGTTCTGTTGTTGGGCTAAGCACGTGGCCCACACTTCCCTCTGCAGAATTCCCACTGGGGGAGGAGGCCCCTCAGTGCCCACTGTGGAGCTGTGGCGCTGGCTGAGAGAAGCAGGTGCCAGGGAGAGCACTGAGACCCTCGGGCCAGGACCACCTGGTTGGCCGGTCACAGGGGAAGATGAGCCTCCTCGTCTCACCCGTTGCTGAGTTACTGAGGACAGATGATGGCTCGAACATCCCCACTGCTCCTCAAGGTAGACCCTGGCTTCACCCAGAGGGTCCCTCAAGGCCGGGACCACAAAGGATCACAGGGGGCTGGCACCTGAGACAGCAGGAGGGATGCGCAGGCCGACACCTCCCAGGCACCACAGGGCAAGGGGACATCGTGGGCTTCCCGCCAGCACCCCGGAGGGGACTAAGCTGGATACCCAGCCTCTGAAGATTTTTGGTGTCACCTCTTCATCGCTCCTGCATCTCCCATTTCTGCTGGCCAGGAGGCCTCAGCCAGGCCATGGTCAGCCAACACTGAAGCCAGAGGCCCCGTTCTTACGGTTGTGGGGGGGCCAGACCCTGCACCACACTCCTGGTCAGCCTTCTGACAACGCAAAATGGCAGAATGAGGGGGTGTGAGGGTCACGGCCCAGAGCTAACCCCAGCCAGCCACTTGCCTGGTTCTGCCTGAGCACAGACACCTGCTTCTGCAGGCTGATGTTCTCCTCCTCCAGCTCCGAGTAGTCCTGCAGCAGGCGGGCCTCCCGGAACTTGTACTCCTTGATGTCATCCCGGAGGCGGCCCCGCTGAAGCTCCACGTTCTGATTGATCTGCCGGGAGGAAGGCGGGTGTGAGCAGCCTGCCCAGCTGGCCCTGCCACCCCTGGGGTTTGGGGGGCTTGGCGCAGTCAGGCCAAGTGTGGCTGCCTGCAGGGGAGCAGGGGCCCTGGGCAGGGTGAGGGGTGAACAGCGAAGGGCTCTGACCCTTGATTTCTTCATCTGTAAAATGGGTTACAGTGGTGTAGCCTGTGGGAACAGCTCAGCAATTCCACCTGCCCTGGCAATGCTGTTCCTTGGCTGCACCCCAGAGAAACGAAAGCACAGACTGAAGAACAGAGAAGCATATGTGGGCCCGGGCCAGTGTGGCTCAGTTGGGTAAGTGTCGTCCTGTGCAGTTTGATTCCAGGTCAGGGCACAGGCCCAGACTCGGGTTCAATCCCCAGTCTGGATGCGTGCAGGAGCCAACAGATCAATCTCTCTCTAAAACCAATAAAAACATTTTAAAACATTCATACAATTGACACAATGCCACAACCCGAATGAAAACATTATCACGAGGGAAAGAATCCAGACACAACAGGTCATGTATTGTATGATTCCGCATAAATGAAATGTCCAGAAGAGGCAAAACCAGAGATGGAAAGTAGGTGAATGGCTGTAGGGGGCAGGGGGAGATCGGTTTGGGGGGGATGGGCAGTGTCTGCTAATGGGGCTTCTTTCTGGAATGATGAAATGTTTTAAAGCTGATTTGAGATGGTGCATAATCTGTGAATATACTAAAGCCCACTGACTTGTACACTTTAACCCCTAGAGTGCCAGGGAGCGCGATCACGCTCCTCCTGTCTTTCGCCAAAAGTGCCGGGAGCGCTATCACGCTCCTCCTGCAGTGTCCAGTTCTAAGTCCGCTTTTATTAGTGATGATGATATTGCTAAATATGTCAATTCTTGCTGTGAAGATGACGATTTTGTGGAAGATATTGAATATATAACTTCATTTACTTGCGATTCATAATTTTCCTAAACTGCTGTAAAATCAGCAAAAATGCCTTGGCAATTTTAGCATAGTTCCTAGGATATTGGTTGGCACTCAAAGGGTTAAATGGGTGAGTTGTAAGGATGTAAATTATCTCTATGAACCTGTTAAAAAATAGTTCCTGCCTTCAGGTTGCCTTGAGGATTCAGATGTCCTGCAGGGAGAGGCTGCCGTGTGTACCATGTCCCAGAACCTGGTCCCTTGGCCCCAGACTCTGCGACATCCTGGGGTCACCTTTACGCTGCAGGACCTTTAGCAGTTCCCTGACCCCTGCCCACCAAATGCAGCCTCCCCTGTGGAAGCAACTGAAACTGTCTCCAGACAGAGCCAGTGTCCCTGGGGACATAACTGACCCCTAGACACACTATCTCCCCTCACCTCCCCTGTCGCTCCAAGTGGCCTCCCTGTAGATCTGCAAAGATCTGGTGCCCCAGCCAATGCCGCCGCACCTGGGCCGAGGCACCTGCTGGGCCCACAGCTTGCTCTGTCCTCTCCCAGTGCACGGGCCTCTCCGCGGGCACGGAGGGTCCTTGTGATGGCATCCATGCACCCAGTGCAGACACGATTCCAAATTCCATGCAGGCACACACAAACAGCAACGTGATATTATTAAATGAAGTAGATTTAAATTTAAAAAAAGAGCAAAGAAAAGCCACAGAGGAGGGATCATCACGTATAGCTCCCAAGACCGCTAGCAAATGGAAGGGCGCAAACTCTGTAGATGGGCCCGGGAGGTGGATGCCGGGAGTCAACACCAGGGAACTGCCTGGAGAAAAGGCCTGGCCCCACAGAGCAAAGCTCCTGGCAAACAAGCAAAACGAAGCATGACGGCAGTGTGAGTGGCCACTTCCATGAGGGACCACACGGGCTCGCTTCCATTTACCTGGGGAGGCAGCTGGGAGTCCCAGCCGGGTGCGCATGCAACCTCGCCTCTGGGCCTCGCACTGACACCCGACGACGGGGCAGTGGGTTTCAGTGCCAACTGAGTGCGGCCCCAGCATCCAGATATTTGCTCAAACACCAGCCTAGATGTCCGGGATCTTTCGATGAGATTGACACTGAAATTAGCCAACCATGAGTAAAGCAGATGACCCTCCACTGTGTGAGTGGGCCTCACCAATCAGTCGAAGGCCTTAAAAAAACAGAAACAAAAAAACTCCAGAACTCTCAGAAAGAGAATGCTGCCCCCAGGTGGCCTTCGGATAGAGCTACAACATGGACTCTCCCCAGAGTGCTCACCAGCTGCCCCCCTGCGAAGCTGGGGCTGCCAGGCCCTATAGTCCTGGGAACCAATTCCTTACGTGATTCTCTGCGTGCACACACACACACATGCTCCATCTCATGCACACACCCTCCATGACATACACGCACACACCCTCCATCTCGTGCGCACACCCTCCATGACATATACACGCACACGCGCCATCTCACGCACTCACCGTCTCACTCATACTTTCCATGATATACACCCTGTCTCACGCGCACACCCTCCATCTCACACACCCTCCCCATCACTCACGCACACGTCTCTCTCTCACACACCCATTCATCTGCTTCTCTGTGAGCCCTCACCACTAACATCAGAATGTGGGCTAGGCACTGGCTTTGTGAAGAGGACTGGGTGCCCCTCCCCTTCAGTCCAGCCTACCCTCGGCAGACACACCTGCGTGGGCACCTGCCCGTTCAGTGTGGGGAGACTGGGCCAAGGAAGGGTTGGCCATGAGCAAATTCTGTCCCTGTCCCTGTCAACGGGCTTTATTTAAAACTAAGCATCTCCCCTCAAGCGGACACCTGTGCTGAGCTAAATCCGCACAGACTTCCTTCACAGGGTCACCTGTTCTTCATGGAGGTGAAATTCACACACCCAAAGGATCGCCCACGGAAAGTGTACGAATCAGCGGGCCGCTGACTCAGAGCACCACTACCCAGTGCCAGGGCATTTCATCGCCCTAAAAGGAACCACACGGCCATTAGCAACCAACGCCTGCTTTCAGTCTCCATGGGCCTGGACAATGTGTGGCACCTGCCCGTCTCCACAGGCACTGTGCTGGGCTTGGCCAGCAAGGGACTCGCCCCCTCCCTTCACTGCTGAGCACCAGCTGTGCTGGGGACTCACTGCAGCTGAAGCGCCCCCAGGTGACCCCCAAAGAAGGCCAGAGGTGGGGGACGGGTGGGGTGGGGGGTGTTGTGCTGCCACAGAAGCTATGCCCGCAGCACGGCCAGGGTGCCGCCTGTGCGGGAGTCCCACAGCCCGAGTCCCAGCCCTGAGCCATGAAGTCCACACAGGAGAGGTGACCACTGAGGCAGAGATGGGAACAGCGCGGCCACAGGACAGGCATGCCAAGGCGGTCACCACCAGGCAGGAGGCCCCGCAGGGGGAAAGCCCTGCTGGCACCTTCATTTCAGACAGGAAATTGAAGAGCATAAGCTTCTGCCTTTAAGCTAGTGTTTTGTGCCAACTTGTCCAAGAAAGCGAATACAGGCTTGCTACCAGGACAGAGTGCTGCTGTAACAAACACCTGGACGTGCACGTGGCCACGGGGCGTTCTGAGCGTGACAGGAAAAGGCCAGACTGCCCGAGGCTTGGCAGAACTACCATGGTGTGGGATTCTGGGGAGGCGCGGAGAAAGCTCCTGGTCTCAGGAAGTGCATGTAGAGAGGGGTGTGATGGGGTCAAAGGGGCCCGGGGGCGGGGGAGGCCCCTGGAGAAGCAGCGAGCCTGGCTGAGCTGCGTGCTGCGTGGAGAGCTAGTAAGCAAGGAACGTGACACTTGGCTAAGAAGTCTAGGCAGTGCCTGTTGGAGGTGCAGCTGGTTTCTCCTGGTAAAAGGAGAGAGGAATTAAGAACTGGTAAGCAAAACTCACCCAGAATCTGAAGATTTAGGAAATTACCAGCCTGTCCTTACTGCAAAAGTTATTAGAGTGTTTTGGAGAGAGCACAAGGGTGTGGCCCCGCCCACGGCTGGCCTGGAGCCGCAGAGCACGGAGCCCAGGCCTGTTCTCGGGCCTTGACGCCCAGTGCGCCTTCCGCCACAAGGACAGGACTTGCTGGGACCCGGGCGCTTATTCCTTCCACGCCTTCCCTCTTGGAATGAGTGTGTCTCTGCCCCTCCCTGATTTCTGGAAGGAGGCAGTGTGCACTGGGAGTTTTACCCCAGGATGGACTGTCGAGTCTCTCCACCCCTGACTCGGAGGGATTAGCTTCGATCTGGGACTTAGAGTTGAAGCTGGAACAGGTTAACACTTTAGGTTAGGATGGGGTGAATGAATTTTGTATGTGGGAAGGATATGAATTTGAAGACCAGAGGGTTTCAATGTGTTCAAAATATGCTGAAAAGCTAATCCCTAGAACCTGTGAAATCGAAGAAATAATCAAGTGAACAGGAGGAGGCCGTGGGGATTAGGGTAGGCCCCATCCCATGACCAGTGTCCTCACGAGGGAGAGTTGAAGGTGCAGACACCCAGTGGGAGGCCATGGACAGCCACGTCCATACCACCAGGACGGCCAAGGAGCTGGCGGAGGCGCGGGATGGACAGCAACACCAGGGGGTAAGGACCCATCAGGACAGGAAGGCCAGGGGGTAAGGACCCACCAGGACAGGAAGGCCGGGGGGGAAGGGCCCACCAGGACAGGAAGGCCGGGGGGTAAGGGCCCACTAGGACAGGAAGGCTGGGGGGTAAGGGCCCACCAGGACAGGAAGGCCGGGGGGTAAGGACCCACCAGGACAGGAAGGCCGGGGGGTAAGGACCCACCAGGACAGGAAGGCCGGGGGGTAAGGACCCACCAGGACAGGAAGGCCGGGGGGTAAGGACCCACCAGGACAGGAAGGCCGGGGGGTAAGGACCCACCAGGACAGGAAGGCCGGGGGGTAAGGACCCACCAGGACAGGAAGGCCGGGGGGTAAGGACCCACCAGGACAGGAAGGCCGGGGGGTAAGGACCCACCAGGACAGGAAGGCCGGGGGGTAAGGACCCACCAGGACAGGAAGGCCGGGGGGTAAGGACCCACCAGGACAGGAAGGCCGGGGGGTAAGGACCCACCAGGACAGGAAGGCCGGGGGGTAAGGGCCCATCAGGACAGGAAGGCCAGGGGGTAATAAGGGCCCAGGACAGGAAGGCCGGGGGGTAAGGGCCCACCAGGACAGGAAGGCCGGGTGGTAAGGACCCACCAGGACAGGAAGGCCGGGGGGTAAGGGCCCACCAGGACAGGAAGGCCGGGGGGTAAGGGCCCATCAGGACAGGAAGGCCACCAAGGGCCCCCGCTTGGTAGATGAGGCTGACCCCTCGCCCAACAGCAGTCCTGCTTCTCAAGGGCCATGTCCGGCATATGCACAGGGCCTCGCTCTGCCTCCAGCAGCTGCAGACCTATTGGCCTCCTGGGACTCTACTTCTCTACCTACAAAATGGAGTTCAAAGCCACGTCCCAGGACAGAAGCTAGCTGGCCTGTCTACATATCATTCAGAGGTCAGGACCATAGACCACAGGGTCTCCTGGGTTAGGGGGACATGAGGGGTACAAACACCTAAGCCAGTTGTCATAAGGAGGATGGACAGGCTGACTCATCAGTCACTGGACATAGGTCAGGGCTGGGCACGGAGGAACAGATACCCTCCTCGTGAAAGGGGCATCACATGGGGTGACCCGCAAGGCCTGTGCAACTGGGTTATCCTGAAGCAGCTACAGGTTAGTGTTCAGTGGGGACAGTGCTTGGTGATGTGTCCTCATGATCCAGGCTCCTCAGCCAGGCCTGAGCCTTGGCACAAGCCTCGTGCAGGAGGGGATTGGCCATGCCAGAGGCACAGAGCTTGGCATAGCAGCTTGGGCAGTAGCGGTAGGGGAGGGCTGGGAGCAGGGGAGGGCTGGGAGCAGGGGAGGGCTGGGAGCAGGGGAGGGCTGGGAGCAGGGGAGGGCTGGGAGCAGGGGAGGGCTGGGAGCAGGGGAGGGCTGGGAGCAGGGGAGGGCTGGGAGCAGGGGAGGGCTGGGAGCAGGGGAGGGCTGGGAGCAGGGGAGGGCTGGGAGCAGGGGAGGGCTGGGAGCAGGGGAGGGCTGGGAGCAGGATACGAATGGAGCTAGCAATGGAAGGGACTGACCAGGACTTGGTCCAAGCTGGTGGCAGGAGGGAGCTTCCTCCCCACCAGGAACCAAACGGCTCCATGTGGCCTGCCCCACAGAGACTTCGGGGATAAGGATGTGCTGGGAGCTGGGGAGGGCTGGGAGCAGGGGAGGCCTGGAGCAGGGGAAGGCTGGGAGCAGGGGAGGGCTGGAGCTGGGGAGGGCTGGAGCAGGGGAGGCCTGGAGCTGGGGAGGGCTGGGAGCTGGGGAGGGCTGGAGCAGGGGAGGCCTGGAGCGGCTGGGAGCAGGGGAGGGCTGGGAGCAGGGGAGGGCTGGGAGCAGGGGAGGGCTGGGAGCAGGGGAGGGCTGGGAGCAGGGGAGGGCTGGGAGCAGGGGAGGGCTGGGAGCAGGGGAGGGCTGGGAGCAGGGGAGGGCTGGGAGCAGGGGAGGGCTGGGAGCAGGGGAGGGCTGGGAGCAGGGGAGGGCTGGGAGCAGGGGAGGGCTGGGAGCAGGGGAGGGCTGGGAGCAGGGGAGGGCTGGGAGCAGGGGAGGGCTGGGAGCAGGGGAGGGCTGGGAGCAGGGGAGGGCTGGGAGCAGGGGAGGGCTGGGAGCAGGGGAGGGCTGGGAGCAGGGGAGGGCTGGGAGCAGGGGAGGGCTGGGAGCAGGGGAGGGCTGGGAGCAGGGGAGGGCTGGGAGCAGGGGAGGGCTGGGAGCAGGATACGAATGGAGCTAGCAATGGAAGGGACTGACCAGGACTTGGTCCAAGCTGGTGGCAGGAGGGAGCTTCCTCCCCACCAGGAACCAAACGGCTCCATGTGGCCTGCCCCACAGAGACTTCGGGGATAAGGATGTGCCTCGGGAGAAAGAGGCGGCTGAGGGTGTGTGGGGATCGGCAGGCTTTCTCCTGAAGCACTGACAGGAAGAGCAGGGATCCCGGCCCCACCAGACCTGTGGGACTGGCTGAGCTCGCTTCCTGGCACCCAAAGCCCGGAGTCAGCAGGTCCCAGCACTCTCCTCACAGCCCAGGAGAGGCGCCTCTGGAAGAGGGAGGAGGCAGAACGAACGCGGGCCTGAGGAGGTCCATTTCCCACCCTAACAGCCCCCCTCCCCACCTGGACCAGGGCCATCCTGTGGGAGGAAATGGGGTCACACACTCCAGTTCCAGGCCGCCAGGGCTGCCCACCTCCAGATCTCAGCCAAGCTCCTAGGCTCACAGGCCGCAAAGCCCTCAGACGCACATGAACCAGAGGGGGAAGGGCTGGTTCATTTGGGTCAGAGGTCATTGAGGCTGGCCCTGGGCTCTGTCCCAAACTTTGCCAGTGTTCCCTCTGAATCCTGTGGGACCCTCATGTCTAAGAGCTGTATGCCTGCCTGTCACTACCCTCCCAGGAAACAGTCTGGGCCTCTCGGCGGCCCAGACAAGCCCTTTGCTCTTCCTGAGCACCTGGGGCTCTGAGGAGGCCCACGGCCACGGGTAGGGCTGCAGCTCAGACTCCCAGCTGACCCGCGTCCCTGTCCAGCTCTGTTTAGAAGTCAGTGGCCCACCTGGCCACTTGCCCTCCGCTTTCCACTCAGCCACGCCTCTCACGGCCAGGTCCTATCAGGGTCGAGCTTGGTCCTGGGTGCCATCTGCAGTGACCCCCTTCTGACTTCTTCGTCACAAGATGGCAGGGACGCTCTAGTCCCACTTTCATCTGAGGAACGAGCTGTCCTGAGACCAGGATGCACAGCTCAAGCAGAGCCAGGACACTTACTGGCTGAACCACATGAGGCTGGGGCTGAGCCGATGGGACAACTGGGGGTGTGACCGCACTCCGGGGCTGCCTCCTCACCAGGGAGCAGCCTGCCCATGCCCAGCCCGAGGTACCTCCTTCAGCTCCTGTGCCACCGAGGCCAGGCGCTCGCCCTCCGACTGAGCATTGGTGAGCACGTTGCGCAGCTGCTTCAGCTCCGTCTGCAGCTCCAGCACCTTCCGCTCATAGTACTGCTCCTTGGAGGCCGACTCCTGGATCAGACTCTCCTCCCGGCTCTCACCATCCGCGGCCACCTTCCTGTGGTTCGTGTGTACCTGTCCAAATGCCTGCGGGAGAAGAGACACCGAGAGTAGGCCAGGCCAGCACTCCTGCAAGTGCACATGGAGCCAGACATGGGGTGGAGGGTAGGGAGTGGGGGGACTGACTGTAGATCTGTCCACTCATCCTGGGTAGACACCTATGCCCAAGGGGGCCCAGCCTGCATGAGGAGACCAGAGCATGAACCAGGACACTCAAAAGCAGCCAACAGGCCACCACGTGTGCCTAATTCGAGACTCCACTCGCCTGCCCAGGACCTGGGCACAGAGCTGAAATTGTCTGACAGGGGAGAGGATGCCGCCACTCCAGACCCAGGGAGGTCTTTGGGATGTGGGAGGCAAAGGGTCATGGGGGGACTCAGGGAAGAGCCCATGGGTGAGAGTAACTAGGCCAGAGTCCTGTGCCGGCGGGCGCCTCCCATCATGCCTTGTCCTCCAGGCAAGGGGCAGGCCCCAGGAAGTACCTCTACTTCTCTTTCCCTCCCACCCTGTACATCCCAGCAGCCAAAATGGAACCCCCACAGGCCAATGCTGTGTGCCCTCCCCGTGCCCGCTTTCCACAGGCTGCCCTATGCCAACCTCGGGAGAGGGGAAGACCTGTCTCTTTACAGGGCTCCTGAATAGCAAGGAAATTAATGCCTTTATTTCTTGAGAGAAACAGGAACATTTCCACTCGTTTACTATAATCTAGGTCTAGGCTAACATGCCAATATGACCAGACAAATATAATACTAAGTCCAGGAATTTAGTCCAAGAAGACGCCTGGGAAACCGAGCAAAGGTATGTATAAGATGCTACTAGGCAAGAGTGTTTCTAATATAACAAATTAAAACGTAGAAAGTGACTGGCCAGCCCTAGCTGGTTTGGCTCAGTGGATAGAGCGTTGGCCTGCAGACTGAAGGGTACCAGGTTCAATTCCGGTCAAGGGTACATGGCCAGGTTGTGGGCTCGAACCCCAGGAGGGGACATGCAGGAGGCAGCCGATCAATGATTCTCTCTCATCATTGATGCTTCTATCTCTGTCTCCCTCTCCCTTCCTCTCTGAAACCAATCTACACTAATAAAAGACAAACGTGCAAAATGACCGTACCTTTGCTACACCTTAAGCCATGCCCACCAGCCAATCAGAGCAACTATATGCAAATTAACCCAACCAAGATGGCGGCCGGCAGCCACGGAGCTGGAGCAAGCAGGAGGCTTGGTTGTCCCTGGCAATAGAGGAAGCCAAGCTTCCCTCCCTCCCACCCTGGCTGGCTCTAAGCTCCTCTCAAGGCTACAAAGTTTCAATTACAGAAGGTAAATAAATCCCAGAATAAAAAAAAAGAAAAAAAAGAAAAAAAGGAGAGGCTGGGAGCTTCCGTCGCCGGGGTTGGGGGGAGGGGGAGGGCTTGGCCAGCCTGAAAACGGCCCTCAGCCCCTCACCCAGAC
>NW_005370673.1:820934-822194 GCF_000412655.1 Myotis brandtii
CCCGCTGGCAGTGGACATCCCCCGAGGGCTCCCGGGCTGCCAGAGGTATGTCTGATTGCCAGCTTAGGCCCAATCCCCCGGGGAGTGGGCCTAAGCCAGCAGGCGGTCATCCTCCGAGGGGGTCCCAGACTGAGAGAGGGCACAGTCCGGGCTGAGGGACGCCCCCCCAAGTGCACAAATTTTTGTGCACCGGGCCTCTAGTAAAAATATATTTTAAAAAAGATTGTAAATCATATTTTTATAAGAGTCTAGTATTTAGAACCTGTAAAGAACTATTACTCAACAATAAAAAGATAACCCAATTAAAAAATGGACAAGAACTTGAATAGACATTTCTAAAAAAAGATGAACAAATGGCCAAAAAGCACATGAAAAGACGCTCAACATTAGTAGACATTAGGAAAATGCAAGTCAAAACCAAAATGAGACAGCATTTCACACTCACTAGAATGGCTATAGTTTGTAAAAATGGAAAGTGCTGGCGAATATCTGGAAAACTTGGACCTTGTACACTGGTGCTGCTGCTGTGGAAAACAGCACGACAGTTCCTCACCATGTTAAACACACAGTTACCATGTGACCCTCAATTCCACTCCTAGGCAGAGCTCCAAGAGAAATAATATACGATCACACAAACACCTACTGTACAAAAATGTTTATCATAGCCCAAAAGTGGAAACAACCCAAATGCCCACCAACTGATGAATGGATAAATGCAGTCTATCCAGAGAGAAACCAAGATGGCGGCATAGGTAAACACTGGAAATTGCTGCCTCCCACAACAAATTCAAAAATACAACTAAAAGACAAAACGGACATCATCCAGAACTACAGGAAGGCTGGCTGAGTGGAAATTCTACAACTAGAAGGAAAGAGAAAAGCACACTGAGACTCAGAGGAGCTGCGGAAGTAAAGTGCAGAGGTACGGAGGCTCACACGGCAAGGGCTGGCGACTGAGAACGCGGCTGTCTTTTTGAGTCAGGAGTGAGTCACAAGCCCCCAACTGCTCTGAACTGCAGTTCCGGGAAGTCTCTGGGGACCCAGACTCGTGCGGGGAGAGACTGGACGGTCTGGCAGCGGGCAGAACTCGGAATTCGAGGGCGGCTTTCTCTCAAAGGTGCTTGCAGCAATTACTGGGACACTGAGACTCGGGGCCCCTTAGGGCAGGGCTGAGGATCAGCCATAGCTGCTTGCTCCACCCTGTTGATCCCCTGAGACCCCGCCCCACCCAAGCTGTGCACAGAGGCTTTTGCATATGAA
>NW_005370673.1:823762-825256 GCF_000412655.1 Myotis brandtii
ATTGAGGGTGGAGGGTGGGGTGGGAACTGGGTGGAGGGGAGCTATGGGGGGGAAAAGAGGAACAACTATAATAATCTAAACAATAAAGATTTAATTTAAAAAAAATGCAGTCTATCCACAAAATGGGAGCACTGGCTGTTTATACAAAGAAATGAAGCACTGATACATGGAACATATAGGAGCTTTGACAATATTCTTCTAAGTGAAAAAGGCCAATCACAAGGGACCATATATTGTATGATTCCATTTACATGAAATGTCTACACAGGCAAACCTATACACAGAAATGTGACCAGCAGCTGCCCTGGGCGGGGATGGAGTTGGGAGGTTGGAACAGGTGAAAGCTAAGGGGTGCAGGGTATCTAACATGGGTTGTGGGGATGGCTACAAAGCTCTGTGAATGTACCAAAAGCCACTGAATTGTATTATGTGGATTATAGAAATAAGTAAAGCTGTTAAAATACAGCTGTTTTAAAAATTTAAAGGATAAAAAAAGAAAACCATGTTAACACTCATCAAAAGAAAGCTAGCCCTGGCCAGTGTGGCTCAGTTGGTTGGGCGTCATTCAGTGCATCTAAAGCAGTGGTTCTCAACCTGTGGGTCGCGACCCCTTTGGGGGTCAAACGACCCTTTCACAGGGGTCGCCTAAGACCATCGGAAAACACATATATAATTACATATTGTTTTTGTGATTAATCACTATGCTTTAATTATGTTCAATTTGTAACAATGAAATTGGGGGTCACCACAACATGAGGAACTGTATTAAAGGGTCGAGGCATTAGGAAGGTTGAGAACCACTGATCTAAAGGGTACCAATTTGATTCACGGTCAGGGCACATGTTTGGGTTGTGGCTCGATCCCCAGTAGGGGGCATGCAGGAGGCAGCTGATCAATGTTTTGCTCTCACATCGGTATCTCTCTCTCTCTCTTTCTCTCTTTCTCTCTCTTTCTCTCAAAATCAATAAAAATATTTTTGAAAAAAAGAAAGGTAGGGTGCTCTGAGCCCCAGGTCGGTCATCAGGGGCACTAGTTCCAGGCTGGTGCTATTGCCTATTGCCAACGAGCTTGGTGACTGGCAGATTACTTATCGTCTCTGGACTGCTGTTCCTCATCAACAAGAATGGAGATGGACTACAATAGGGATTGTCAAACTCTAATGTGTGTGAGAACCCCTGCTCTAGATGATTGCTCAGCTTTCCTTACGTAAGGGTCACTGGCTCGGAATAAAGTGCTTGGTAACAATGTCTTTGTGGAAGACCCGATAACATTTCCCTTTAGCACATAAAAATAATGTGACCCCCCCAAAAAAAGAAGATGAAGTGTTTAATTGGTACATAAATTGTCCTCAACCAATATCAGATGACCTAAAGCCTTCTCTTTCCTTCAACCCTAAGCAATGTTAAGCATTAACACTGGACTAGGAATTAAATTTCTATTACAAAAAAGGAAGGAAGGAAGGAAGGAAGGAAGGAAGGAAGGAAGGAAGGAAGG
>NW_005370673.1:825356-833594 GCF_000412655.1 Myotis brandtii
AGAAAGAAAGAAAGAAAGAAAGAAAGAAAGAAAGAAAGAAAGAAAGAAAGAAAGAAAGAAAGAAAGAAAGAAAGGCTCTATTAATATCAAATAAAGATTTCACAGCAAAAAAATACTACCAGAGATAGAGGGTCATTTCATAATAAGAGGTTAATTCACAAAGAGAACATAACAATTCTAAATGTTTATATACCTACTAACAGAGCTTCAAAATACATGAGCAAAACCTGATAAAACTGCAAGAAAAAATACACAGTCACTAACTAACTTGTCAATAGCAGCAGCACATACATTCTTTTCAGGGGCACATGGTACATTTACTCAAATAGATCAAATTCTGAGCCATTAGACATGTCTCAAACTTAAGAGAATTCAAGCCATAAAAAGTATGCACTCTGACCAAAGGGAATTAAATGAGAAATCAATACTGAAAGATAGCTAGAAAATTCCAAAATATTTGGCAATTAAATAACAGACTTCTAAGTAACTCATGGGTCAAAGAAGAAATAAAAAGGGAAACTAGAAAGTATATGTAACTGAATAAAAATGAAGTGCGTATGGGAATCTGTGGGATGCCACTAAAGCCAAGTACTCAGAAGGGTCTTTATAGCACTAACTGACTGTATCAGAACAAAAGAACAATCCAATCAACAACCTCAGCTTCCATCTTAAACACTAGACCAGGGACTATGTGCAAAGCTCAAGGCACAGCTAACAGCCCTATGGGGTTGAGCCTTTTCAACAGATGAGAAGACTGAGGCTTACCAGGCCGGGAGCCTGGGCCGTGTTCACAGCTGGTAAGAGCCTGGTGTTCACCCCAACTCACTGCACTTGATTTTCTCCAGACAACACTTCTCCAGGCCTTTGCCCAAATGGTTCGTGGGCCTCCTGCAGACCAAGGGATTAAGGCTCAAGTCCTGCCTGCCAGGCTGCCATGTTCCTCACCTCTGGGTCCCAGACACCACAAGCTCACTTGTCCCCAACAGAAACCCCAAGTCTCGCAGAGGCACGCTTCGGCTGTGAGCTCCCAGGAAAGGGGCTCTTCCCTGTTTTGGCTGGTCTTTGGGCCCAGATGGTGTCTTATGAGAGTTCAGCCAGCCCGTCAGAACTCTCTCTCTTTTCACTCAGTCACTCAACAAACACTGAATAGCATCATGGACAAGGCCTGCCAAAAACCCTCATGAAATCTCATCTTCTGGTGGTGGAAGTATAACTGAAACAACCACGCAGGGAAACTGTCTACTAACGCTAAGGACTCTCCTGTGCTCCAGGACGCTGGTACGTATGCATGAGAGAACGCATTTATAGGAGCATTATCTACAGAAACCTCAAACCACAACTTCCCAAGTGTCTGTCAACAAAAGAAAAATTGTGATATAATTATATGACAGAATACTACACAGAAATGAGTAAATTACTGTTATACAGACAACAAAGAAGAATCCTATATAATAAAAGGCAAATTGACCAAATGACGGAACAACTGGTCGCTATGATGCACACTGACCACCAGGGGGCAGATGCTCAATGCAGGAGCTGCTCCCTAGTGGTCAGTGCGCTCCCACAGGGGGAGCGCTGCTCAGCCAGAAGCCGGGCTCACAGCTGGCAAGCGCAGAGCGATGGGGGGAGTCTCTCCCGCCTCCGTGGCAGCACTAAGGATGTCCAACTGCTGCTGGGAGCGGGCCTAAGCCATCAGTTGGACATCCCCCGAGGGCTCCAGGACTGCGAGAGGGCACAGGCCAGGCTGAGGGACCACCTCCCTGAGTGCACGTTTTTCACGCACCAGGCCTCCAGTCTCACATGATGTTGAATGGAAGAAGCCAGACATGGAAGAGCATGCACTGTGTGATTCTGTCTATAGATACAGCTCCAAGAACAAGTAAAACGAACCTCTCTATGCTAGCACAAGTCAGGGCAGTGTGCCCCTGCATGGAGGGAGGGTCAGTTCCTGAGAGGGCTCTTGAGGGCACTCCTAGGGCTGGAGACGGTCTGATTCTTGAACTGGGCGCTATGTGTGTGTGTGTTCAGCTACTGAAAGTTCACATTTATGATTTGTACTCTATAAGCTTTTTTGCAATAAAAAGTAAAAACAAATAAACTAGAATAAGAGCAAATGAAACCCAGTAAAAACTGATCAGAGTAATCAATGGAAGAAAAAATACAGAGAAAAATCAATTAAATCAAAAGCAAGTTCTTTGAAAAGATCAAATCAATAAACCTTTAGCCAGCCCTAGCTGGTTTGGCTCAGTGAATAGAGCTTCGACCTGCAGACTGAAGGGTCCCAGGTTCGATTTGGTCAAGGGCATATGCCTGGGTTGAGGGCTCAATCCCCAGTGTGGGGTATGCAGGAGGCAACTCATCAATGATTCTCTCTCATCATTGATGTTTCTATCTCTCATTCCCTCCCCCTTGCTCTCTGAAATCAATAAAATTTATTAAAAAAATAAAAAATATATAAAATAAATAAACTTCCAGCCACACTAATGGGAGGAGGAGCACAAATTACCAATATCAGGAATGAAAAGCAATAGCAGTACGGATATTAAAAAGAATAATAAGGAAATATCACAAACAGCTTTATGCCAATAAATCTGATAACTTAGATAAAATGAACAAATTCCTTGAAAGACAAACTACCAAAGTCCACTCAAGAAGAAACAGAAAACCTGAATAGTCCTGTATCTGTGAAAGCGATTAAATGTGTAATTGTTAAAAACCCACAGACAACATGCTTGACCCAGATGGCTTCACTGCTCAAGTCAACCAAACATTTAAGAATGAAATCCAATTGTACACAAACTCTTCCAGAAAACTGAAAAGGAAAGAATACTTCCCAACTAATTTTATGATGCCACCATTACCCTGTAAACCAAAGACAGTACAAAAAAAGAATACAAATGCAAACAATTCTTCAAAAAGGTTTGTCAAATAAAACCCACCAACATATAAAAAGGATAAGGAATCATGACACAGTGGGACTTATCCAAAGAATGTAGGGTTGATTAACATTAGGAAAAAAAAAGCAATGTAATTCAGTATATTTACAGACAAAAAGGAAAAGCTATATGATCTCGAAAGATGCAGGAAAACCATTTCACAAAATTCAACATCCATTGCTGATAAATACTTTCAGCAAACAGAAAGGAGCTTGCTCAACCTGATACAGTGAAGGGCATCTTCCAAACACCTTACAGCTAACATTATTTAATGGTGAAAAATTGAGCCTTCCCACTTCTGCTCAACATTGTACTGGAATTCCCCGCCTGCAATGCAATGAAGCAAGAAAAACCAAAGGCTTCCAGATTAGAAAGGAAGAGGTAAAACTGTTGTGTGATGTGTTTTAATCACGTGTCACATGAGAATCTACACATAGAAAATCCAAAGGAATCTACAAAGGAGACACTAGACCAAATAAGTGACTTTAGCTAGTTTGCAAGATACAGGGTAAATATGCAAAAATCAAACTTATTTCAATATAGTAGGAATGAACAATCAGAAAGTGAAAAAAAATTTAATGCTATTTACCAGAGCATCAAAAATATTAAATGCTTATGTTTAGATCTAACAGTGTTTTGTGGCTTTTAGTGTGTGGGTCTTGTATATCTTCTGTCAGGTCTATAAGCATTTAATATTTTTGATGCTCTCGTAAATAGCATTAAAATTTTTTTCACTTTCTGATTGTTCATTCTTAGTATATTGAAATAACACACTAAACACCACAAAATATTGCTGGGAGAAATTAAGTAAATGGAAAAATATACCTTATCATACCTTATTCATGGGCCAGAAGACTCAATGGTGTTAAGATGTAGATTCTTCACAAATTGATTTTTCAATTCACCACAATGCCAGTCAATCCCCCACCATTTTTTTTATTTTTTGGTAGAATTAGACCACTTGCTTTTAAAATTCATATGGAAATTAACACTACCTGATTTCAATATTTATAAAGCTTTAGTATTTAAGATAGTATGACATTGGAATAAAGATAGAAAATTGATCTGATCAGAATAGAGAATCCAGAAATAGAGAATCTGGATTTAATAAGTGTATATTTATGCATTTAGCCAACTAATTTGACAGAGGCACAAGGCAAACTGATGGGAAAGGATACCTACCCATACCTCAGAGCATATATGAAAATTAATATAAAATGAATCACAGGCTTAAACATTAAAAGCATAAGATTTCCAGGAGAAAACAAGGGAAAATATGACCTTGGACCTGACCCATAAAAGGAAAAATTGGTAATTTGGACTTCAAAACTAAGAATTTATGCTGTTTGGAAGACAAGTTATAGACTAGAATAAAATCTTTGCAAATCACACATCTGATAAAGGACTTGTGTCCAGAATATAAGGACTCTCAAAACTCAGTAAGAAAAACATCCCCCCCACCACCACCAAAAAAAGGAAAGGGGGAAAAAAACAAAACAGTAAAAAATGGGCAAAAAGACTGAACAGATACTTCACCTACAAAGATGTATCTATGGGAATGGATGACATGAAAAGATGCTCAACACTAGAAAATGACAACTACAAGGAGATCCTACTACACATCTGCTCATATGTTGACAATTAAAATGCTTGGCCCTACCACATGTAGACACAAGGGGGAGCCATGGGAACTCTCCTAAGCTGCTGCTGCTGGGGAATGTAAAAGGGTGCAGCACCTGGGAAAAGAATTTGGCAGACTATTTTTTTTCTCTTTTTAATCCTCATCCAAGGATATGTTCCCATTGGTTTTTAAACATCCACATGAAAGAAAAACATCAATCAGTTGCCTCCCGAACTTGGTAATGAACCTGCACAGCCTATCCTATATAATAAAGAGCTAATATGCAAATGGTCGTCACACCCTCACGCCAGAACTGCTCAGACACTCAACACTGGGAAGAGAGGAATGGGGACCAGCCAGGCACAAATGAGCTCGTGAGAGAGAAATGGGGACCAGCCAGGCACAAATAAGCTCACAAGAGAGGAATGGGGACCAGCCAGCCTGCGGCCCGGGAGAGAGACAAGCCACCCGCCCCGTGGTCCTGGGAGCCAGCAGCTGCGACTGCGGCTGTGGCCAGGGAGAGGGATAAGCCGCCCGCCCCAGAGTCCTGGGTGCCTGCGGCGGCCAGATGGTGGGAAGCCCAGGTCCCAGGTGCCTGCAACCGGCCGGAGGAGGGAATTCTGGGTCCCGGGTGCGGGGCGAGGCAGAGGCAGTAGGGGAGCAGTTAGGGGCAATCAGGCCGGTAGGGGAGCAGTTAGGGGCGATCAGGCAGGCAGACAGAGGTGGTTAGGGGCGATCAGGCAGGCAGGCAGGCTAGCAGTTAGGAACCAGCGGTCCCAGATTACGAGAGGCAGTCAGACATCCCCTGAGGGGTCCTGGATTGGAGAGGGTGCAGGCCAGGCTGAGGGACCCTTGGACACCTCCCCCCCGCCATGCACAAATTTCATGCACCGGGCCTCTAGTATAAGGATATGCCCAGACTGGTAATCGAACCCACAACCTTTTGGTGTATGGGACAATGCCCCACCTGACTGAGCCACCCGGCCAGGGCTGGCAGATTCTTCAAATTTAAGAATGTATCTGACATATGGCATAGCAACCCAAGAGAAATAAAAGCACATATCCGTACAAAGACTCAGAGAGAAATATTTCTAATAGCCAAAACAAAACAAACAAACCGAAAACAACCCAATGTCCATCACTAGGACAATGGACTTTTTAAAAACTGTGGTGCAGCCACACAAAAGACCACCACAGGCACACCTCATCTCATTGCACTTCGTTTTATTGTGCTTCACAGACGTGTGTGTTTTTGCAAATTGAAGGCAAGCCCCTCCACCAGCTGAAGGATGACAACTGACTTTATACACTCACTTTTTGTGAGTGGTCTGGAACCCCACCCCCAATGCCTCTGAGGCACTCAGCAATCCAAAGGGAGCAGCTATTAATAAGCACAACACAGATTCATCTCAAATTATGCTTAGTGGAAAGCCAGACCAAGAAAACAGTACATGTAGTATGGTTTCATTTATATAAAAACTAGAAAATGTGAATAAGTGTACACCAAGCTCGCCTGGAGAGGAGGGGAGAGATTACAAATGGGTCCAGAAAACACATGAGTGATGAATACTTTCATCATCTCCACTATGTTACTGATCTCCTGAGTATACCCGCACATGAAAACTGATCAAACTGAATACTTTCAATATATGCAATTTACTGCTTTTCAATTATGCCTCAATAAAGCTGTTTAAAACAACATCTGGGATGTTTCTGAAGCATTCTACCCCTAACCTGCAGGATGGGAACCTAGGAGCCCCATCCCTGTGCTCACTGCTCCAGTCACAGGCCAGGAGGCTGAGGGTCACAGAGGTGGAGACCCTGGTCACTCGGTCGACCTGTCTGAACAACTCCTGACCGAAGCACCCTACTCCCACCTTGCACCATCCTGTGTGACCTTGAATTTATCTCAAAACCTGCCTCCCCATCCTAGGAAGCGCTCAGAGCAATGACCTCCACCATCTGCCTGGCAGACAGCCTCCAAAGGGGTCCCGCCTGGGCCCCCACCGTGCCCTGCCTGCATACTTGGGAAGAAGGCAATGCCTCCTTGACTGCAGGACACTTGTTTGGGCTTCAAGGAGGTGGTGGCAGTGTCTCTGTGATGTCCCCAGGGGATGCGCTGGCTGTGGGCAGCTGACTGCTGCTCCTGACCCACCCTTGGCCACTGCTCTGAAGCTGCCCAGACTGGGCAGGCCCCGACACAGCCCAGTGAGCCCAGGTGTGAGGTCACAACTGGCCTCCCTTCAAGTTCATCCACACAAAGGGGCACTGCCCAGACGTCCGGGCTGAGTGAGCCCCAAGTCTGGGGGAAGGTGCCGCTGATGCAGTGAGGCGGAGCAGAAGCAGCTGCCTCTGAGAGCCGGGGTGACGCAGCCGAGACACAGTGTCAAGAGCATGAGGCCAGCACTTGAGGGGCCCACAGAGCGGGATACAGAGGAGTGGAGTGAGCACAGGGCCCTGGGCTCCTGCTGTGCTGTGCTGAGCTAGAGACCACAGAGTTGGCCACAGAGACCACAGAAGAGGGCGGGGCTTGATGTGGATAGGGCTCTCATGAGGATATTCTTCCAACACACCAAACCTCTGCTCTCCTCTGTGGCGGGAACCCACTAGTGGATGGGCAATCCCCCTTCTGCCTCCAGAGGAACCAACACCTCCACAGCCAACATGTCTGACCGCCGTCAACATGATCCAGAGACAGAAGCAGATATGGAAGCAGAGATGACAATATGACCACCTGAGGAAAAGCACTCCTAGACTTGGGATCCGCACACTGCTGTGCCATGGGCCCAAGCCTGGTTCTGCAGGTAGTTTGCTGGGACACAACTAAACGAGTAAGCTGACACAGGCCAGTGTGATGCTGGGACCCCTGCCTTGAGTTCATGGGCACAAGGCCTGGGGCTCCCACACAGGGATGGTCAGTAACCCAGCAACCCGCTGGGGACTGAGAGCCTGATGTCCATGGGAATGTGTGGACTTTCCAGGCAAAAGGCCCCATTCACCTCTCCCTAACCTGCCCAGCTCAGGGCACAGGCCTCCTGCTGAGAGAAGGTCCCTTTGGAGTGGTCCTGGCCTAGACCCCACCCAACCTCTGGGTGGGGTGCCCAGGGCAGGGACAAGAATGGGAGGGTGCAAACAGGAAGGGAAACAGGAAGAGACCTCAAGAAGCTCCACATGCTTGTTACCAAAATCTGTAATAGTCATGGTTCCCCAGAGAAACAGAATCAAGAGGACATGGAGATACATATATATACATGTATACATCCTATCTAATAAAGAGGGAATATGCAAATTGACTGTCACACCATCACAAAGATGGCGGCGCCAATAGCCACAAGATGGTGGCGCCCAGTCCCCTCAGCCCCGCCTGAGTCCCCCTGTCCTTTCAGCCCCGCTGAGGGGGTGGCAGGCACGCGGTGCGGCTGGACCCATCCTCAGCACCCCAGCTGCCCAGGGCTGGCCCGAGGCTCAGGTAACCAGGGCCGCCCGAGGCTTACGCTGCCGGCAGTGGCAGCAGCAGAGGTGTGATGTGGCATCACCTTCCCCTGATCGCCGGGTCGCCTCCCGCCCCTGAGGGCTCCCGGACTGTGAGAGGGGGCAGGCCGGGCCAAGGGACCCCCCCTCCAGTGCATGAATTTTCATGCACCAGGCCTCTAGTGTGTGTGTGTGTGTGTGTGTGTGTGT
>NW_005370673.1:834517-844912 GCF_000412655.1 Myotis brandtii
TGGGGTGCATGCTTTCATGCTGTTTCCACCAAATTCTCACTCTGCCATCTGCATGATGCAACTGGAAACGTGATTCATCGGACCACATGACTTTTTTCCAATGCTCGAATGTCCAATCCTTGTGTTCCTGTGCAAATTGGAGATGTTTTATCTTGGTAACTGCAGACAGCAAAGGTGTTCGAACAGGCCTTCGGCTTCCATATCCCATACGATGCAGTGTACAGCTAATTTTTCTACAAATGTCAGGTGGTCATAATAATCTGGCCACTCAGTGTATACATATACATGAGCTCCAATGCCCAAGGGCAGGAGATGGATGTCCTGGATCAAGAAGGGACAGAACTCTGCCTTTTGTACCATTTGGGACCCAACAGACTAGATCATGCCACCCACATCGGGACACGTCCACTGAATCAAATGCTGGTCTCTTCCAGAACCAGCCTCAGACATGCCCAAAAATGATGCTTCACCAGCTGGGCTCCCTCAGTCCACAGACTTAACCACCACGCAGGCATGGGCTCCGCTGCAACAACGCTCCACTCCACTGCTGTGGTCGAAAGCATCCATTAACATGTGCAACCTGAGTAAAATGTTCTTCACAAGACCAGGCTGAGGGCAAATGTGGCGCGCAGGGGTCAGCACTTCGTCCTCACCTGGCACCCACCTAACAGACCCTAGCACCCAGCAGCCAGGAGAGCAGGTATGAGCACCATGGTGCCTGTGGCCCTGTGCCTGGCTGAGTCAGGCAGGTCCCTCCCCTTCACTGAGCCTGGCTGTAAACTGGGCCATCTGTGTGGCATGCCCAGCCCAGTGCTGAGGCAGCTGAAAGGACCTGGTCCACAGGTGAGACAGGCCATGTCAAGCCCAGTTAGGAGGTGTGCCACGGCTGGAAAAGCAACCTGCGAGTTCTGCCCCTGAACTCATGTGGGCAGTGGCCTCACTGTCTGCCCAGCAAGAGAACAGTGTGGGCATCTCTGCAACGAGCACTGGTCTCTGCTCACAGAGGCTGACTGATCTGAGTGCTGCAGGAGACTGAGGAGGGCCTCCTGGCCCCGGCAGGGAGCCATGCCTGCGGTCTGGCATCTGAAGCAGCAGGCACGTCACAGGCCAAGCCAGGAGCGCTGACTTCAGCATTCCCACAAGGAAGACAGGAATCCTTACAGGAAGTTGGCATTTGGGATTCTCAGCTCCTTTGTTGCTCTCAGCCCATTCATGGGCTGACCCAGCCCCACTCACAACCAGCAGGTCCCACTTCTCTCTTAAAGGGCCACCAGCCTACGCCTGGTAAGGGCAGTCCAGAAATTCCTGAGCTCTGCCAGCTGCCCATCTTATCCTTCTGCTGAGCTCCTTGCCTGATCTTCAACTGCTCCTGCGACCAGGGGCCAGGAGGCTCATGAAGTCTTTCTGGACACACACATCTTCCTATGCAGGCCTGAAGGAGCTTTGCCCGACCTTACCAGGTGGCTTGCAGCACCTTTAGCCCCTTACCAGCAGCACCGACTCCATGCCTGGCCTCAGATGGGTGCCGCTGGTGCAAAGACACCAGACACTGTCAGGCCCCAGGACCCATCTCTGTCCCAGCTGAGACCCCAAAGCCTGGGATCCTGGGGAATCAAATGACCAGAATCACAGTGTTAATGTAAGAAACATTCAAACCTGTGAGGAATTTTTGTGAGTTTACTTGAGTCAAACTGTCAACAAATGCCGGGAACCACAGCGGACTGAGATAATGCTCCGGAGAACGGCATTTTTGCACCTTGTTTTATACATTGCAATCAAAAGAGAAGACTGACGTAAGAGGGTTACATGAAATCCATTGGTGATAGATTAGGGAGGCGGAAGAAAGCGGAGTAGGGAAACCTCTGGGGCTGGATAAAAAGCGAAATGATAGACACACACTTCTCTCACTTAGGTGGGTGCAGGGTAGTTAACAGACAACAATTAACTAAGTAACAATGAGAGGATTTGTGTCTGCTTTGAGGGGTCCAGAAAGAAAAATTACTTTGACATTCCAACGATATGTGATCGTAGATGCAAAAAGACAATAGGCTCAGTTAAGATAAAGACTGACCTTTGTCAGGGAAGATACTGGCCTAGGACATGACTACCCACCATAAACTCCTTTTAGTTCAAAAATTTTAATTTCAGACCATCCTTTGTAGTTACCTTAGGTCTCTGATTTTGCAAGGCCACCACACAGGCCTTCCCTGAGCTCGTCAGGTTAGCAGGTGGCCCCTTTTTTCCATCATTGCCACCTTGGCTCACCAATGGTATTGATTATTGATCAAAGACCATCGGCACCACAGCCTCTCTATCTGCAACCAAAGTGAAGAGCCCCTGAATTGTGAGGTCCCCTTTCCCAGTTCTCAGAGCAAGTGTGCACCACCTTGGGCAGACGCTGGCCTTGGGCAGAGCTGGGCCAACAGGCAGCTGGAGCTCAGGGAGAGAGGGCAGTCACCATCTGCTGGCACATGTGCCCCCTGGCCCTGCTGCCAGCCCCACCTAACTGGCTGAAGATATAATTCACTGCTTCTGCCCTGAGGGAGGGAAAATCAAGCTCCATGCTAGCCCGCCACACTCTGTGCTCAACAGATACTGGTGGACTAACGGATTTCCCACAAAGCCACAGGGCTTCATCACTCAGCAGAGTCAGAGGGGGATCTGGCAACTCTGAGGACATGGTATGTGGGGGCCACACTCAGACGTTTCTGTGTCACCAACTCCCTCTGCAAGGGCCCGTCAGCTGTGCAAAACCCCATTTCCACTCACCAAACTCAAAAGGGGGCGCAGTCCAGTGAAGGTTATGACATTACTATTAGAGAAAGATGTTACAGCATTAGGAGATTAAAGTCTTTGTCAAAAGTTGATTAAACCTATCAACACTGCATTTGCTGGCCCAAACAGCTTAGTAAAAAATACGTAGTAATGGCAGACATGCAAAAATGTTCGACTGGGGATCTGGCATTTAGCAATCATTCCCCACCACAACACAGAGAAGACAGCAGCAGGATGAAGGACACAACCTTCTTCTCAAGGCAGCTTTTCCCTAAGGAAATGGAATCACAAGGGGATGGAACAACGTCACAGTAAAATAAAAAGGGAAGAAAGTACACACTGTTGTGCACCCACCAGAGTAGAACAAAATAAAAATATGTATTTACAAGTTTTCTGTACATCTAAAACTGCCCTATAAAAAAGCCAGAAAGATATTGGCAAGCACCTAAACACGTGAAAATTGATCTCTTCAATAATGTCTATATCAGAGAGGGCGGACAGAACAACACAACAGGAAACTATAAAAAAATAGAAACATCGAATTATCAGAACCGAGGAATCACTCCAAAGAGGTGCTGAGGGCGGGCTGCACTAAAAATACACATTAAAGGTAAAGAAAGGCAGACACTGAACAAAGAAACGAGGCGCACACCTCCCAAAGGGAAAGGGACACAACACAAAAGAAAAAAGAAAAAGCAACCAAGCTAGTATATTTTCTCAACCCAGCAATGATGTTACCCAGCACCCGTCACTAAGCAAGGACAGCAGGCCCGGCTTCCTCCCACACCCCAGGCTGGCAGGCACTGACTGTGGCAGGACCAGGGTTGGGACTCAGGGCTTCTCGGCCTCCAGTCACATCCCCTCCCAGCAGGAGACAGGAGGGGAGGGGCGGAAGGATGTCCTGGTCAGCATAGGCTCAATCCAGCTGGACCAGGTACAAGAGCTCCACAAATCCTTCAAAGGAAGGCTCCTCAACGCCATGCTGACTGAGCAGGCGAGACCTCAGCAAACAGAAGCAATGTCCATCTTGAGAATCATTATCGTGCCCCAGGAGCACAAAACCAGTGGCACCCATTCAATTCAACTTAAACAGTATTGATTAGGCACTGGCTAGGGGTCAGGCTAGGCCGAGCACAGTAAGTCCCCCATGCACGAGGGGCAGAGGGGAGCCGCGACAGCAATGGGCAGAACAGCAGTGAG
This sequence comes from Myotis brandtii, assembly GCF_000412655.1. Taxonomy (NCBI): domain Eukaryota; kingdom Metazoa; phylum Chordata; class Mammalia; order Chiroptera; family Vespertilionidae; genus Myotis; species Myotis brandtii. The sequence goes on from NW_005370673.1 coordinate 838,493, forward strand.
ATGCCCTCTGTACTGGGATGGACTCATGGGGACTTGGTGCACTCCTCCCTCCACTGAGGCGTTAGAAAGCGTAGGCCATAAAAAGAGCGTTTATCGCTATCGTCACTCTACCCACACAGATTTAAAATGACAGCAAATATTAACAAAGAACAGAATGCACTAATAAACAATGGACAAGCACTGGTGTCACTCCCCTTAAAAGGCTGAGGCAAGAAAATCTCCCACCACACTTTATAGAGACCAGAGAGAGGATAAATTAATTCCATATTGTTTACAGGTGATGATTTTAACTTCAAAGAGATCATTTAGAGACCTCCAACCCCCCAAATTAAATTTGGTTAGGAATACATAATAAAAAAAACAGCAATTACGTTTATAATCTCAACATCAAAATCATTATCACTTGAATATCACTTTAACTAGAAACATGGGACTTAGTCAAAAAAAATGATAAATACTCTAATAAGAAAGGCTGAACCCAGTCATTACATGGAGCTCACGTGACATGGGCCGCACAGCTGTACGGCTGAAGAAAACTGCCTGCATCCTCTGGGACTACTTCAGAGTCACAGTAATTTATCTGGTCCATTTAGCAAGCAAAAAGACTCTCCCCTCATCTCCACTAAAAAACGTAAAGATATAATTCACATACTCTAACATTCATCCTTTTAAAAAATATTTTTATTGACTTCAGAGAGGAAGGGAGAGGAAGAGAGATAGAAATATCAATGATGAGAAAGAATCATTGATCAGCTGCCTCCTGCACGCCCCCTACTGGGGATCAAGCCCGCAACCCCAGGCATGTGCCCTGACCGAGAATCGAACCATGACCTCCTGGTTCACAAGTCAACACTCAACCACTGAGCCACGCGGCTGGGCTAACATTCACCCTTTTAATATGTACAATTCAGTGGGTTTTAGTAAATTCGTAAGTTTGTGTAACCATCACCACTATGCAATTGCACGTTTTCATCACCCTAGAAAGACCTGAGCCATTACCAGTCACTCCCCAGCTCCCCTCCTACAGATCCTAAGAACCACCAATGTGTTTTCTGTTTCTATGGCTTCTCTCACTGAACTTGATTTCAAGCTTCACCCATGTGTACCAGTGAGACAGGCTGAGCTTTTCTCAAACGATGGGAATGCCCTTCAGTTATTTTCTTAAGCCTCTCCTGGATATGCTTCAAGTTTCTTTTCAAGCACTCACTCCCCAAAGAGCTGCCCGCCCACCTGCGCCCGCTGAGACCAGCCCTGTTCTGTGCCTGTGTGAAGAACCCAGGCCGGGATAAGTCCGATCCAGCAGCAGTTCAGGGAGCCATTTTCTTTTAAGTTTTTATTTATTGATTTGTTTGTTTGTTTTAGAGAGAGAGTGGAAGGGGAATGGGAGGAGGGGCGGAGAGAGAGAGAGGTACTGTTCCGCTTATTTATGCATTCATTGGTTGATTCTAGTATGTACCCTGACTACAGATGGAACCTGCAACCTTGGCGTATTGGAGACGACGCTCTAACTAACCAAGCTATCGGGCCAGGGCCAGGGCCAGGGCGCCATAATCTTCACTAGTGACTGCTCCCTTGGTGCACCAGCTCCCTTTCTCCTTCCCTCTACCTTGTTTTCAGTAAACCTCTTCTTTTGAATCTGTTTCATCTCCTCTTGATTTCTATCTTGAGGGGGCAAGAACCCCTTCAACAGCGACACCAGAACTTCTCTTATTGCCAAACACTATCCTGTTATATGAATGGACCACATTGTATTTATTCATTCATCTGTTAATGGACATACAGGTGGTTTCCACTTTGGGGCAGTTATGAATATTTCCGTTGTAACTTATGTATATGTTTTTGTGTAAACACATGCTTTTAATTCCTTTGGGCATATACATAGGAGTAAACAGATGGGACTTGTTAACTCTATGTTTAACACTTTTTTAAAAAATATATTTTATTGATTTTTTTACAGAAAGGAAGGGAGAGGGATAGAGAGCTAGAAACATCGATGAGAGAGAAACATTGATCAGCTGCCTCCTGCACACCCCCCACTGGGGATGTGCCCGCAACCAAGGTACATGCCCTTGACCGGAGTCGAACCCGGGACCCTTCAGTCCGCAGGCTGACGCTCTATCCACTGAGCCAAACCGGTCAGGGCTATGTTTAACACTTTGAGGAACTGCCAGACTATTTGCCAAAGCAGCTGCACCATTTTTCATTCCACCAGCAAAGTGTGAATTTTGATTTCTCTACATCCTCACCAACACTTGATATTGTCTGTCTTCTGATTTTAGCCATCCTAATGGGTGTGAGATCTCCTCCCATTAAAAGTCTATATATATATAACAGCCTAAGCGACCAAATGACTGGTCGACCAGTCGCTATGACACCAGGGGGCAGACGCTCAATGCAGGAGCTGCCCCCTGGTGGTCAATGTGCTCCCACAGCCAACCTCCCATGGCCGGCCAACCCCCTATCAGTCCCGATCAAGGGGCCGGCTGGCCCCCTCAATCAGCCCAGATTGCCGGCCAGGCCGAGGGACCCCACCCGTGCATGAATTCGTGCACCAGGCCTCTAGTAAATTAATATTAGTAACAATAATAGCTATTACTCTCATAATTCTGTGTAAACATATTATTTCACTTAATGCCTACTAGTATATCAAAGTTTTCAGGAGAAATGACATTCCCATTTTATGAACAAAGAAACCAAGGCTCCAAGAGGCCAAGGCCACCCTAACCGGTTTGGCTCAGTGGATAGAGCGCCGGCCTGCGGACTGAAGGGTCCCAGGTTCGATTCCGGTCAAGGGCATGTACCTTGGTTGCGGGCACATCCCCAGTAGGAGGTGTGCAGGAGGCAGCTGATCGATGTCTCTCTCTCATCGATGTTTCTAACTCTCTACCTCTCTCCCTTCCTCTCTGTAAAAAAATCAATAAAATATATTTTTAAAAAAACACAAGAGGCCAAGGCCTATTTTGGGTAGAGGGACATCTGGAACTCTGGGCCATCCAGACCCCTCACGCCAGCTCCTATCACTCCACTAGTGTCAGAAATACTGCCAGAGAGCAGGAGGATCTATATCCAGAGTAAACAAAGAACTCTGACATGTCAATAAGGAAAAGGCAGACACCCCACAGAAACACTGGCCAACGCTCTTCACAAGCGCCTCCAAATGGGGAAATGCAAATCAGCACCAGGCCAGCAAGGAAGACAAGATCAGAAAGGCTAGAATTTAACACAGAAAGTGCCCCTTTGGGTGGGGAGGAGGGTAAGAACCAGGAATACCCACACTGCTAGTGCAACCACCCTGGAAATTGCCTATCCTCCACTCACCAGACAGCCCAGCCCGTGCCATCCACACGCATGCGTACAGTGGTACAGAGGCCAACAGCTCAAACCTGGGGAGGGAAGCATGGTGAGTGCACAAGAGCCCTACCAGCAATGAACGTCGACAATCTGCAAATTCAGGCAACAGCACCTCATGACACAAAACACTGAGTGAACACACAAAACCTGTGGATGGGACTGCTGCGCAGGGGTGGGGAACCTTCCTTCTGCCAGGGGCCATCTGGATATTTATAACATCATTTGTGGCCATACGAAATTATCAACTTAAACATTAGCCTGTTCTATTTGGTCAAACATTTAATTAACTTGCCCCTAATGCCTTGGCAGGGTCAGACCAAATGATTTCACGGGCCACACGTACCCCACCCCTGGCCTACAGTAAGTCAAAAATAGGGAAATTCAGAGCCAGAATCATTCATTACCCCTGGACAAAAGCCAACGTGCCCCCAGGCTGGATATACCCCAGGGAGCCAATCCCTCCTTACTAAGGAGACAGAGGCACCAGAGATCAGATGAAAGATCAACTTCCATAAACGCACTTCAGCAAAAACCTGCTACAAGAACGCAAGGTCCCGTCAGGAAGGGGGACGAGAAGCAAGCTGCAGTCCCCCGGGCCACTGCGCCCCAGCACCCAGCCACACAGCCTTGCTGGCAGCTGGAGAGAACCAAGGGAAGCCCCTACAGCAAGTATGTCAAACTCTGTGGCCCACAACGAATGTTTTTGCAGCCCAGACAATATAATGGTATGTAAGAAATGGTTTAATAAAAATTTTGTAACTTAATTTTTACAATATCCTGTTATACATAATTATTAATAACGAACTACAACGTTTGCTAATGACTGGTTACTATAATTGTGTTGCATTCATTTTCCTTACGTGCCTTACGCGCAGGCGCACCATTTCTCTCCACTAATACTAGCAACGAATATTTTAGCAGTGGATGGCCATGTCATTAGTCTTGGACTGACTTGTTTGGTGTGCGCAACAGGAAACATTTCGCTTTTGGAGAACCAGAAAAATAGGTTTATTTGCTTTACGCTTATTTATTTGTGAAGTTATTCAGTGTCTGGTAAGCTAATGTTCAAGAAAAAATTTTAATTTTTATTAAAATGTTCTATTATTTTATGTTAACGATGACTCATTTATTTCAGCCCTTTGTAATCAGCATGTCTCTATCGAAATAAACCTACGTTTCTATGAAAATGGAAGCTTTTGTTTTTTTGTGGCCACATAAACTTAAACGGTGTTTATTTGGCCCGTCGTAGCCTTTGAGTTTGACATGCTTGCCCTGCAGACACCTGAGCAGACAACCAGGTCAGGGGAGAGGGCATGAGAGGGGCTCTCGACCGCAATCAACGGGGAGGCACCCAGGGAGGCCACCCTAAGGCCCCATGGGAAGTTCCGAGGCACCCAGAAACAAAGTGGCTCAGCAGGGCCAGCTCAGCTCTCTGCCCCCAGGCTCCCACCAGGCCCTCTGCACCCTCCCAGCTCTGAGGGGTCAAGGGAGATGGAACAGCTGGGAGAGGCCGTGGAGGGCGGGCACTAGCCCATGCCTATGCACTTCACAGTCTGTGCTAACGGGAGCCTATTAGCTTCTCTCTTGGGAGAGATCTCCTTTCACAAGTAAGAAACTGAACTCTGAGAACAAACAACTCCACATCTTTTCCCAATGGAACCACCACAAAGACAGGAAAGAGGCAGAAGAGGTTGAAAGGCAAAACCAGGATCAGGACCCACAGCCCCACTGCTCAGCTGCCTGAGCCTCAGAATCACCCAGGGAGTCGGAAACAACCGTTCCAGGTGCAGGCACACCCGCCAGCCGGCCCTTCCCAGCCTTGGGGTCTGGGCCTGGAGTCTGGAATGTGCTGCTAGGCCAGGCCTGCTTCGCGGATTTATGGAGATTCTCTCCCTCCTGGCACTCAACCCCTCCCCAGGTGCTGGGTGACTGACGTGGCAGAGAAGAGGCTGGCCTTTTTGCCAGGGAACCAGGGGGCTGTCTGTGTGTCCATTCTGGACATGGGGAGATGGGCCTACCTCACAGGAATTGCCAAAAAAGGTGAGAGCTCAGAACTTCACGCCTGGGTGTTCACGTAGCTGTGATCCTGAGCGCCAGACATGGGAACCCCGAGGTCCCCCAGAGGGAGGTGCTAGTGACTCGGGCACGGTGCTCACAGAAAATCAACCACCAACATGGGCAACTCCATGCCTCTGAGGAGCCAGATACAAAAGCCACCTGGGAACAGCCATCAGCACAGATGTCTAGAACAGAGTCTGACCATACAGCGAGGTTGCAGGGCCCCTGGGCGGGGAGGGACTGGAAGGCACATGAGGATGACCCTCACCAGGGGGCACCCACAGGAGCCCAACAACCTGCGTCTTCTTATCAGGGAATTATTCCCCATTTTAAAATGAGAGCTGCTGACGAGACAGAATCATCTGGGCAGCAGCCAGAGTCACTCCAGAGCATCTGTCCCTGGAGGTGAGAGGCCCTGACAGTGCAGCCCGCGCTGGAAGAGGTGCTCGCTCCACCTCACAGAGAGTCCCCCACATCCCGACAGGCGGTGGCTGGGTCTCCTGGGCAAATAGGGACGGGCCAGCAGGGTCTGCAGGAGCAGCTTCCTGGAGCCTCTGGGAGGGAAACCACTGGGGGTGGGAGGGGTGTCCAAGCTCCCACATAAGACACAACCTTCTGGAGGGCTACAAACTGTGTGAGTCCCCACTGGGTCCCCATCAGGCCACATCTCAGAGCCAGGAGGTCACCAGGGGGCCAGAGGGTCTGCCCCGGGGCAGCAGGAACAGTGCCGAGGGCTACCCAGGGACCTTCCCTGCAGACCTGCCTCAGTCTAATGCCTCCTGAGGGCTGGCACTCTACCATTTGAGTTCACAAACACAGACTGGGGCCTGGGGGAGGCAAGGCCCGACACCCAGATACACAGTGCGGGCCAGGATGTCCTCTTACACGGAAGGAACGCAAGCACCTGGGCACCCCATGCCAGGCACTGAGAACCCACACCTGGCAAGTGACAGGTGCTCAGCAAATACCTGTAGATGAACTGGGGGTCAGGGAGGACATGGGGACACTGCG
>NW_005370673.1:844991-849432 GCF_000412655.1 Myotis brandtii
ACGGACCACACCACAAGTGGGTGGACGGGAACACCGGGTCCAGGGCATAGACAGTGCCTCCCCAGGTCTGCTGGGAAGGCTGAGGGGCTGCAGGGTCTGGGGGAGAGGTGCTGCAGGCGTCTCCTCTTTACGGCTCCCCCTAGCCAGCAGGGACAAAGCCCCAGGGACTCAGAGGCAGAACAGCCCCCAGCCTCACCCCTCTACCTGGGTGTATCCTCGGCTCATGCACACCTCCAGAGAGACTTCTCTAGGTCCAGCCCAGGGCAGGGGTGGTCGTGACGTCGCAGGGAGATGCAGACACAGAGGTGGGCCCTCCCAACAGCACGTATTCAGGGACGGGGCACCCTCCTGGGCCCCAATGCAGACAAATGCAGAGCGACATTCCATCACATGGGCAGGAAGCCTTCAGATCCCAAAGTCAGCTGGAGAGACAGGATGGGGCTCCCAAACTCATCTCCCCCCTGGGGTCCCTTCGGAAGCATGAACACTCCCGCCTCCCTCAACCACCCATGTCCCATCCTGAGACTGATCACGGACTCCTGAAAGCTCACCAGGTGATCCTGGCCTGCAGAAAATGCCGCCGTATCACACTGGCTTTGCAGGTGCTTCCACTGGAACCTAAGTCAGCCGAGAACCACACAGAGCCAGGTGCTCATGGACCTGCCAACCCACCGAAAGGGACACCCATGGCCACCCAACGAGAGACTTCAGCTCACCACCCTCAGCCTGCTCACCCCATCCCCTCCACCTGGCTGAGAAGCTCCAAGAAGGACCCCCAGACCCACTCCCTCCTCCCTTGCTCTGAGGGCATGCCCTGAGCAGACAGGTGTGGTGGGTATGGCACTGAGCCCCTGGGAATGTTTGGAGGCAGCTTGGGAAGGCGTGGCTGTGTCCCCAAGGAGACAGAGAGTGCCATTGCACTTGATCGTCACAACAGCAGGCAAAGTAGAAACGTTCACCACTCCCATTTCATAGGCGAACAAACCGAGGCTCAATGAGGTCAGATGATTTGCCTGGTTGGCACCATAGGACTTCTCACTCCAAAAAGTTTTCCTCCTCCCAGAGCTGGGGTGTCCCAGGAGGGGTGGAATGTGCTGGAGAAAGAGTGGGTCAAGGATGGAGCTGGACCCCAAGAAGGCCCAAAAGGCTCACCTAGCAGGTGGGCAGGGAGGAACCTGGGAAGGCTGCTCTGGCCCTTGCAGGAGAGGGCAAGTTCCTCCTGGAAATGGGGGGCAGGCTAGAGGCTGGGCACACCGGCACACCCTACCTGGCGGACAGCCCTCACCCATCAGACCAGTGTGCCGAGAATCCACAGCCATCCGAGTCCTAACAGGGTCACGTGTCTGATGTCTATCCTCTCCATTGGCCGGCCCTTCCCACTGTGTGGCTTCCAGCCTCAGTTTCCCTTCAGAGCACTTACATGCTGGCTGAGGGAACCAAAGACTGGGCTGTGACAGTTATCACACACCACTCGCCATGTTTGTCCCATCTGCCCACGTCCATCCCATCGTCTACTGCACCCCAGCTGCCTGGGGCAGCGTCCAAGCACTAAGCTGCTTTTAGAAAACTGGCATCCACTCTTGGGCAGGAGAGATTTAGGCAGAATTGGGTGCTATTCAGAGAAGATTACACCCTAATTGCCTCAGTGGCAGCAGACAGGCTTCTGGCCAGCTGAGCCCCGGGGCTGGTGGCAGGCTCCACAGACCCTGGCTCTTCCACTCAGGGACACAGAGGCCAATCCGAGGGCCTGGGGACAAGCCACCATCTTCCTCAGCAGCTGGCTGTCTGACAAAACCTCCATTCAACGGCCTGCAGTCAGGGCAGGAGGGACAGCTGTCCAGCTCCATTTGTCCCAGGCCTGAGGATGGCTAGGACAGGGCAGCCGGGACTGTGCGGGCTGGGAGCCCCAGGATAGCAGCCCGGTTGGAGTGGCCGGGCTTTTTCACTTCATCTCTAACCTCAGCGCATTTTAGGAAGGGACACTCAGCAAGCTTCAAGGGAGTGCCCAGAGACTGTAATTCAGGCCATGTCCCTGTAATGAGTTCTGCGGCCGGCCTCGGGGCGGGCATGGAGCCCAAGGAGAAGTGGGGTGGCTGCGATGCTCACAGGACCCTCCAGGGGCTCCAGTAGGTGGATGGACCTGTCAACAGCTGCAGCCAGGGTGAAAGGAAAGTCTCAGGGACCAAGTGTGCCCCACGTCTGGCATTCTGTCATAGTCGCCCTCGCAGGGTCAGTCCCAGGTGCCCCAGGGACAAAGATCACCTGACTTTAGGGGCTCCCAGACCTCGAGGAAATGAGGACCCTGACATGAAAAGAGAGGAGAAACAGGCTCAGGGAGGGACAGCCCGGACCCTGAGCTAAAGCCAGGTATCTAGTCTCCCAGCCTCAACCCTCCACCCCGAACACCTGCAAGTTGAACACCTGCAAGTTGCCCGGAGGGGCAAGGCCTGCAGACCCTTCCTGTGCCACACCTGTCTGCCTCCAGGGTCAAATGCAAAGGCAGTGCGTTAAGCAGCTTGCTAGTGGTGTCCCCGGAGGAAAGTCAGCCCAAACAGAAGTCCTGTGCCCAGCTTACAGACACGGAGGAGAGAGAGAAGCCTCACACTTGTCCTCTGTTGAGAATCTGACCAACTATTCTAGTGATTTTTCTTTCCTTCTTTTTTTAAAAATCCTCACCCAAGGATATGTTTTTATTGACTTTTTTAGAGAGAAGGAAGAGGGAGAGAGAGGAACATCAATCGGCTGCCCCTGATGTGCACGCCCTGACCGGGAATCGAACCCGCAACCTTTTGGTGTATAGGATGATACTCCAGCCAACTCAGCCACTCAGCCAGGGCATGATTTTTCTTTTTAACCATTTGCATTCTACTACTTTTTCTCAAGACAAGAGAAAAAATTTTTTAAAAGGAGCCATCATCAATTGATGGTGACCAGGACCAACCCTGCAGTCTGGGCCCGTAGACCCGGGCTGCAGACCCCAGGCGGGTGTGCAGTCACACCATCAACACCACAGGCTGAAGAGAAAGCATCGCCAGTGACGCAGAAAAAGACAGAAACCCAATAAAACTAGTAACACACAATCAGGAGCAGGGCTACGGCAAAAGGACAATCACACAGATCAATGGGACAGAAAATGGGATCAGGGGCCAGAAGCAGACCCACATATACAGCCAACTAATTGTTTATAAAGGAGCAAAAGCAATTTCATTGAGAAAGTATAGTCTCTGCAATAAATGGTACTAGCCACACACATGCAAAAAAAAACCCGAATCTAGACACAGATCTTAAACCTTTCACAAAAACTACTTGAAATGAACCACAGACCTAAATGTGAAATACAAAACTATGTCTAAATAAAAACATAGGCAAAAATCTATGTGACCTTGGGTTTAGTGATGAAAATTGTACCACTGGAAGCATGATCTGCAAAATGGTATTAAATTAAAAACTACTCTGTAAACAACACTGTTAAAGGAATGAAAAGACAAGCCAAGAATTACTTGCAAAGTAAAACTTATGCCCTAACAAACGTGTGCACTGGATGCTTACAGCAATTTTCTTAATAATGCCCCAAACTGGAGGCAACCAAGATGCCCGGTCTGAAAGGATAAACAAACTATGTGGTACATCGAGACCAGGGTTGGGGGACGTCCAGCCCCGAAATCATTTGGTCTGGCCCTGCCAAGGCATGAGGGGTGAGTTAATTAAATGTTTGACCAAATATAGCAGGCTAATTTTTTTAAGTTGATAATTTTATATGGCCGGGATATATTATAAATATCCAAATGGCCCTTGACAGAAAAAAGGGCCCCTAGTACTGATCAAGACAATGAAATATTATTCTGTGATTTAAAAAAAAAAATGGCTATCAAGCCCTAGCTGGTATGGCTCAGTGGATAGAGCATCGGCCTGCGAACTGGATTCGATGCTCCTGGGGGGTCCTGGGTTTGATTCCAGTCAAGGGCACATGCCTTGGTTGCGGGCTCCATCCCCAGTGGCGGGTGTGCAGAAGGCAGCTGATCAATGATTCTCTCTCATCATTGATGTTTCTATCTCTCTCTCCCTCTCCCTTCCTCTCTGAAATAAATAAATATATATATATTAAAGAAAAAAAAAGGCTATCAAATCACATAACAACACAGATGAATCTTAAACACATATTGCTAAGTGAAAGAAGCCAGTCTGAAAAGGCTATGTACTGCATGATTCCAATGATGTGATATTCTGGAAAGACCAAAACTGTGGAGACAGTAAAAGATCAGCAGTTGTCAGGGGTTTGTGGAGGGAGGGTGTTGCATAGGTGAAACACAGGAGATTATATATATACTAGAGGCCCAGTGCACAAAAATTTGTGCACTCAGGGGTAGGGGGTCCCTCAGCCCGGCCTGTGCCCTCTCGCAGTCTGGGACCCCTCGGGGGTGACCACTTGCTGGCTTAGGCC
>NW_005370673.1:850222-856814 GCF_000412655.1 Myotis brandtii
CTCATGTTCGCTTCAGCTGCGTGGCTGCCCGACGCCATCTTGGTTGGCAGTTAATTTGCATATCTCGCTGATTAGCCAATGGGAAGGGTAGCGAAGTTACGGTTAATTACCATGTTTCTCTATTATTAGATAGGATACACACACACACACACACACACACACACACACACACATATATTGATTTCAGAGAGGAAGGGAGAAGGAGAGAGAGAGATAGAAACATCAATAATGAGAGAGAATCATTGATCGGCTGCCTCCTGCACCCCCCCTACTGGGTGGGTCAAGCCCGCAACCCAGGCAAGTGCCCTTGACCAGAAATGAACCCGGGACCCTTCAGTCCGCAGGCCAACACTCTATCCACTGAGCAAAACCGGCCAGGGCAGAAGATTTTTTTAAGGTAACGAAACAATTCTGTGCGATACTTTAATGGTAGACAAATGACACTGCATCTGTCAAAACCCAGATGATGTTACAGCCCAAAGAGTAGGTGCAACCTTTTTAAAAGTCACTTAGGAGGTCAGTGGATCCCAGGATGAAATGTTGAATGTGGTAAAATAATCGCACTGTATTACAGATGGATAAAACCACTTCACTGAAGGGAATGGGGCATAGAGTGCTGCATAAGTAACTTATTAGGAAATAAGTAGAGTGTGTGAGACCAAAGCAAAGGGAGCTGCACATACGACTCTAGTCTAGTTGGTAAACTGTTCCCCAAGGGGGTTCAGGTCAGCAGTTGGGACAGCACTGTGAGGTGTGCAGGAACAGAATGGTTGCGGCACTATGGCCAGGGGGAGACTCAGGGCTGGAGACATGAGGATGAGCTCAGGTCAGCTTCATACACACACAGGTGGCTACATCTACAAGTGTTCATAGACATGTGCAGAGGACACACATCTACCCCCAGGCTGTCGGCTGAGGGCCGGGAAGCAGGGATCCTCCCGGCTACTTGGAGCTGAACCAGGACGGGGCAGGGATGTAAAGGAGGAGCCTGGAGCACCTTGCTGTGCTGGAAAGTAAGGAGGTGCTGAGAAAGGAAGGGAGAGAGGGAGGAAGAGGGGGAATCACCACAGGCATCTCAAAGGGGCACAGTAGCCAAATGAAAGAGCTTCCAAGGACCAAATCAGAAACAAGTTGAGCAACCAAGTAAAGCAGCATTGGATTTTAACAAATATAAACATCCATGAGCCCACACCGATATGAATGAATAGATGAATAAAGAAAGAGACAGGGCTCCCATGCAGAAAAATTCCAAATAATGTCCAAGGATGCCCTCCAGGAGGAGTGCCGGCGCACAGTTTGGAACGGGGAAAGGACCTTTCTGGCGCAGACACTGACAAACACCTCAGCCAGGCGTCCAGGCCACCCTCGCCGGGAAGTCACTGACCCTGACCGGATGGATGCGGGGAAATGGCACTGCACCTGTGTCTTCCTCCCCTGACCCATAACCCTATTCCAATTACAAGAAAAATATCAGACAAATCCTAAACAAGGGACATTCAACACAACACCTGACCAGTCCTCCTCACAACTGTCTAAGTCACCAAAAACAACAAAAGTCTGAGAAACTTTCACAACCAAGAAGAACCTGAGGAGATAGGACAACTGTCCTGTGGGATCATGGACGGGTCCTGGAGTAGGAAAAGAACAGCAGATAAAAACTAAGGCTATCTACACAAATGTGAACTTCAGTGAAGAAAGAGGCATGGCCGCTGGCTAACCACGCTCCGGGAAGATGCTGGTGGCAGGAGGACCTCTCTGCTAGCTTCACAACTGCTCTGTAAGTCTCAAAGTTTTCTAAAGGAGCTTCATGTTAAAAATCAACTGGAAAAGGCAGCACAGTGTAGCATGTGTTAAACAATTTAAAAAGACACAAATGCTGCAACACACATGGCACTGTATCCTGACAAGGCCGCGTGCCGGGGCCGAGGCGTCTCGGGGGGAGTGGGCCTTCTGAAAGGGATGCAAAGTTGCACCAGATCTGGGTGGGTGGGTCACTGGGTCAGGTTCTATGCTCACCTGGTGTGTTCTGGGGACAAAAATCACACATAAGCAAATGCTAAAATCTCATTATGCTCACACTGTTCCCTCAAATATCATCCACTCTGGAACAAATTAGCACTTTTCTTTTTTTTTTAAATCCTCACCTGAAGATATTTCTCCATTGATTTTTAGAGAGAGTGGGAGAGAGAAAGACAGAGAAAAACATCGATGTGAGAGAAACACATCGATTGGTTGCCTCCTGCACAAGCCCCAACCAGGGCCCAGGCCGGGAATGAACCTGCAACCGAGGTCCATGCCCTTGACCAGAATCGAACCCAGGACCCTTCAGTCCACAGGCCAATGCCTATCCACTGAGCCAAACTGGCTAGGGCACAATTGGCACTTTCTAAACAAGTGTTACAGCAGAACTGAGTGCTTCACGGAAGAAGATATAAATCAACCCCCCCAAACACCATTTCTCCCTCAGAACACTGGCCACAAGGATAAAGGCCACCACAGGTGCTGGTGAGAATGCAGACTGGCCCCGAGGCTGCTCGGAGCTTGCCCTCCCAGAAGGGGTGGAACATTCGCAGCCCCAGCATCTGCACCAGGTAACATGGTGACTGATGGCAGGCGGGGCTTTGGGTCAGGACTGTAGGCAGTCTTCCTGGCACACCCCCTTCCAGGGGCCAGTGTCCATCTGACCACCCAGGTCACATTTTACAGCTCTCAGGGAATCACTCCGGCTGGTGGGACAATTTGGACCCTGCAGCAAGTGCAGGATGGGGGGTGAGGGGCAAGGAGGGAGGAGAGAGCCCAGGCAATCCCAGGCAGCAAACCACAGGAGCCTGCAGAATGGGGTCCCGGTCCCCGCTATGCCATCATTGAGAGGGAAGCTGGCCCACTACCAGGGCTTCAGGGACACACTGGCCGAAACCGAGGCCCCGGGAGGGCACCGCTCAGGGTCACATCAAGCATTGCTAGCACACAGCATGGGCTGTCACCCTCACTCTTCGGGCCCCAGCATCCCCTCCTGTGGAATGAAGATAAGAGCCTCCCTCCTGGTTCAGAGAGAGCTGGCAGCTCTCAGCATCACAGTCAGAACAAACCCAATGGGTGACCAAGGGCCCCTGCAGGCACAAGTAGGTGCCATAAGGCTGGTGTCCTGACTAGATGCGGGACGACAACCCAGCAACCCAAGAACCAGGCCACATATCAACTGAAGGCATCATTCTGGCCAACTTTTTTAAAAAGAGAAAGTTAAGAAAAGATAAGAGTGTGTGTCAGTCCTGAATGGAGCTGGGAGAGCAGCTCTAGGTTTCCAACAGGGAGGCAGGAGGGGCGACTGCCAGACAGGCTCACGAGGCTCTGTCCATAAAGCAGCAAGGCCTTCTGCATGGAGTAGACCCGGATGCAAACAGAACAACTGCAAAGCTGCCTTTATGAGCCAAAAATGGGGAATCCAAACGATGACCAGATAGGAGACAGCATTAAGGAATCATTATTAATTCTGTCAGGTGTGAAAATTCACCTACCGTTATCCTATATAATAAAAGGGTAATATGCAAATTGACCCTAACAGTGGAACGACCGGTCACTATGACACTCACTGACCACCAGGGGACAGACGCTCAATGCAGGAGCTGCCCCCTGGTGGTCAGTGCACTCCCACAGCGGGAGCTCTGCTCAGCCACAAGCCGGGCTCACGGCTGTAAGTGCAGCACCTCCTCAGCAGCGCTAAGGATGTCTGACGGCGGCTTGGGCCCACCTAAGCCGCAGTTGGACATCCCCCAAGGGCTCCCAGGTTGCCAGAGGGATGTCTGACTGCCAGCTTAGGCCCAATCCCCCCCGGGAAGTCCCAGACCTGCAGGACGGGCTGAGGGACCTCCCCAGAGTGCATGAATTTTTGTGCACCGGACCTCTATTGTTTTATAAAAAAAGAGTTACTTTCTCAGCACAACACAATGTACTTACAGAGGAAGTGAGGCAAAGAGATGGCAGAGAGACACATTCCCTCTGCTCTGGTTATACTTACAACTTCCCCTAAAGAAGGTGGAAGCATTATGAGGGAAGCAATGCAGAAAACTGTCTTTAAAAAAGCAAATCTGTGAAATACAAACCACACAATTATTTTGCATGATACAACAGACTCAAAGTGCACAGTGCCTTCTGAACTATGGAAACTCCTGTCTTTACCCGCTTGAATGAAACCTGCTTTTCTGCAACTCTGTGCCTTTTTAAAAATGACTGTTGCAGCCGAAACCGGTTTGGCTCAGTGGATAGAGCGTCGGCCTGCAGACTGAAAGGTCCCAGGTTCGATTCCGGTCAAGGGCATGTACCTGGGTTGCGGACACATCCCCAGTGGGAGATGTGCAGGAGGCAGCTGATCGATGTTTCTCTCTCATCGATGTTTCTAACTCTCTATCCCTCTCCCTTCCTCTCTGTAAGAAATCAATAAAATATATTAAAAAAAAAAAATGACTGTTGCAAATGCTCAGTCCACCTCCCATGGCAGAGCCCAGCGGGCTGGCAGGGTTTAATGCCCAGGACAGCAGCTGGACACAGGGCCTGGGAGGGCCTCATGTGTCAGAGCCTGCAGGGTCGGGCCAGCCCTGGCCATGGGACCTCTTCACCTCACTGTCTAAGAAGAAACCAAATCTTTCTTTACCCCCAATATGTGTAGTGGCCCTTCACCCAGAGTCCTGATATGGCGAAGGTCTAAGGGGTGACTGCCCCAAACTGATGAGGGGAAGCTGACCTCCTTCGCAGGAAGTGATGAGGGGGCGCGGCAGGAGCCCATGCTGGTCTGGCCGTGGCTCTGTCCCAGGCAGCTGCTCAGGCCCAGGGAGCCTCAGCCACCAACCCCCTACCCGCCACCCCCGCAGGCTCAGGTGCACCAACCCATGCAGTGACCTGCACCCTTGCGACCCATCCTGGCTCCAGTGGGCAGAGCTGCTCGTCGAGGGCCACACAGCTAAGGGCCCAGCAGGATCCAACCCGTCCTGGAGCCAGTGTGAAAACCACAGCCCCGTGCAGCACAGGCAGCACCTCCTCGCCTCCCAGGCAAAAGCCACCTTTGGGCCACAGGCTCCTGGTCCCAGGCCTGGCCACCTGCTGCCCTTCCTGTAGGAAAGCAGCTCCATCAGTGCGCCAGTCTTGAGTCCAAGGCCATACCTGGGGACGTTGAGGCGCACAGCTGCTCCCCCCAGGCCGGCAGATGGAAGCAGCCCAGGTGCCGCGGCAGTCAGTCTCGGCGCTTTTAAAAGTGAGGGAGCCCCAAGAGGGATTCACAAACCCCTGCCCGACACACCCTCTGCTTGTGGGACAGCAGGGAGTGTCAGCAGTACAGCCTCAGTGAGCCCTGGAGTCGCAGCCTTTGGACATCTGTAGCTGCCTCTCCTGGCTGGGGACCAGCAGGGCCACATCAGCACCTCAGGGTTCCCCAGTCCCCCCAAGTCGTGCCTCTTCATGCCAACAGCAGAATGCACACCCAGCTCCGGCTCCAAAAGCGCTTGGCCTCTCCCTGCACTCCAGCCCCAAGGACTCTGCTCCGAGGACCAGGGCACTCTCAGCAGGCGGGAGAGCCCTCCAGGCTTCAGCCAAAGCAGGGCTCTTCCTGCCCCACGCAGAGGCCTCCAGTCGCCCTGCCCTCCTCAGCAGGTGCCTGCCCTTTCGAGACAGGCTGCCTGGGCTCCTAGCCTTGAGCAAAACACGCCTTCTCTGCACCTGCCTCAGTTTCCCCATCTGTACAATGGCTATAAGAAGGTGGTAACCCAAGGGCTGGTATGAGTCAGTGGGGCCTCGGGAGGCTACGACAGGAGCAGCTCAGCTGCAGGGGTGAGACCAAGTGGCAGCGCTCACCCACCCCATCTGGCTGTGACTTCTGCAAACACATGGGTTGGGGAATCGGTGCCAAGGACCCCTTCCTACGTAGTTTGAGCTGCTGAGCCTTCCTTAGTCGCTCCCACCCATTCTACCTCAGTCTCCCCATCCTCTGCGAGAGATTATGAAAGGGAGGGAAGGGAGCAAAGGGGACAGAGTAGCTGCTCTCATCAGCTCTGCCCCAACCCTCCTGGCTGCTGAGCCTGCAGGACAGGAGGGATGACGGATGAGGGTTGGGAGCTGGGCTCAGGCAAGTCCAGAGGGGGTGGCAGAGGAGGCTCAGAAGCACCCGGCAGTGAGGGCAGCACAGGCTGGGCCAGCTGGAGGCCCCAGGCAGCAGGCTTGGGCTGCCCTCTGGGAGATGCAGTGGGGACGCTACAGATCACACCAAGCCAAGGAGCAGAGTTGGTGGCTGTGGGAACAGCAGGGAGGGGATCCGGGTCTGAGAGGTGGAGGGAAGGAGCTGAGGCCACTAACCAGCAAGTGTAAGCACTTCCTGTGTGCCGGACAGGCATTATGCCCAGTTTATGAGATGCCAGAGCTCACCAAACTGCACCCCCTGCTTCCCCAAGATGTATGTATATCACACAGTCAAGATCCTGAGGTGGCAGAGAGGGCGTCCAGACCTGTCTTCTCACTCTCCCTGGGAGCCAAGAGATGGTGGGGCTGACACTGCATCAGGAACCTGCCCCTGGCCTGAGGCATGCCTTCTCACCCTCCACCCCCGCCC
>NW_005370673.1:856842-858554 GCF_000412655.1 Myotis brandtii
CCTGGTGAGGACCACCTACTTCTGGCACTTACCTAACCCTACCAGACAGGAGTTCCCACCCAACGCCTGCACCCTTAAAGCTGCAGCTGAGGACACAGTGCCTGCACCCCACCAGACAGCTTCCCTCCCTCAAACATGGTATTACCTACAAATGTTGGACAGGAGTACAGGAAATTCTGTTTGCAGCATAATTTGTTAGTAACTGAATCCACTTTAGTTCAATGAAGTTTTAAAATAATTAAGATAGTTCACTTCTCTACAGGAGAAAAAAATGGGCCCAACAAATTCAGGGTGGGGCAAAAATAGGTTTACAGCTGTTCACATGAAAAATAATACAATACTAATAATAATACAAGATTAAACTGTTCTACATACTCACAACTGTAAACCTACTTTTGCCCCACTCAGTATTATCTACTTAAATGTTGATTTTTAAAATAAGAGTCAGTGTTTCCAAGTATGAAATGGGCACAAAATAAATAGGTTGACAAGAGCCTGTACTGGTACAGGTATGAGCGAACTGGTGCAAGCTTTCTGGCAACATCTCCTGAACAGACTCATCTTCCTCCAGCTTCTGCCAGAACTTCCCACCGGCAATGGGGGAAACTGAACTCAGGGCAGCAGAGCGACATGTCCAAGGCCATGTGGTCAGTGCACGCAGGAGCCAGGAGGTGACAACAAGCAAGCAGGCACCTGGAGGACACTGTGGAACTGACCCACCTTCCAGCACACCCACTAAACGGAGCCAAGATTCTTGCATTGGCCAAAATGTTTGTCCACAATCGAAAAGAGCTAACAAATGAAAGGTCCTTGAGTGGAAAGCAGTTCTCGCTGCAGTCATGGGTCCAGCCCTTCTTACAGGGTCACGAAGGCAAGCTTGTGAGCACAAGAGGGGGAGCAGGGATCTGAGTGCTGTGGGGGTGAGCCCCATCCAGGGAGACCCTGGGTGCACCCCTCCCACCCCCCAAATGGAACCCTTGTTGGAGGGGCCACATGTTACTCCTCTTGAAGATCCAGTGCCAGCCAAGCCTGGCTCAAAGGAGCCCCAATACTCGCTGACAGATGTCAGGACCTGGGGTGAGTGAGTGGCCACCTGCCTTCCCGCCCGCCCGTGTCAGTCGTTTACTGATGCTAACCTGAGCACCTACTCTGCCAGGCATGGCTTCCTTTATTCTCTCCTCCCCACCTTCACAAGAGCACTCTACTGGACTCCCCAGTGAGGCAGGGAGGCTCTGACCAGTCCAGGCACCGGTCTCAGGCCACTAGGAGTGTTGGTGCCAGGAGGTGGGGGTTGGGGGAAGCAGCTGGCATGGTGGATCCCAAGATCAAGGGCCAAGAGCCCGCCAGGACAAGGGGAGTGTCAGGTGGGGAAGGGGCACCCTGTCGGGGAAACTGACACCATGCCCCGCCTTTTCAAATATAAGACCCTCCTCACAAGCCTTATGGGTGGGCCATGCTGCAGAGAGGAAGCCAAGGCCCCGTCCTCCTCGCTCCCGCACAGGCTGGGGAGAAGCTGGCGTTTAAGTCACTAGCACACTTCCCGCAGGGCTGCCCGAGGACCTGACTCCTCACCCCGGAGGGAAAATCCGTGACACACGCCCAGAGCGGCCCGTCCCGGCGGCAGGGAGAGCCGGGAGCGCGCCCACACAGGAGGTGGGCGGAAGAAGCTGGCTTCCAGGGCAGTGGGGGGAATGGTGGGAGAGCTGACTGCG
>NW_005370673.1:860403-864485 GCF_000412655.1 Myotis brandtii
CAGTTCTGGCCGCGCAGCCTGGCCCTCCTGTCGCGGCTGGTGCCCCTTCGTGATCGCCACCTGTGAGCCGCCGCGGAGACCTGCCGACACCCTCCTCCGTTCCTTTAACCACCGTTTTCATTGCTGTGTCTGGTTCAGACTAATGGCCCCACACTGTTTCTTCACTATTGCCGCCATTCCTTCTCCACCCATGGCTTTGCATTCTAGAGAAGAGATTTCATTCATTAGCATTATGTTCTTACTAGAGGCCTGGTGCACGAAATGCGTGCACTGGGGGGAGGTCCCCGCATCCTGGATTGGGAGAGCCCAGGCCAGGTGGAGGGACCCCACCATCTGGCTCAGTCCCAGAGGGGCAGAACCCCAGCAGTAAGCTAACCTGCCGGTGGAGTGTCTGCCCCCTGGTGGTCATTGCAGGCCATAGTGGGCAACCTTAGCATATCATTAGCAAATTATGCTTTGATTGGTTGAACGGGTGATCGGACACTTAGCATATTAGGCTTTTATTATATAGGAGGATTTTACTCAGCGAGTTTTTTTCTGTTACTCTCCTTATTTCCTTAGATGCTCAACTGGCAGGTTTAGCCAGTGGGGGCTCCTCCAAACTGCCTCCTGTGTTCTTTCAATATGTCATAATATTTGAGCATTTTCTTACTTTCTAGCACAAATTGTTCCAGAATCTTGTATTCTGTCCCAAATTGGCATCTGTTATTTCTCCAAGAAGCTCTGATTCCTTTTAATGGTTTAATGTTTCATTTGTTTGAGAAGAATGTCATAATTTTACTTGTGAAATTTTTTAAAAAATGAGGGCATTCAACCACAGTAAAAGCAGGATGCCCAAGGGGCCTCATTTCCCTAGGGCCACGCTGGTTTTAGCCCTGAGAGTCCCAAGTCCTGGGAACCCTTCAGGCCCGGGCACACCAGCCAGCCTAAGGGAGAGATCCCAGGGAAAAGAAGGGAGATGGAATAAGCCTTGTTTGAGGGGGTCACACAGCCTCAGGGAAACATCCCCTTCTGACCCAGGATGGCCAAATTCAGAATCCCCACCCCATTCTTCACCTTCAAGTAGAGCTAGCCTGAGGAGGGGAGGGGGAAGACATTGACCACTGAGCTTTGAAGTTGGATAGGCTGCTGGTAGAAGGGGGACAGGTAGCGACTTCCAGGTGCTGGGTACAGGACCTCTCATGGCTACTGTGGGCTTCCTGCAAGAGGGACATCAGGGTTAGAGCCGTGAGGGAGGAGCCATG
The DNA here is from genome assembly GCF_000412655.1 of Myotis brandtii. NCBI lineage: Eukaryota > Metazoa > Chordata > Mammalia > Chiroptera > Vespertilionidae > Myotis > Myotis brandtii. The sequence continues at coordinate 861,648 of NW_005370673.1, forward strand.
ATGTGTGAGTGTTGGCGGTAGGGGCATCAGGGAAGGATGTCTTGAGAAGGTGAGACCTGTGTGGAGACCCTAAGTATGCTCAGGAGGTGGCCGTCAGGCTGCCACAATAGGGGACTGGCAAGAATGAGAGAAGCAGGGCCATCCCTTGCTGAGTTCCAACTCCCCAACATGGATAGGTACCTGACCTACATCATCTCATTGAGTCCTCACAACACCCCAAGAGGTGGGAATTATGCTATTTTCTTTGACAAATGAGGAAACAGGCTGGGCAAAATGCTCAGTAAGATTCTCCACCTTCGTAAACCTCTCATCCGATTTCTCAGTCTGACAGCTAAGGACAGACCCAGCCTCAGCCTTCTGCCATCCTGACTGCCCCTTTGTGGCTTGAGCCCCATTGTCCAAGAAGGGGCCACAGGAGAACAGAGGCAGCGTTGGCATAGCAGGATGCCAGGGAACACCCTGCTTGTCCCCTCAAGAATGACTGGGTGACCTCTAGCCTGGGGGCAAAGGAATATGACATCCTCCCAGGAATTCGCTCTTCCTTTGTGAGGCAAGACTCCAATCTCCCACTCCTCCCAACCTGGGTGAAGGGACAGGATGCTCATGTGCAGTGTCCAGGCTGGGCTGGAAAAGGTCTTTCCTGTTTTTTGCCCAGGAAGCTGGAGTATTGTGTTTTACAGGAAGGACAAAATTGCATGTCATTTGCATTATAATCAAATCCATAACTGTGTCTTTCTAGAGACAGTCACTGTTTTTTTATAATGCATTTGAAAAAAGAAAAGTTACATCTTCTGAAGGATCCATGGAAAGGACTCTGACATTTTCAGATCATCCCCTTTGAACTGGATGAAAATTATTAGAACTTTTAGGGTATCTAGATTTATAGAAGTACTAGCAGGGAAAATCAAGAGAGACAAATTGATGATTCTTATTTGTTTGTTTGTTTGTTTGTTCAGACATAAGGAAACTGTTTTCTTAAAGCAATTTGGTAAATTGTGTATTTTTTTTCTCCCTAATTTGTTCCTCCAGAATTTGGCAATTCTTAATGAGTGAATTATGGCAATACGTTTCTTTGTATGAATTCAATAAGATCAGTTTTCAATGATGGTTTTATTAATCAAGACTTTGACTGAAGTGTCATATTTAAGAGAGTCATGTCTGGACTCTGGATGTCACCAGAAGATTTAAAACCAATAAGAGTACTTTGGAGAAAGCCTGGTTCCTTGCTTGGTCACCTGGTAGCCCTGAAAACGGATGACGCTGGAGCATTGGGCCATACCTGGCTATCACTGGTGGTCAGTAGAAGAGGGATGGGAGCAGCGAGGGCGCCTCTGTGTCCCCGCCCACCCCCTTGCACAAGCTGTGCTGTGACGAGTAGGAAGGCTGCTGCAGTGAGCCTTGAAGCCAAGGGCGCAGGCACGGATGGAGCCATCACAAGTGCAGATCTTGATGAGGAATTCACCCAAGTCTGCAGGTATTTTAACCAGCAGGACTGATGGCAGACTAGAAGGCTGGTGCACGATATTCATGCGTGGGTGTGGCCCCTAGGTCTGGCCGGAGATCGAAATGCGAGCGTCTGGCATGGAAGGGCAGGTCCCAGCTGACCTCTGGGTCCTGGGCAGCACCTGGACCCCCAGGCTCCCACGAACCCCCCCTCTGCCTGAGTCATTGGGCCCCCACCTGGCTCCCTCAGCACTTGGGAGCCAGGCAGTGGCCCTGCCCCCTGCTGCTGTGGCTTGTCGCTGTCTGCGGGGCGATCGGCAGGGTGATTGGGCCCCGCTTGCACCCGCCTTGGCCAGGCGCTGCCCGCTCACCTGCTCCACAATCCTGCCATGGTCCTGCTCTCGTCGGGGCCCATCAGGGCCAGCAGTGCCTCCACTGCCACCCACTGCACGTGCTGTGTTGTCTGGTGGTCAGCACACATCATAGCAAGCGGTTGAATTCCTGGTCGAACTCCCAGTTGAGGGGACAATTTGCATATTAGGCTTTTATTATCCTATATAATAAAGAGCTAATATGCTGATTAGACCGGATGGCAGAACGACCGTCCGTATGACCTTGTGAATGAAGCCAGGGCTGCGAGGGCCGAGGCAGCCGGGGCTGCAAAGGCCAAACCCCTTGCATGAATTTCGTGCATCAGGCCTCTAGTATAGGATAATATCCCATTGTATAACTATACCACATTTTTTTTTTATTCATTCATCTGCTGATGGATACAGGTTGTTTGCACCTTTTAGTTATTATGAATAATGCTGCTATATACATTGGTGTACAAATATCTGAGTCCCTGCTTTAAATTTCCTTGCGTGTAAACTAGGAGGGAATAGCTGGATCATATGGTAACTCTAGGTTTAACCTTTTGAGGAACTGCCAAACTGTTTTTGCAAAGTGGCTGCACCATTTTACACTTCCACCAGTAATGTGAGAGGGTTTCCATATCTCCACATCCTCACCAACACTTATTATATTCTATGTTTAAAAATACAGCCATACAAATGGGTGTGACATGGTATATTATTATGATTTTGATTACATTTCCCTAATGACTACTGATGTTAATCACCTTTTCATGTGCTTACTAGACATTTGTATATCATCTTTACAGAAATGCCTATTTAAGTCCTTTGGCAGTTTTTTTAATTTTCTTTCTTTATTTATTTTATTTATTTATTTTTTAAATTAAATCTTTATTGTTCAGATTATTACATTAGTTACTCTTTTTTCCCACCATAACTCCCCTCCACCCAGTTCCCACCCCACCCCCCGCCCTCACTCCCCACCCACTGTCCTCATCCATAGGTGCACGATTTTTGTCCAGTCTCTTCCCGCATCTCCCAC
>NW_005370673.1:865888-868693 GCF_000412655.1 Myotis brandtii
TTCCATGGAGCTGCAAACTGGATGGTCCCACTCTGACCTCTGGGCTTCCTGGCTCCTGGATCTCTAGGGAGGTGCTAATCTAGCCTTTGCCTGAGGCTATCCAGCGAAAGTCTCCCTGCAGGGCTTGGGCGGGGCGGGTCCCATGGGATCAACAGGGCGGGGTTAGCAATTATGGCTGCTCTCAGTCTTACCCTCAGAGACTCTGCTTCTCAGTGTCCCATTAATCCCTGCAAGCCCCTTCGGAGAGAAAGCTGCCCTCGGGTTCCGACTGATGCCAGACAGTCCCGCTTCTCCTGTATGAGTCTGGGTCCCTAAAGACTCACCCGGAACTGGAGCTCAGAGCCTGAGACACCCTCCCGATTGAAAACGACAACCGCGCCCTCAGCCACCAGCCCTCTCCGCACGCACCTCCGCACCTTAGTCTTTCACCTCCGCACTGCGCCTCCTCTGAGTCTCGGTATGCTTTTTTCTTTCCTTCTAGTTGTAGAATTTCCACTCAGCCAGCCTTCCTGTGGTTCTGGATGATGTCCGTTCCGTCTTTTAGTTGTATTTTTGAAGTGGTTGTGCGAGGCATCAATCTCCGGTGGTTACCTATGCCGCCATCTTGGTTTCTCCTTTGGCAGTTTTTGAACTGAGTTGTTATGTTTATGTAGTTGAGTTGTAGGAGTTATTTCTGTATTCCAGATATTTATTGCTTAATAGATGTATGCTTTAAAAATATCTTCTCCCATTCTGTGGAGTTTCTTTTCACTGTTTGAAAGTCTTTTTATACACAAAATTTTTAACTTTGAGAAAGTTCAATTTGTCTATTTTTTGTTTGTTGCCTGTGTTTTGGTGTCATATCAAAGAAATCATTGCCAAATCCAGTGTCATGAAGATTTCCCCCTAGGTTTTCTTCTAAGAGTTTCATAGTTTTAGCTCTTACAATTAGGCCTTTGAACCATTTTGAGCTAATTTTTGTATATAGAATAAGGTAAGTATCCAACTTTATTCTTTTGCATATGTTGTATATCCCATTTTTTCCAGTGCCATTTGTTGAAAAGGCTGTCCTTTCCCCATGAATAGTATTGGCACCCTTGTCAAAAATCAAAAACCTTATATGTGAAGGTTTATTTCTGGGCTCTCTCTCCTGGTCCATTAGTCTCTAGGTCTGTGTGTATGCCAGCACCACACTGTTTTGTTTACAGTAGCATTGTGGTAAGTTTTGAAAGAGGGAAGTGTGAGTCCTCCAAATTTGTTCTTCTTTTTCAAGATTGCTTTGACTTCCTTAAGATTCCAAATAAGTTTTAGCAAAGGTTTTTCTATTCTGTACAAAATGTGGTTTGGATTTTGGGAGGAATTGCCGTGAATCTTTAGAATGCTTGGAGTAGTAGTGTCTTCTTAACCATATTGTCTCCCAGTCCGTGGACACAGAATGTCCTTCCATATTTATGTCTTCTTTAATTTCTTTTAGCATTGTTTCGCAATTTCCAGTTTACAGGTCTTTTGCCTCCTTGGTTAAACCAGTTCCTAAGTATTTTTATGCTATTTGAGTGGAATTGTTTTCTTAATTTTCTTTATAAAATGTTCATTGTTAATTAGAGAAATACAACTGATTTTTGTATGTTAATTTTATATCTTACAACTTTGCTGAATTTGTTTATTAGCTTTCATAGGCTGTCTTGTGTTTGGGAAGTTGGTGTGAAATCTTTAGAGTTTTCTACATCTAAGATGGTATCATCTATGGACAAAGATAATTTTACTTTTTCCTTTTCAATTTGGACGCTTTTATTTTTCTTGCCTAATTGCTCTGACTAGGACTGCTAATACTATGTTGAATAAAAAGGGCAAAAGTGGGAATGCTTGTCTTGTTTTTGATCTTAAGAGTGGAGCTCTCAGTCTTCCACCACTGAGTATGGTCTTTACTGTGGGTTTTTCATATATGGCCTTTATCATGTTGAGAAAGTTTCCTTCCATTTTTAGTTTGTTGAGTGTTTTTATCATAAAAGGGTGTTAGACTTGGTCAAATGTTTTTCTGCATCAATTGAGATGATCATGTGGATGTTTGGCCCCTTCATTCGTTAATGTGGCATATTACATTGGTCAAGATTCCCATCCAACTTTGCATTCTGGGAATAAATCCCATTTTGTTGTGGTGTGTGACCCTTTTAATATATAGCTCCTATTTTGTGGAGGATTTTTGTAACAATATTCATAAGGGATAAATGGTCTGTAAGGAACATGTTTTTAAGGTATTTTAAAGGCATTTTAGACTCTTTTATCTCACACCAACTGACTCAGAATATATATATGCTGAGTGGCCAGATTATTATGACCACTTGACTTTTGTAGGCAAATTAGCCTTACACTGCATCATATGGGATATGGAAGCAAAGGCCTGTTTGAACACCTTTGCTGTCTGCAGTTACCAAGATAAAACATCTCCAATTCCCACAGGAACACAAGGATTGGACAGTCGAGCATTGGAAAAAAGTCATGTGGTCCAATGAATCACGTTTCCAGTTGCATCATGCAGATGGCAGAGTGAGAATTTGGTGGAAATAGCATGAAAGCATGCACCCCACATGCATGAGTACAACCCTTCAAGCTGGTGGGGGCAGTGTTATGATTTGGGGAATGTTTTCCTGGCATGATTTGGGCCCTTTAATTCGTGTGGAACAACGTCTGAATAGCACAACATACCTAAGTATCGTTGCTGATCAACTTCATCCTATCATGTTGCTGGCGTATCCCAATGGAGATGGCTTCTTCCAACAAGACAATGCGCCATGCCATGGTGCTCGTATTGTGCAGGAGTGGTTTCAA
>NW_005370673.1:868830-876865 GCF_000412655.1 Myotis brandtii
GTGGAGTCAATGCCAAGAAGAATCGCCGCAGTATTGAAGGCAAAAGGTGGCCCAACGAAGTACTGATGGGGTGGTCATAATAATCTGGCCACTCAGTGTATATGTTAATGCTCACCGGAGGACATTTTTTCCATTGCTTTTCAGGGAGAATGGAGGGAAGGGGATTAGGAGGAGAGAGAGAGGGAAAAAAACACACATCGACGTGAGAGAGACACATTGATTGGTTGCCTCCTGCACAGGCCCAACCAGGGACAGGGAGCAAACCTGCTGCAACCCAGGTACGTGCCCTTGACCAGGAATTAAACCCGGGACCCAGAATGCATGGGCCGATGCTCTAACCACTGAGCGAGCAACACTGGCCAAAATGTATTTTAAGAAATGTTTATTTTCTATGCACATTTCTTTTAAAATAAATTCCTGGGCCCCTTTTCTTCTTCTTCCTCATCACTGTCAGTGACCTTGGCTTGTTGGATGCTGAAGGGAGTTGATGCAGGGATGTTCAGACTCTCTCCAAATCTCCAAGTCCAGCTGAGGCATGGGTTTAGGCACCCTTCCCCTGTGGCTGTGGTGGTTATAGTAAGAGGTCCCATCCATGCGCTCACCACTCCGAGAATCTTCCCTGTGTGCATTCATTTGGAAAGTCTTTGAAAGAATGGCCTCTATTTGAAGCTGAAAACATAGCCTCATGTTTTTGGTATCTGTCTTCATAGTCACCAAGGCATCCTGGCATTGGACTTGGAGAATTTCCATAGCCAGAGGGAGGCCGCCTATAGGGCATATGCTTATGAATGAAGCTGCTATAAACATTCATACACAGGTTTTCATGTAGACTTACGTTTTCTATTCATTTGGATAAATACCAAGATGCGTTATTGCTGGATCATATGGTAAGACAGTTTCAGTTTTGTAAGAAACCGCCAAACTGTCTTCCCAACTGGCTTACCATTGTGCACTCCCACCAGCAGTGAATTAGGGTTTCCTTGGTTCCACCCTCACCAGCATTTAGTGTTGTCAGTGTTTTGGATTTTGGCAATTCTGATACATGTGTAGTAGTATCTCATTGTTGTTTAAACTTGCAATTCCCTAATGACATATGATGTGGAGCATCTTTTCATATGCTTCATTGCCATGTATATATCTTCTTCAGTAAGGTGTCTGTTCAGGTCTTTTATCCAATTTAATCAGGTTGTTCATTTTCTTATTGTTGAGCATGTAATATTCTTGAAATAACAAGTGAACAGATTGGTGGTTTCCAGCGGGTGAGGGTCGGGAAGGGTGTGTGAGGGATAAAAGGCAACATGAGAGACCCTGAGGTCATGGAAATGTTCTGTCTCCTGCTGTGATGTGTGAATGAATATACATGTGATAAAGTTGCACAGAACTAACACATAACTAACACATAGTGAGTACATGTAAACCTAGTGGGATCTGAGTTAAATGAGTGGCTTGAATCAAAACTAGCTTCTTGGTTATGATATTGTACTATAGTTATGAGAAATACAACACCCTTAGCTGGTTTGGCTCAAGGCTAGAGTGTCGGCCTGTGGACTGAAGAGTCCTGGGTTCAATTCCAGTCCAGAGGGCGTGCAGGAGGCAGCCAGTCAATGATTCTCTCTCATCATTGATGTTTCTATCTCTCTCTCCCTCTCTGAAATCAATTTTTTAAAAAAAGAAGAAGAAATACAACATAAATATAAACTGAGAAAATATGATGTGGCTTTAATTTGATGAGTAAGGCCTTAACCCAAAGTGCTCATTTCTGTCAGAGATAAAAGAAACTTACAATATTAAAATACATATTTGAACATGAAAAACATACAGATAAAAGTAATACCCCAACAAAATATACAAGCATATATTTCTTTTCATTTTAAAAACTGATAGTTTATGATACACACGGTTTCTCTCTTTTTAATTTTTAAATTGACTTTAGGTTGGGAGAGAGAGAGAAATGTGAGAGAGAAACATCAATCAGTTGTTCCCAAACACACCCCGACCAGGGATTGAACCCACAGCCTGACATGTGCCATGTGCCCTGACCAGGAATCGAACCTGCCACCCTTCGGTGCACAGGATGACACCCAACCAACTGAGCCACTCCAACCAGGGCTACACCTGGTTTCTTATCAGCATATGTTTTTATGGCCACACAGTACCCCATGGTATAAGTATGCCATACTTTGTCTCCATCGATAGGCATTTAGGTTTGCTTCCGGTCTTTTACAAGTATACCAGGAAACATCTTGTGGAGTCAATGCCAAGAAGAATCGCCGCAGTATTGAAGGCAAAAGGTGGCCCAACGAAGTACTGATGGGGTGGTCATAATAATCTGGCCACTCAGTGTATATGTTAATGCTCACCGGAGGACATTTTTTCCATTGCTTTTCAGGGAGAATGGAGGGAAGGGGATTAGGAGGAGAGAGAGAGGGAAAAAAACACACATCGACGTGAGAGAGACACATTGATTGGTTGCCTCCTGCACAGGCCCAACCAGGGACAGGGAGCAAACCTGCTGCAACCCAGGTACGTGCCCTTGACCAGGAATTAAACCCGGGACCCAGAATGCATGGGCCGATGCTCTAACCACTGAGCGAGCAACACTGGCCAAAATGTATTTTAAGAAATGTTTATTTTCTATGCACATTTCTTTTAAAATAAATTCCTGGGCCCCTTTTCTTCTTCTTCCTCATCACTGTCAGTGACCTTGGCTTGTTGGATGCTGAAGGGAGTTGATGCAGGGATGTTCAGACTCTCTCCAAATCTCCAAGTCCAGCTGAGGCATGGGTTTAGGCACCCTTCCCCTGTGGCTGTGGTGGTTATAGTAAGAGGTCCCATCCATGCGCTCACCACTCCGAGAATCTTCCCTGTGTGCATTCATTTGGAAAGTCTTTGAAAGAATGGCCTCTATTTGAAGCTGAAAACATAGCCTCATGTTTTTGGTATCTGTCTTCATAGTCACCAAGGCATCCTGGCATTGGACTTGGAGAATTTCCATAGCCAGAGGGAGGCCGCCTATAGGGCATATGCTTATGAATGAAGCTGCTATAAACATTCATACACAGGTTTTCATGTAGACTTACGTTTTCTATTCATTTGGATAAATACCAAGATGCGTTATTGCTGGATCATATGGTAAGACAGTTTCAGTTTTGTAAGAAACCGCCAAACTGTCTTCCCAACTGGCTTACCATTGTGCACTCCCACCAGCAGTGAATTAGGGTTTCCTTGGTTCCACCCTCACCAGCATTTAGTGTTGTCAGTGTTTTGGATTTTGGCAATTCTGATACATGTGTAGTAGTATCTCATTGTTGTTTAAACTTGCAATTCCCTAATGACATATGATGTGGAGCATCTTTTCATATGCTTCATTGCCATGTATATATCTTCTTCAGTAAGGTGTCTGTTCAGGTCTTTTATCCAATTTAATCAGGTTGTTCATTTTCTTATTGTTGAGCATGTAATATTCTTGAAATAACAAGTGAACAGATTGGTGGTTTCCAGCGGGTGAGGGTCGGGAAGGGTGTGTGAGGGATAAAAGGCAACATGAGAGACCCTGAGGTCATGGAAATGTTCTGTCTCCTGCTGTGATGTGTGAATGAATATACATGTGATAAAGTTGCACAGAACTAACACATAACTAACACATAGTGAGTACATGTAAACCTAGTGGGATCTGAGTTAAATGAGTGGCTTGAATCAAAACTAGCTTCTTGGTTATGATATTGTACTATAGTTATGAGAAATACAACACCCTTAGCTGGTTTGGCTCAAGGCTAGAGTGTCGGCCTGTGGACTGAAGAGTCCTGGGTTCGATTCCAGTCCAGAGGGCGTGCAGGAGGCAGCCAGTCAATGATTCTCTCTCATCATTGATGTTTCTATCTCTCTCTCCCTCTCTGAAATCAATTTTTTAAAAAAAGAAGAAGAAATACAACATAAATATAAACTGAGAAAATATGATGTGGCTTTAATTTGATGAGTAAGGCCTTAACCCAAAGTGCTCATTTCTGTCAGAGATAAAAGAAACTTACAATATTAAAATACATATTTGAACATGAAAAACATACAGATAAAAGTAATACCCCAACAAAATATACAAGCATATATTTCTTTTCATTTTAAAAACTGATAGTTTATGATACACACGGTTTCTCTCTTTTTAATTTTTAAATTGACTTTAGGTTGGGAGAGAGAGAGAAATGTGAGAGAGAAACATCAATCAGTTGTTCCCAAACACACCCCGACCAGGGATTGAACCCACAGCCTGACATGTGCCATGTGCCCTGACCAGGAATCGAACCTGCCACCCTTCGGTGCACAGGATGACACCCAACCAACTGAGCCACTCCAACCAGGGCTACACCTGGTTTCTTATCAGCATATGTTTTTATGGCCACACAGTACCCCATGGTATAAGTATGCCATACTTTGTCTCCATCGATAGGCATTTAGGTTTGCTTCCGGTCTTTTACAAGTATACCAGGACAGCAATAAATTTCCTGTTCATCCTCTTTGAGGCCAGCATAGTTTTGTTCCTGGAAAGGAGACGTTTCAGTTGGTAGGAGTCTCTGAGTTAATATTGCGTGGCTGTTCAACAATGTAGCTGCTGGGATGGGAGTTGTTAGGGTGCCTCTCCAAGTTGGATGCTCCTGCCAAGACCTCCCCTCTGTCCTGAGGTGTCCAGTGGCAGGAGGTTCTCCTACTTGAGCCAGAGCTGTTCTGAAGGGGGCATCCCATTAGGGTAATCATCCAACATTGAGATTGTCTGCAAAAATCTCTCCTCCTCCTCCACATGGCTTCTTTTGCCCTTCAAAGTGCTGATGTATTCCCCAAATTTATCTATAAATGTTAAAAAATTCCATCTGGCTTTTTTTTTTAAAGAAACTGATAAGTGTAGTAGAATCAAGAGTCCAGAAATTAACACACACCTTGTGGTAAGTTGATTTTCAGCAAGTGCTCCTGGAACAATGGGAAGTCCACACACACAAGAATAAAATTAGAACCCAGCCTCACACCACAGAAGTAACTCAAAATACATCAAAGACCTAAATGAAGGAACTCTTAGGAGAAAACATACGTGTAAATCTTTGTGACCTTGGATTAAGTATGGTTTCTTAGATATGATACCAAAAGCACAAGCAAAAAAACCCCTAGAGAGGTAAATAGGATTTCATCAAATTTAAAATCTCTGCTTCAAAGAACAATATTAAGAATAGAATGGGAGAAAAAAATGTCAAAGTAATATCTGATAAGGGTCAAGAATCCAGAATCCGCCCTAACCGGTTTGGCTCAGTGGATAGAGCATGGGCCTTCGGACTGAAGGGTCCCAGGTTCGATTCAAGTAAAGAGCATGTACCTTGGTTGCCGGCACATCCCCAGTAAGGGGCGTGCAGGAGGCAGCTGATCAATGTTTCTTTCTCATGGATGTTTCTAACTGCCTCTGCCTTCCTCTCTGTAAAAAATCAATAAAATATATTAAAAAAAAAAAAAAGAATCCAGAATCCCCTGAGCACAGGTTAACTTGGAAGTCAACCATCAAGACCTGATGTCGGAGAGACCAAGATGGCGGCATAGGTAAACACCGGAGACTGCTGCCGCAAACAACCACTTCAAAAATACAACTAAAAGACGGAACGGACATCACCCAGAACCACAGGAAGGCTGGCTGAGGAGAGACTCTTCAACTAGAAGGAAAAATAACAGCACACCGAGGCTCAGAGGAGGCGCAGTGTGGAAAAAACTCAGGTGCGGAGGTGCGCGCGCAAAGCGGGCTGGTGGCTGAGAGCGCGGTTGTCGTTTTCGGTCAGGGGGGAGTCTCAGACTCTGAGCTCCAGATACGGGCGAATCGCTGGGGACTCGGACCCAAACGGGAGAAGCGGGAGTGTCTGGCATCAGTTGGAAGGCAGCTTTCCCTCCGAGGTTTGCAGCGGTTCCGGGGGTTCTGAGAAGCAGAGCCTCTGGGAACAGGACTGAGGGCACCATAACGGCTCCCTCCGCCCGCCCTGTTGAGCCCGCCCCGCCCAAGCCCTGCGCAGAGCCATTTGCCGGATAGCCTCAGGCAAAGGCTAGATTAGCACCTCCCCAGAGGACAGAAGTTTTCCGCGGCAGACACAGCTGATTCACACAGCCAGTCGGCCTGGTGGTCAAATCCCTCTAGTATTAACTACAACAATCAAGGCTCAACTAGAACAAGACTGCGCACAAAGACCACTAGGGGGTGCACCAAGAAAGCATAAAAAATGCGGAGACAAAAAAACATGACAGAAATGGAGGATATAGAGCTAAAAATCGCAATTTTGAGGGCTTGCAAAAATGTGCTAGAAGCTGTCAATAAACTTGAGGAGAGAGTCACGAAAACTAATGAGACCCTCGATGCTATGATAAAGAACCAACTAGAAATTAAGCATACACGGACTGAAATAAAGAATATTATACAGACACCCAATAGCAGACCAGAGGAGCGCAAGAATCAAGCCAAAGATTTGAAATGCGAAGAAGCAAAAAACACCCAACCGGAAAAGCAAAATGAAAAAAGAATCCGAAAATACGAAGATAGTGTAAGGAGCCTCTGGGACAGCTTCAAGCGTACCAACATCAGAATAATAGGGGTGCCAGAAGATGAGAGACAGCAAGATATTGAAAACCTATTTGAAGAAATAATGGCAGAAAACTTCCCCCACCTGGTGAAAGAAATGGACTTACAGGTCCAAGAAGCGCAGAGAACCCCAAACAAAAGGAATCCAAAGAGGACCACACCAAGACACATCATAATTAAAATGCCAAGAGCAAAAGACAAAGAGAGAATCTTAAAAGCAGCAAGAGAAAGAGACTCAATTACCTACAAGGGAATACCCATACGACTGTCAGCTGATTTCTCAACAGAAACTTGGCAGGCCAGAAGGGAATGGCAAGAAATATTCAAAGTGATGAATACCAAGAACCTACAACCAAGATTACTTTATCCAGCAAAGCTATCATTCAGAATTGAAGGTCAGATAAAGAGCTTCACAGATAAGGAAAAGCTAAAGGAGTTCATCACCACTAAACCAGTATTATACGAAATGCTGAAAGGTATCCTTTAAGAGGAGGAAGAAGAAAAAGGTAAAGATACAAATTGTGAACAACAAACATGCATCTATCAACAAGTGAATCTAAGAATCAAGTGAATAAATAATCTGATGTACAGAATGAACTGGTGATTATAATGAATCAGGGACATAGAAAGGGAATGGACTGACTATTCTTGGCGGGGAAAGGGGAATGGGAGATGCGGGAAGAAACTGGACAAAAATCGTGCACCTATGGATGAGGACAGTGGGGGGGGAGTGAGGGCGGAGGGTGGGGTGGGAACTGGGAGGAGGGGAGTTATGGGGGGGAAAAAAAGAGGAACAAATGTAACCTGAACAATAAAGATTTAATTTAAAAAAAAAAAAAGACCTGATGTCACCCCAGGGCTGGGGTTGGCATCCTGGCGCCCTCTGCTGGCCCCTCACAGGTCTCTGCACCTGAGGACCACAGCTGGGGCAGGGCTTGGAGGGAAGGGTTTTCACTGGAGACAGGAAGAGGAAAGGTTTAGGAGACAGGAGGAGGAGGAGAATACAAAAGAGACATGGAGGGCCTGGGGGGGGGGGGGGGGGGGTTTCCATGCACAAACACTGCTCTTTAATAATGATACTGTGAGAAATGGCTCAACTGTCCAAATTTCAAATGACAGACAAGGAAACAGAAGCGTGGTGAAAATGAGACTTTTAATAATATTCTCGAGAGTGGGCGCCCATTGTACAGGATCACCCGTGGACCAGGGAACACAGCCTATTTATTTAGACCCTCCTCCAGTTCCTCATTGGCTGAGGACTATTTGGTCACCTGTTTCCTAATAGGTCGCCCAGGTCTTGCTGTCTCCCATTGGATTATTTTTAAAAAATGGGCGGGGGGCCTTTTCTAGTTGCCTCCACCTCCCTTTGTCTAGGGCAGTGGTCGGCAAACTGCGGCTTGCAAGCCACATGCGGCTCTTTGGCCCCTTGAGTGTGGCTCTTCC
>NW_005370673.1:877149-889438 GCF_000412655.1 Myotis brandtii
CGCATGCCTCATTTATTTAAAGGAGGCATGCGGCCCGCCAGCCTCGAGTTTGACAGCTTGCATCTGGGGAAATTCAGTAGCCACCTGGCCACATGCTGTTTCTTTTCTATGAAGATGAATCATAGAGGCATGCTTCCTACAAATTCCCCCCTCTTTTTCTTACACTGATTCTATCTTCATTAGCTGTTCTAGAAATCTGTTGGCTTTCTTAGAGGAAGGGAGAGAGAGAGACAGTCTATACAGGTGCCTTCATTGCCAGCATCAGAGCAGTTGGAGTGGTGAGAAGCATGTCTCAGGGTTGGCCCATCCATTTCTCCTCCAGTTGGCCCATCATCCTTGCTCTGCTCATGTCTGTCTAATTGCCTAACACAACCCCTCAAGGATCTTGGCTCTGAATTCTGTCAAGGAAAGGGGGCGTCAGGTCTCTTAACTGCTTCCATGCTGAGGGGAGATGAAGGTTTCTCTCAGAACCAAGAGATCCTTGCTCTCTATTGGAGGGATGATGAGGCCTGGGCACGGAAGGAGGTGGGGTTGTGACTTGGCGGAGACAAACTGTATTATAAAATTTAGTATTATTGAGCAAAAATTAGAACAGCAAGAATTACAACAAATGGTCTGGTGGAAGGAAAAAAACAACATTTCAGTTCTGATAACTCCCTATTGAAATAGAGTTTTTCTCCCTAAAATCACCCTTATTTTTATTAAAGAGCCAAATTAAGACCAATTTACCTATTGCATTAAGTCTAGTTTCAATTTGGCCTGACCATTTGCATAAACACAACAAGAATGGTAATTGACTGCCTTTACTGGAATTTCATGATTGAGTCTCAATGTGTCCCTCAGGGCAGAGAAGCCCAGCCATCCAGCTGCCATCAGGGTTGGGTGAATTCCTCACCAAGATCTGTACCTGCAGCGGCTCTACTCGTGGGCCTGCACCCTAGGCTTCAAGGCCCACCTGAGCAGCCCTCCTACTCATTGCAGTGTAGTGTGCATGGGAGGTTGGGCAGCTCTCCCCCCACTGCGACCAACAGCCAGCGATGGCAGGGTATGGGCCCGAAGCTCCAGCGCCATCCATTTTCAGGGCTATCGAGCAGGATACCGGGCCTTCTCCATGGCACTCTTATTGGCTTCAAGTCTCCAGAGTCCAGACATGACTCTTTTAAACATAACACTCCAGGCAAAGTTTTCGGTCAATAAAACCACCATTGGAAACCAGTCTTATTGAATTTATGCAAAGAAATGTATTGCCATGATTAACTCATTAAGGACTGTCAAATTTCAGTGGGATGATATAGGGAGAAAAATACACCAACTTGTTTACAGCGTTTCTCAACCTTCCTAATGCTGCAACTCTTTAATACAGTTCCTCATGTTGTGGTGACCCACAATTTCATTGTTACAAATTGAACATAATTAAAGCATAGTGATTAATCACAAAAACAATATGTAATTATATATGTGTTTTCCGATGGTCTTAGGCGACCCTTGTGAAAGGGTCGTTTGACCCCCAAAGGGCTCTCGACCCACAGGTTGAGAACCGCTGCTTTAAGACCATCTAATTTTCCTTACCAGACCTTTCCATGGACTCCTCAGAAGATGTAACATTTTTTTAAAAATGCATTATAACAAAACAGCAACTGTCTCCAAATGACAAGAAGAAATTTAAAATGACACAGTTATGGATTTCATTATAATGCAAATGACATGGATTCTTGTCCTTTCTGCAGAACACAGCATTCGCAATATTATAATAATAACCATTAGTTATAACTGAAAGCATATCAGAATCTAGTTTAATAATAAGCATACATAAATGGAATGTAGTTATTATTTCTTTATTTGACAAAGGTTCCTATGTAACTTCAGTATAAAATTTTCCTTCATGAAGAGAAAACAAATCCTTGAGGCATTCCAGAGCCTATTGGAATGACCTAAAGTGAACTCTAGGTCAAAAATTTTTTTCTTAAAATTTAAACCCTAGGAAGGCTGTCAAACCCATCTACCAAAAGACTAGATATCATTCAAAGTGGCAAGAGGGTGTTAAACACAAATGTGAGCTAGTGAAACTTCAGGTCCCACAATAAGATCACTTTGTTAAAGTAATAAGTACTTGATTAAAATATCACAATATATAATTATTCCAATAATTTATAGAACTTTTGCTTCCTAGGCAAATACAGGAAAAACCTTTTCCCTTTTAACAGAAAACTTTTTCTCTGGAAAAGGTCTAAACAAATTCTGTATTAGTCTACTTTAGATTCACCTACCTATAATTTCCCTTTAAGAGTTCTCTTCACAATCCTTCTATAATTTTCACAAATCTTTATTCATTTAGCTTAATTTCCTAATTATTTCAATAATCCATCTTATGCCTTCTATTACCAAAACCATATAATTTCTTTTCAATTAGCTAGAATTTTTAACTCTTAGAAACCTTAAATTTTAGGAGGCAAGTCAAGTACTTAGCATTTCTCAGATTAGTAATACATTCACACTTTTGAGGTTATTTTTCAAATAAAATACAAAACATATTCAATTAATAGATTTAAATCTATCCTCTTGATTCTTCATACAAGGAAAACTCAGATTAATTAATGTTTCAGAATCCTGTTATTTCAAAATATCTAGACATTTAAAATTTTTACTAATTAACCCAGCAAACTCCAAAGTTTTAAGTTACTAAAAACTTTGGAAAACTCTGAAAAAGCTTTATCATATAACTTTTACTTTTGTTATTATATTTATACTTTGAGATTTTAAAGCCAATTATTATTATCCAAGGCATTTTCTTGGAAAATTTTGTAACAGGGTTAACTCACTGGCCTTCAGTGGCTTTAATGTGAAAGTACTATTTTATTTTATTTTACTTTATAAAGACAGGAGTGCCCCCCTCCTGCTATTTTGCAGCCTGCTGGAGGGTACTTCTACAGATCTGTTCCTCTCAGTGTTATAGGCAAAAACAGAACATTGGGGACTAGTTATGGTCATGGGAAATATTAATCATGCTCTGTTAACCATGATTACCCTTTCTGTTTAAAAAAAGGACATACCAACCTGGCTGGGAGTCATACGTGCCCTTCCCCCCACCCCCTCCTGGCCTGGGAGTCAACCTTGGAATGTGGTCCATTCTCATTCAGAAACTGCCCATTGCCGTGGAAACATTAACCTTGTTGCCCAAACAATGGAGTCCCAACCCAGCCGGCATTGCCCACTTCCCCATGCCTGTAATCCCTACTTTTCCATGTAATCTTTGTCCCTATATTTATAAACTAAAGAGCAAACTAAAGTCCCCAAGAGATAGAAAGCCAAAATTGCATTACAGACACACAGACAGAAATCTCACTAGCTAAGAGTTTCTGGTGGGTGAAGCCCTGAGAGGGAGAGCAGGAAGAGTCGCCAAGATTAAGAATTCTTGGCAGCTGCTGGGACGTTCCTGCCATCTCTGTCACGTGTTCAGCCCCACCACACATAACTGGGCTTCCCCGAAGTGGGACTCGCCCCATTCTTAAACAAATTAAACCAAAGAACAAAGAGACACAAAACATCAACCGAAACAGTCTTATACAGGCACGCACAACGCACTAAAAGTTTACACCACAGAATGCCCTGCATTAAAAAACAAAACAAAACAAAACACCAAAGCAGAGCAATGTCTCCTGTCCCTGGTTCGGGAACTGCCCTCCCCAGAACCTCAGCATTCTCCAATGGACTATTTTGGGGGAATGTGTTCCCTAGACCTAGAATTTCTGTTTCCCATCCTCGGCAGGTCCTTTGCGACCGTCCATGCTCAGCCTCCCATACTGGAGAGGTCCCTTTCTGGCCATTTCCCCTGTGGGAGATGGAACCGCAAATCAGAACTCCGCACTCGCGTTATGTCCCAGACCTTTCCCAGTCACATGTACCCAACCACCAAAACGGCACTTAGTCCAATGTACCGTTTTGGCCCAGCATGTGGCCTGCCTGGTTGCAGCATATATCCCCCTTGCGCCATTTTCACCATCTTCCAAAGAGAAAGAGTCTTGGGCCTATTCTATGGCATCCACGAAGAGATGGGGCTCAGGCCAAGAGGCCACCCAAATTCAGGTGGGGCACCTCCCCTTAAACATCCTTTCCCTCTCCATGGGTACAGAAGTCCCAGACACGCCCCCAAATTGTGAGAAATGGCTCACCTGTCCAAATTTCAAATGACGGACTAGGAAACAGAAGTGTGGTGAAAATGAGACTTTTAATAACACTCTGAGAGCGGGCGCCCATTGTACAGGGTCACCCGTGGGGCAGGGGACACAGCCTATTAGACCCTCCTCCAGTTCCTCATTGGCTGAGGACTATTTGGTCACCTGTTTCCTAATAGGTCGCCCAGGTCTTGCTGTCTCCCATTGGGTTATTTAAAAAAATGGGCTGGGGCCTTTTCCAGTTGCCTCCACCTCCCTTTGTCTAGCCAGGGGTGGGCAAACTTTTTGACTCGAGGGCCACAATGGGTTCTTAAACTGGACCGGAGGGCCGGAACAAAAGCATGGATGGAGTGTTTGTGTGAACTAATATAAATTCAAAGTAAACATCATTAAATAAAAGGGTCCACAATGGGTTCTTAAACTGGACCGGAGGGCCGGAACAAAAGCATGGATGGAGTGTTTGTGTGAACTAATATAAATTCAAAGTAAACATCATTACATAAAAGGGTACGGTCTTTTTTTTTTTTTAGTTTTATTCATTTCAAACGGGCTGGATCCGGCCCGGAGGCCGTAGTTTGCCCACGGCTGGTAGGCCCTAGATTCTGAATCTACGGGAATCTTCCTGGAACATGTGCTATCATCCACGTGCACAGCTCTCATACCCGCACACACACATCCTGTTTGCTCTGGGGAAGTTCAGTAACTGCCTGGCCACATGCTGTTTCTTTTCTGTGAAGATGAATCATAGAGGCATGCTTCCTACAATACCACCACCACCACCAAGTGTCTTAGCTTGGGCTCTCATAAAGAAAACCGGAGACTGTGTGATTCAAACCAGAGGTCGCCAAACTTTCGGACCTCACGGACCACCAGTTGGCGACCGCTGATTTAAACAACAAACGTTTAGTTTTCACCATCCAAGAGGCTGGAATTCCAAAAGCAGTGCCAGCATGGTGTGTTCTGGTGAGAACTCTTCCTACCCTGTAGACAGCTGCCTTTGAAAGGGCAGGGACTACGCCCTCCATCTTGCCCCATATCCTCCATGTTGGGGCAGCAGCCATGTGCTACCTTCTTCCCGGAAGTCTAAGCCTCTGCTAGCCACACCCAGGAACAAGACACCGACTTGCGCCTGGCCAATCGGCAGGGCCCACAGTCCCCTCTCCTACCCTGACTCCACCCCCTATTAAAACCCTGTTTTTTCCCCACAGCGGTCACTCTCTGCTTCCTGCCGCTGCGTCGGCAAGGTGGGGGAGTCGAGCTAGCTCGAATAAAGGACTCTCTGCTTTTGCATCGGACTTGGCTGGCTCCCCTGATGGTCTAATGGGGATCTTGAAATCTGGACATAACACCTTCTCCCTGTGTCTTCACATTGCAGGGAGAGAGAGGCAGCCTGGTGTTTCCTCCTCTTCTTAGGAAGGGAAGGTGTTAGGAGAGAGCCCAGGATCAGATGCATGCAGACCTGTGATGAGATAATGGACTCCCCCTGGCATTTCTAACAGATCAGCATGCCAGACACAGATACCGGCTTCTCCCTGAATCAACACGACCCCCACACAGATACTGACGCCATCCTGGATACCCAGCCTACCCCCTGCAGCGGGAACTTCCTCAGCTGAATACCTCAGCTCATGTCCCCACCCCTCACCCAACCTCAGTATAAAAAAAGCGCCCCCCTCCATGTTGGCGTGAATCCACGTGCCCTGTCTTTGGGGTCTGTGGGCCTCCCAGGGACGCAATAAACCTTTCCTTTCCTTTCCTTTCCTTTCCTTTCTTTTCTTTTCTTTTCTTTTCTTTTCTTTTCTTTTCTGATTCACTCGACTCTTTATTTCTTACGCTGCCTCCTGAGCCACCTAACCTAACAGAAGGGACTATCACTCTTGGATTAGGGCCCTACCTAATAACCTTATTAACTTTTATCACCTCTGCACAGGCCCTGTCTCTCAGTAGAGTCTTATTGGAGGTTAGGGCTTCAATTGTCAATTTTAGGGGGACACTATTTAGCCTATAGCAACAAGAACAATAGACATTAGGAAGTATGCTTTTAGATATTTAATAATATGCTCTCCTGTTTTTGTTTTTTTAAAAGCCTTGATTTGCAGGATTTTATGATTTCTCCACTCTTAATTCCCCTGCAGCCATTTCAAGTTGCCAATGGCAACTATACTGAATGGCCTTGGAAACAGATGTGCAGTAGCAATCATTTTACAGTATTGGCCCACAAAGATAAATCAGTGTAAATCACCTTCAGAGCACAGTTACAGCAAAATGTAGCAAAGCAGTTGGGAAGTGAAGGGTCTTGCGGCTTTACTATCACCTATTATTGTGAGTGTATGTGACGGAGTGTTCACTGGAGGCGGAGTTTAACAGTGGGCTCTGGCATGCCTGCAGCTTTCACAGGATTCTGGGAGCGAGTGTGGCTCACCTCCAACTCACACCAGCGCTACGCTTTATTACTATCATTATTTTCATAATCATTAGCTGTCATTTGTTGAGCACCTCCTTTGTTCTAGATTATGTTTAAGTTACTAGCATTTATCTCATTTAATTTCTACTAAAGCCCATTTTTCAGACAAGGAAACCAAGGTACAGAGTTAGAATAATTCAGTCATGAATTTGAACTCCTAAGCTCCGGGAGGGGGGAGGGGAGCTCTCACTCCCACTCATCACCACCCTCCTGCCCCTAAACTGTTCCTCATGTCTTTCCCCGCCTGTGATCCCTCCTGGGTCCCAGCCACCACGGCAACTCTGGCTGGATCTCCAAGGCTGTGCTAAATTCTCCCCGCGTGCGCTCCCCATCTTTCAGGCTCTTAACCAAACTGCCGCTGTGAAGAACTGTGGTGTTTCAGGCCCGCAGGTGGGAGCCTCTTCCCATCTTGGGAGGCTTCTGCATCGTGTGAGTCTTGATGGAAGGCAGTCAACTTCCCATGTTGACACCCAACAAAGGGGCAGATGCTCACGCCTCTGAGCATCTGAGCTGGAATGTTTAAGATTTCAACACAAATCATCCTTCTACAACCCCTTTCCCATATATGCACTTTAAGTAATGCACATGCATAAATTACATAAAACACACATCCACCCTGCCCCGTGGAGGCAACCCAAGTCTCATTCATTTGCCACATCCCAGTTCAGGAGCTATGGGTGATTTGTGACCTCAGTCAGGTCTGGACACAGCTTCTCAAAGGACAGTGACCACTGGTAAAAGAAGAGTTTAATTACCTCAACATTTCCAAAGTACAATTGTCTAAATGAAACTGTAGTGCAAGACATAGAAATCACCCTAGAAATTTCAGACAGAAAGGAGTTTGATACAGAGAATTATTACTTGCAAAATCATTGAAAGGGCTGAAAAAGTCAAGGTCAGTGGGGCTATATGACTGGACCTCAAAGTCATGCTACAGCAGCTCTAATCCAGAGAACAAAAAGCTGCAGAAAAGCATTGTGAAAGTCACAGCTCCCCAGGCCCATGAACTGGGTGAAAACTGGAAAAAGTTTACATCAGCCAGAGCCTGCACATCACACACCACCACTGCCAACAGAAGGGTACCTTCTCCTTTCTGCCTTCCATCTCACGCAAGCTCAGCTCACGGGCAGACCCATGTCCATCCAGGACCCTGAGAGCAAAGGCCGCTGAGAAAGCTCGTGTTTACCCTTCAAGATCTTGCAACACAGGGTGGAGGACACATGTTGTGAACTATATGGTGAGTGAAAATAGACAGTGTCTAGCTTGCAATGATAGAAGATAATTCTTGCAACACAAATGCTGTTGGTATTTTTTTAAAATATATTTTTATTGATTTCAGAGAGGAAAGGAGAGGGAGATAGAAGTATCAGTGATGAGAGGGAATCATTGGTTGGCTGCCTCCTGCAGGCCCCTACTGGGGATGGAGCCCACAACCCGGGCATGTGCCCTGACCGGAGGAATTGACAGGACTCTTCAGTCCACAGGCCAACTCTCTATCCACTGAGCAAAACCGGTCAGGGCAATGATATTTGTATTTTTGACATGAAAAAGTGAGCAGGTTTACAAATCCTCTTCCCAAAAATCATCTATAAAAGCTGGGGGAAACTATCAAAACAGTCCAAAACAACTATTTCAATGCTTAGAAATTCACCAAGTGCATATATAAAACTAAGATGTGTTTATTCAGCTACAAACAGCAAAAGTTTGTGATGTTCTTGCTTGAAGAAGCTGCCATCACTTCCCATTACTGTGGTTCAGTATTTGATTTCACTGCCAGAGCGATCTCACTTGATTTGGAGTTTTGTCCAAATCAAGTACATCACGTTGGCAGGGGTCAGGTAAGGCCAGCAGCTCTTCTAACAGTTCAGGGCTGTTTTGAGCAATCAATGCACCAGAAGAAAAGTTGGGGTTTACTAGGGAGTTCCAGGAGGTGAGACAGTGTAGGGGCCTTGATAAACTTGCCACATATCCCAGATCGAGTAGAGGGCATTAATGAACAGGGGAAAGACTAAAAAAAAAAAAGCAGGCTGAAGACATACACACGGCCAACAGAATTGGCTATATGAAGAGAAGAGGCAAGAGATCCTAACGGGATGTGCAAGCCAGGGTAAACTTAAAAGTCACCTGAGTTAGAAGGTGCTCCCCTGCCCACACATAGACCCATCAGCAGAAGGGGGAAGCCTCCTTGGCTCTGAACATAATCTGACTAGCCCTTGGCCGAATGCTAAGCTATGCAGTCACAAGTACAAGCCTGGGATGCAATGCTTAAGCATAAAAATAAACACACAAAACACTGAGCAGATACACCAGCAGCCATTCATTGCTGGGAGACAGAGTTCACAGACAAAAGAAAAGCAACAATAATGCATGATGGAGGGGAATTGAATCCAGAGTTGCTACAATATATTATCTCTTTAACAAAGCATCTCAAGACACGCAAAGGCACAAGAAAGTCTGGCTCATACTCAGAAAAAGGGGAATCAATAGCAATTGGCTCTGACATCCCCAGATACTGGATTTAGCAGGCAAAACCTTCAAAGAAGCTACTATCAAAAAGTTCAAAGAGAGGAGGAACCAAGATGGCGGCATAAGGTACAAACCTGTACATGCTGCCCCCCACAACAACATTAAAACCACAACTATAAGACAAAACAGCTATCATCCAGAACCACGGGAAGGCTGACCGAGTGGAAGTTCTACAACTAGAAGGAAAGAAAAAAGCGCATTGAGACCGAGTAGGAGGGGAGTGGCGCCAAGATCAGAGGTACAGAGGCGCGTAGGAGGCTGCTGCACCTGGGTGCGCGGTTTCTTTCAATCGGAAGAAGATACAAGCTGTCGAACACACTGAACTCATTTAGGGTGAGACACTGGGGTCCCAGGCTCCTACCGGGAGAAACAGGACTGTCCTGCAGCGGTCGGAAAACGAGGGTGACTTTCTCACAGAGCTGCTCGCGGGGATCATTGTGGCGGTGGGGGCGAGCGGCACTCGGGGGAATCGTGGAAACGCGGAGAGGTGATGACACCATTGTTTGCTCCGCACTGGTGTCTCCCTGAGACCCCGCCCCATTCTATTCACATCCCCTCCCAAGCTGTGATCGGCTGCACAAAGGAGGCACCTGCGCTTCTGCAGCTGAACAAACTGCAGCTGGATCAGAGAGCTCCAAAACTTCCAAACTACAAACAAAGCAGAGAAATCTGTTGATATCACTATAGCAGTTCTTCTTATAGACACAGCAGGTCCTCACAGTCAGCCAAAAATGCAAAGACAAAGAAACATGTCACAAATGAAAGAAATGGAGGAAAGCAAATGAAGGGAGGACATAGAGTTCAGAACCACAGTTATAAGATTACTCAAGAATCTTCTACAAACCTCCGAGGAACTTAGTGAGACCTCCAAGGAACTTAGTGAGACCTTCAAGGACCTTAATGAGAATGCCAAACAAATGGAAAAGGACCAGTCAGAAATTAAACATACACTGACTGAAATAAAGAATAATATACAGAGATCCAACAGCAGACGAGAGGATCCCAAGAATCAAGTCAAAGATCTGAAATACGAAGAAGCAAAAAACACCCATCTGGAAAAGCAAAACGAAAAAAGAATCCAAAAATATGAAGATAGTGTAAGGAGCCTCTGGGACAACTTCAAGCGTACCAACATCCGAATTATAGGGGTGCCAGAAGAAGAGAGAGAGCAAGATATGTTTTTAATATATCCATTGTGTCTAGTACAGTGTAAGCTCTTAAAAATTCTTTTATGAATGTGTTTTAACTAACTGGAAATCGAAACTTCCATCTGCTTTCTAAGGGTGCATTTGTAGAATTACACCTGCTGCATATTGTGGCAACAAACAGCCATTCCCAAATATAAAAATGGCCCACAGTTTCACCAAAAGACATTAATTCTACATCTTTAAAATAAATATTTATTACTCTCCAGTGAATTTACTTTTTAACTTCTAATTTGGTGTCCTGTCCAGAACTTATTGTATTAAGAATATTTCCACTATAATAATATAATTATTGAAAATAATGTCTCAGTGTATGGACATGCTTCAACATGGATGTTTCTCCGAGTTTGAATGTAAACCTTTTGCTATTTTAAAATTTAACCTCCAATTTGTTCAGTCTAAAAATGTGTGGGCTACTGGACTTGACCAATGCCTTTAATAGAGTCAGGAATAGACCATCAAACCTCAGGGGGAAGGTAAGGGAGGGTGGGGGTAAGGGGAAGAGATCAACCAAAGGACTTGTATGCATGCATAAAAGCCTAACCAATGGACACAGACACCAAGGGGGTGAAGGTATGAGTAGGAGGGTGGGGGCAATGGGGGGATAAGGACACATATGTAATATCGTAATCAATTAAAAAATGTAAAAAAAGACAAAAACAAAAAAATGTTTGGAAATTAAGGAATTTGTTTTCAATTATTGCACTGCAGTTGGAATTTATGAGTAAAATAAATTAAATAAACTTTAAGAAAAAAAAAGTTCAAAGAGCTAAAGGAATCCATATTTTAAAAACCAAAGGAATTCAATACAGCACTGACTCAACAAATAGAACATCTAAATAATGACATAGAAGTTACACAAAAGAACCAAATGGAAATTTTTTAATGAAAAAGTAAAATAATTGAAATGAAATTTTTACTAAAGGGGCTCAAAAGCAGAATTAACAATGCAAAATAAAGGAACAGCAAACTTTATAGATCAATAAAAAATGTCCAATCTGAAAACAAAGAGCAAAAAAAACTGAAGAAAAATGAAGACAGCCTCAGGCATCTCTGAGACAAGAATAAGTGTACCAACATAAGTTGATGGGAGCCTCAGGGGAGAAGAGAAAGAGAAAGGGGCAGGAAAATATTCAAACATATCATGGGCCAAATTTCTGAAATTTAATGAAAAACAATCTACAGCTACAAGAAGGATAAATACAAAAAGATCCACATCTAGACACTTTATAGCCAAAATGTTGAAAGCCAAATACAAAATGAAAATATTGAAAGCAAGAAGAAAAAGACATACACTTAAATAATAATACAATTAACAGATAACTTCTCGTCAGCAACAATGGAGAGCACATTTAAAGCGCTGAAGGAAAAGATTGCCAAACAAGATTTTGATATCCAGCAAAAAGTATCTTTTAAAAATAAAGATTGCCCTGGCCGGTTTGGCTCAGTGGATAGAGCATTGGCCTGTGGACTGAAGGGTCCTGGGTTTGATTCCCGTCAAGGGCATGTACCTTGGTTGTAGGCACATCCCCAGTAAGGAGTGTGCAGGAGGCGGCTGGTTGATGTTTCTCTCTCATCGATGTTTCCGACTCTCTATCCCTCTCCCTTCCTCTCTGTAAAAAAAATCACTAAAATACATTTAAAAAAAAGATTAAGGTGCCTCGTTGCGCAGTAGGTAGCACGTCAGTCTCATGAAAATAAAGATTAATTAAAGCTTTTTCAAGATAAATAAATCTCAATTGAGAAACCAAGATGGCGGCATAGGTAAACACCTGAAATTGCTGCCTCGAACAACCACTTCAAAAATACAACTAAAAGACAGAACAGACATCACCCAGAACCACAGGAAGGCTGGCTGAGTGGAAATTCTACAACTAGAAGGAAAGAGAAAAGCATACCGAGACTCAGAGGAGGCACAGTGC
>NW_005370673.1:890123-892556 GCF_000412655.1 Myotis brandtii
TTTTTTTTCTTTCCCAATTTGAGTTTTGTTTCAGACTAGAAAGCCTGCATTGGTGGAGGGCACATGATTGAGTTCTCTTTTTTCCTGTCTCCTCCTCCTCCTTTCTTGATTCTCAGATGATGTTTATGGCCTCTCCAGAGCAGAGTGAAGAGGAAGGTGGGGTGGATAAAGGCCCAGTGTCTTAATTTGACTGTTAAAGTTAGAGTGGATGTTAGTGCTTCTAAGTGTGGCAGCTACCTGAAGCTGACTCCTTTTCTCCTGGGACTTTCCACAGGCCACCTCTCCCCCTACTCTTGGAAGCATCTGACAGCTGTTTCCTTGTTCTAATCCCTGCCCAGGTTGGCTCTTTTGACTCCTTCTCACAGCCCCTAGGCCTCTGGCAGTCACATTTTTTTAATGAGAAGTGCATTCAGTAATGATCTACTAGAGGCCCAGTGCACAAAATTCGTGCACAGGTAGGGTCCCTAGGCTGGCTGGCGGTCAGGGCCAATCGGGGCCTTCCAGCTGCCAGCTGGGGCCTTCCTTACCCTGGCTGCTGGCCGGGGTCTTCCTTTATTCCACGCCGCACCCTGGTGGTTAGCACACGTCATAGTGAGCAGTCGAACTCCCGGTCCGTTGAACTCCCAGTTGGTCAAACTCCTGAGAGGACAATTTGCATATTAGCCTTTTATTATATAGGATTATATTTATAGGGCACAAAACTGAAGTTGAATCACAAGTAATGAGTACAACTATGTGAGAGGGTTTTTTGGGGGGTTTTTACTTCCCTATTTATCAAATCTCATTTTAGTGGATATGACAGATCTTGTCATCTGGTAAATCCAAATGAAATGGCACACAGAGTTTCCACTGACATGTGAAATGGCCTGAAGGAACAAATGTTTTCACGATTAAACGCCTACATGTTTTCATCAATAAGTTGATGTGTCGCGCACCTATGAATGAGGACAGTGGGTGGGGAGTGAGGGCGGAGGGTGGGGTGGGAACTGGGTGGAGGGGAGTTATGGGGGGAAAAAAGAGGAAAACAAATGTAAATCTGAACAATAAAGATTTAATAATAAAGAATTAACTAGAGTGAAAAAAAAAGATAAATAAATCTCAAGAGATGCTAGTGTATAGGTCTAATAAAAATTACTAAAAGAAGTCCTTCAGGCCAAAAGATAATGATACCAGAGAGTAACTTGAATACACATGAATAAGTGAAGAAATATGTAAGTAAATATCAAACACTCTATAGGTATGTTTTTTCTCATTTATTTTCTTTTTTCTTTTTTTCAGGAAGAATCAGATTAGGAGCAATCAGGGTGTTACAAGTCCTGATTACGCAGAGACGTTAATCACGAATCATGCGATCTCCAATCATCATGTTCCAATCTGCCCTCCAAAAGGAGGGACAGGTAAGGATTATCCTACCTGACGATTCATTTATTTTCTTAATTAAAATGCGTAACATTGCATGAAGCATTAGTTATAACATTATTTATAGAGTATATATGAAATATATAATACATGTAACATATATGACAATAATAGTAATGAAAGGGTTAAAGAGAATAAAACGGGGCAGAGGAAACTTATTGTGCTTAGCAGATATCTTCCAGAAAGCTTGCTGCCTTGAGCTCAGCATAGCCCAGATAAGCACCAGACATCTGGCGCTGGGAGGAACCAAGGGCGGATGTGACCTGTCAGTCAAGCTTTGCACGTCAGCAGAACTGCTTGCAGCCAGCAGAAGCTAATAAAAACCTGCCTCTCCCTTCAGTCTCTCTTTTTGGACTCAGCCCCCCTCCACCCAGGTGCTTGCAATAAAAGTTCTTTTGTTACATTATGGCCTCATGTCAAAGGTGTGTAACCCGGCTCACTCAGAACCTTTCAAGTATAAAGGACAGGAAAGGAAAGAATAAGCCTGAGCAGGTACTTTGTGTTTTGTCATATTTCAGTTAATATTATTCTAAAGTAAATTGTGATAAGGTAAGATGCATATTGTAATCCCTAGAGCAATCCTATCTAACAATAGAGAAACATGGTAATTAGCCATACCTCCGTTACCCTTCCCATTGGCTAATCAGGGCAATATGCAAATTAACTGCCAACCAAGATGGCAGCCGGCAGCCAGGCAGCTTGAAGCTAACAGGAGGCTTGCTTGCTTCAGTGACGGAGGAAGCCAACGTTCCCTGCCTGCGGCTGCCGGCCTCTGAGCTTGCAGTTTGAAACATTGTTACAAATAGAGAAGCTAAACAAAACCCCAGAAACCTGTTTTCAGCCAGCCGGGCCTCAGAGCTGGAGTTGAAACAATGTTTTGATTATAGAACCCAAACAAACCAGATACCTGCTTTCAGCAGCCGAGGTCTCAGAGCTGGAGCCGAGCCTCAGAGAGAAAGCCGGCTCTCAGTTCCAGTGACAGCCATAGAAGGTAAATAAATCCAAGAATAAAAA
>NW_005370673.1:894075-896176 GCF_000412655.1 Myotis brandtii
GCCGCCCCCCCCCCCCCCCCCCCCCCCCGCCGGGCCTCTAGTATATATATATGGTTAACATGCTAAGTGTCCATCCGACCGGTTGCTATAATGTGCACTGACCACCAGGGGGCAGACACTCAACGCAGGAGCTGCCGTGACACACATTGGCGATTTACAGAGAAACAGCACTGCAGACCTGGCGCCCACAAAGCAACACTTGGCTTCCCCCAAGTGGGATACAGGCCCTGCCACCACTCTGGGGTGACAGCCCACCAAATCGCAGCCAAAGCTGTCGAGACCCCATGGCGCAAAATGCAGCCCACAGCCCAGCCCGGAAACAGTGGCTGTGGGCACTGGGTAATGATGTCACATAGTAATGCCTGGCTTCCTCTCCCTAACAACTAGCCTCCTTGCAGTTTCTTCAGCCCAGGAACACGACTTGCTTTATAGCCAGGTAGAAACATTTCATACTTTAACCAAATGTCTGCGAAGCATTTTCCCGAGCCTCATCTCATTTAATCCTCACAGAAGTCCTGGAGTAAGTAGATAAGAGACTCAATGGAATCCTATTTTCTTTTCATTAGCGGGAAAACAAAGATTTAGAAAGCTTAGAAATTTGACCCGACTGAAAAGAAGTAAAAATGGTGGGCCTTGAAAATGACTTCAGGTTTTGTCACTGCACAGAATATAGTCAAACACTGCTGCAGTTAAATATTTTACCCTTTGTTCTCTCTGCGTGATCTACAATAATAATCTGCTTCATGTTGATATTTACTTCTGTGTTGCTGACAATTACCTGAAAGAGAAATGGGGGTACTTCACTGGGCTGGGAAAAATTTAGCTAAATCAGAAAGCAGGTCTAATTAAGTGAGTTTATCTATATATGTAAAGCTCTTGCTGGTGCCAATCTCACACGTGTGTTTTGATCTGTCATTGTCGATTGTGAATTTAGTTGACACTTCTATTATAGAGAAAGGGCTAATAGCGATATTGATCAATGTTCTAACTCTCTATGTCTCTCCCTTCCTCTCTATAAAAAAATCAATAAAATATATTAAAAAAAATATTTATTCTAAATAATTTCCTTTTGATGTGCATGAATTCATGCACTGAACCACTAGTCATTAATAAAATAACTAAAAATGTAGTAGAAAATCAATAGAGAAATTAATAGTGCTTTTAAAAAATATTGTGTAGATGCCCAGCCTGCATTGCTCAGTGGTTGAGCATTGACCTGTGAACCAGGAGGTCCCAGGTTCGATTCCTGGTCAGGGCACATGCCCAAGTTGCGGGCTCGATCCCCAGTAGGGAGCGTGCAAGAGGCAGCCAATCAATGATTCTCTCTCATCATTGATGTTTCTCTCTCCCTCTCCCTTCCTCTCTGAAATCAATAAAAATATTTTTAAAAAATATTGTGTAGAACAAAAGAAGGCAGTAAAGGAAAAACTAAGGGACAAAAAAGATCTGAGACATAGAAAACAAATATGTAAATTTAACCATACCAATAATTACATTAAATGTAAATGTGCTTTTCAAAAGGCACAGATTGTGAGATGGGATGAACTATTAAGACCTAACTTTGCTCTCTACAAGAGACACATCTACATTCAACTAAAAAAGTGTGAAAAACCTATATCAGACAAACAATAACCACAGGGTAACTGAAAGGGCAAAATGGACTTTATGAAATCAAATATTACTAGAGAGAATTTCATTATCATATAAGGGTCAATACACAAGAGAAATATAAAAATTACAAATATATACACTGTTGACCTTAAGCAAATAGGCAGACAGATAATTCTCCAGAAAAATGGGTTTATTTTGGAACAACAACAACAACAAAAATGCAATTTTGGACATGTAGTTAATGGAAAACCATGTGCAAATCCAGAAAAACAAAAGAGAGAAACAATGGTTTATGGACCTAGGAGGAGCTGTTGTAAATGAAGAGTCCCGCCCACTCTCACCACTCCTGTTCAACATAGTACTGGAAGTATTAGCCATTGCAATTAGACAAGAAGAAGAAATAAAAGGCATCCAAATTGGAAAAGGGGAAGTAAAACTGTCCTTATTTGCAGACGACATCATATTATACATACAAAACCCTAGAGACTCC
>NW_005370673.1:897997-903449 GCF_000412655.1 Myotis brandtii
ATGCATATAAGCATAACCAATGGACATAAGACACTGGGGGGTAGGGGAGGCCAGGGGATTGTCAAGGGCGGGGGAAAAAAGGACACATATGTAATACTTTAAGCAATAAAAAAATAAAAAAAAATAAATGAAGAGTCCCTGGAGGAAACTGAAAGTTTGAAGTATAGTGACGTTTAATTGGCTGAGTCTGGCAGTCTCCCATTGGCTAAGCTGTTACTGGGCAAGAAGAACTCTTTTTTTCCTTCTGTTGAGAGAGTAAAGTAGTATCACTTCCTATAGAAATACAAGAGATGTCTCTTCCTACTGGGGCCAGGAGTGTGCTTTGAGTGACACATGAGTGAGAGTATGCTCTACTAGCCTCCTGACTCCATTTTTTATTTTAATTTTTTACTTTAAAAAAAATTTTATTTTTGAGAGTATTACAGATGTCCACCTTTCCCCTCCCCCCATTGCCCCCCTGTACCCAGTTCCCACCCTGCTCCAGGCCTTCACCTACTGTCTGTGTCCATAGGTAAGGTCTTTGGTTAATCTCTTCTTATCCCTCCACCCTCCTTCCCTCTGAGGTTTGTCAGTCTGTTCCATGCTTCCATGCCTCTGGTTCTATTTTATTCATCAGTTTATTTTGTTCATTAGATTTCTTGTTTATTTTGACTTTAGATTCAATTGTTGATAGACATGTATTTGTTGCCACTTTATTGTTCATATTTTCTTCTTCTTCTTCTTCTTCTTCTTCACCCTTTAACATTTCATGTAATATCAGTTTGGTGGTGATGAACTCCTTTAGCTTTTTCTTGTCTGTGAAGCTCTTTATTTGACCATCAATTCTAAATAAGAGCTTTGCTGGGTAGAGTAATCTTGGTTGTAAGTAATACCAGTTTGGTGGTGATGAACTCCTTTAGCTTTTTCTTGTCTGTGAAGCTCTTTATTTGACCATCAATTCTAAATAAGAGCTTTGCTGGGTAGAGTAATCTTGGTTGTAAACCCTTGCTATTCATCACTTTGAATATTTCTTGCCACTCCCTTCTGGCCTGCAAAGTTTCTGTTGAGAAATCAGCCGACAGTCGTATGGACAGTCCCTTGTAGGTAACTAACTGCTTTTCTCTTGCTGCTTTTAAGATTCTCTCTTTGTCTTTAGCCCTTGGCATTTTAATTATGATGTGTCTTGGTGTGGGCCTCTTTGGGTTCCTCTTGTTTGGGGCTCTCTGCACTTCCTGACTTGTAAGTCTATTTCTTTCACCAGGTAGGGTAAGTTTTCTGTCATTATTTCTTCAAATAGGTTTTCAATATCTTGCTCCCTTTCTTCTTCTGGCACCCCAATAATGTGAATGTTGGTATGCTTGAAGTTGTCCCAGAGGCTCCTTATATTATCTTCATATTTTTGGATTCTTTTTTATTTTTGTTCTTCTGATTGGGTGATTTTTGCTTCCTCATATTCCAAAAACATTGATTTTATTCTTGGAATCCTCTACTCTACTGTTAAATCCCTGTAAATTATTCTTATTTATTTATTTATTTATTTATTCTTGTAAATTATTCTTTATTTCAGTCAGCGTATGCTGAATTTCTGACTGGTCCTTTTTCATGTCTTTGACATTCTCACTAAGATCCTTAAAAGTCTCATGAAGATCTTTGAGTAACCTTATAACCATGGATTTAAACTGTATCCAGTAGTTTGCTTGCTTCCATTTCTTTTATTTGTGACATGTTTCTTTGTCTCTGCATTTTGGCTGCTTCCCTGTGTTTGTTTCTATGTATTAAGCAGACCTGTATGTCTCCTGGAATTGGGAGAATGGCCTTGTGTAGTAGGTGTCCTATAAGGCCCAGTGTCTAGGCCTCCCCAGTCACCTTAGCTGGGCACTCTAGGTGTGCCCCCATGTGTGCTGTGTGCACAGTCTTCTTGTACTTCAGCCTTGATTGCTGTTGGTGTGACTGGGAATTGGAAGAATGAGCTCCAGGCCCATTGGCCGTGAGGAACAGCTGTGACTACAGTGGGAGAGCTGCTGTGCAGGAAACATCCCTATGGGGCAGGACTTGCTTCAGTGGGACTTTGGTGCTCACTGAGTCTGCTTCTTGAATGTGCCCTGAAGCTGTCCACTGGGTGCACTGGCTCTAGGGCCTCCAGGGAGGTGCAAAGTCAGCCACTGCCTGAGACCACCTGGCAGGAGCTGCAGAAGTATCTGCAGATGGCTGCTATTTTTACTGGGCTCAGAGGTGCCCAAGTGAGGCCCAACTGTGAATCAAGGCAGGCTGGTGCTTGTTTCAGGTCTTGGGCCCCTTACTGGTAGGTTTGGGGCACGCTGACACCAGCTGCAGCTTGTTTGAGAGATTTTAGCAAAGTCTGCAGCCTGAGCCAGGACAGGCCATTCATATGGAAAAGCTGCTGCAAACAGCTTGGGTGGGGCTGCAAATTGGATGGGGTGGGGTCTCAGGGAATCCCCAGGGTGGAGCAAACAGTGTGCTCCAGGCTGGTGGAGATTCATATATGGCTGCCAGTCAGCCCTGTGATTGGGCAGGGGAGAGGGGGTGATGTCCTGGCACAGGAACAATGACGCTTGGGAGCATCCCTATCTGGGAAAAAGCCACCCCCAAGTTCCAGTCCCAATGCCAGACAATCCAGGTCCTCCCCATATGTGTCTGGGTCCCCCAAAGTTACCCAGTGCTGGAGCTCAGAGGGATTGTACATCCTTGCATTGGCCCTTTAAATGGAACACCTGGGTCTCCAGCAGCCTGTGTGCACTCAGCCACCATCCCCACTGGTTTTTACAGCCTATAGTTAATGGGGACTTCTCTTCTCAGCTCTGAATCCCTGGGCTGGTGTTCTGGTGTGGGGCTAGGACTCCTTGCTCCTTGCGTGTGGCCTCCACAGACACGATCTCCCTCCTGATTAAAAAAATGACCCACGTGGGTGTCAGACAAGCCCATTCCACACCTCCACCCCTCCTCCCAGCCCTCGATGTACTTTCTTCTTTACTTCTCTAGTTGTAGGACTTCCTTTAGCCAGCTTTCAGGTGTTTCTGAATAATGGTTATTTTGTATTTTAGTTGTAATTTTGATGTGGTTGTGGAAGGCAGCAAGTACAGGCGTTTACCTAGGCTGCCATCTTGGTTTTCCCATTTTTTAAAAGTTGATTTTTAGAGCGAGAGGAAGGGAGAGGGAGAGAGGGATAGAATCATCAATAATGAGATAGAATCATTGATCAGTTGCCTCCTGCATGCCCCCTACTGGGGATCAAGCCTGCAACGCAGGCATGTGCCCTGACTGGGAATTGAACCATTGACCTCTTGGTGCATGGATCCACACTCAACCACTGAGTCACACCTGCCAGGGCCGGACTCCATTTTAAATGTGGTTTCTGAAAGGTTCGGAGTGGGCTGGGGTCGCATACCTATGACATGAGGATATAATGTATCAAAAATGATTTTATTCCCAATACCTGGGTGCAGGTGGGCTGAGACCGAGAAAGGCATCAGCGAAGAGAGCAGGGAGAGAGAGGTTTTTATTAATTTTTGCTGGCTGCAAGCTGCTCTGCTGATGTAAGGGTCTGGTACCTCCTTGGTTCCTCTCATGCAAGGTGTCTTCTGGTTATCTGAGCAATGCTGTGCTCAAGGCTGCAAGCTTTCTGCAAGATATCTGCTAAGCACAACAAGTCTTTCTCTGCCCCGTTTTTTAGTCTCTTTAACACTTTCATTCCTGTCTTAAAGGGTATATATAAAGGAAAAGAAGGGGGATCGGGTTGACGTTTCTCTTTGTCTGCTTCATGTGTGGGAGGGGCTGCCATGGATGCCTAAGGAGTAAATTCAGATTATTCCCTGGGATATAGGTCTGTAGAGTCCCTTTACCTGGGTAAGGACAAACTGTCCTACTGTTTGGTTGACTAAGACTTGTAATTTTGTTTGTATAAACTTGGCACCTAATTTCAAAATGCAGGGCCTGAGGAGGAGGAGGAGGCGGAGAAATAGTGTCAGGGGGCCTAAAGGGGTAAACGCCAGGTTAATTGGGGCAGAGCTTCTTGTAGGCTGGACCATATGGATTGCTCTGTGCTGTCCTGACTGATCTCCTTGAGCCACTGCGTATTCTGTAGAATGCGTTGTGTTCTTTCCTCTATTTGACCTGTAGAGTTTAGATAAAAACAACAGGAGGTGTTAGCAATTAGACAAACCCTTCCCTCTTTGGCTAAAAGATAGTCTAGAGCAGTGGTCGGCAAACTGCGGCCCCTTGAGTGTGGCTCTTCCACAAAATACCATGTGCAGGCGCACACGTACAGTGTGATTGAAACTTCGTGGCCACACTCAAGGGGCCAAAGAGCCGCATGTGGCTCGCGAGCCGCAGTTTGCCGACCACTGGTCTAGGGGGACCATTTTAGGGATATGAGAGTTCTGCGAGATTCAGAAGCACTATGACGGTAAACAGATGGATGTGATCTGGAGAGAAATCCTGTGAATCGCCCTGGAGTCAGCAGTCTGTCATAAATTCAAAAATATCTTGTATTGTCAATGCTTTAAACTTTCTGAGGTTAGTTTAAACATTCACTGGCTTGACTTTTTATTTTTACTGAATCTTAATCCTTGTTGTCTTTATTCTTAAACCTTAAACTGCTACATTAAAGACTTTTACTTTCTCGCAAACAGAGCAACCAACTTGCAAATCAGGCGGGAGAGAGACATGCTGGCTGACACTGCAATGCATACATCTCAAGCAAAAGTAACTTTCTTTTTACTTACGGTGTCTCGCTAATGGTGAGACTTAATGCTTGCCTGTCTTAAAGTTCCTGGTGCAGCTTAAGACGTAGCCAGCAACCGCGTCCTGCCAGGTTTGGAGACTGAAGCTCTTGCTTCTCTGCTTAAGAGTAAAAGGCCCTTTTTTTTTTTTTTTTTAAATATATATTTTATTGATTTTTCACAGAGAGGAAGGGAGAGAGACAGAGAGTCAGAAACATCGATGAGAAACATCGATCAGCTGCCTCCTGCACATCTCCTACTGGGGATGTGCCCGCAACCCAAGTACATGCCCTTGACCGGAATAGAACCTGGGACCCTTCAGTCCGCAGGCCGACGCTCCATCCACCGAGCCAAACCGATTTCGGCAAAAGGCCCTTTTTAGGTTGTTGTTGTTCTTTTCCTTTCATTCTCATCACATACGCAACCTTCACAAATCTTACACTTTCAAATTAGCCTTCAAACCCTCTTCTATGTCCTTCAAAAATGCATCACCTTGCCTTAGGCCTTCCATTAGTATTTCCACTCTAATATTATTTCCTTCTGTCATCAACCTGTATACACCTTCAGCACTTGCACAGACCTTTTTCTTCTTTTTCCTTTAAAAAAATATTTTATTGATTTTTTTACAGAGAGGAAGGGAGAGGGATAGAGAGACAGAAACATCGATGAGGGAGAAACATCAATCAGCTGCCTCCTGCACACACCCCCCCCCCCCCCCGCCCAAAGGCCCCACA
>NW_005370673.1:903817-906123 GCF_000412655.1 Myotis brandtii
CGCTCTATCCACTGAGCCAAACCGGTCAGGGCAACATTCTTACTTTTAAGAAATATATCTTTAACAAAGCACAAGACATTATATTAACAGTTTTAAATTTACTTTATAGATTTTCTGTAATAAAAGCTAAAATTAGGTGAACTTAACACTTGTTGAAATATTTAGATGTTTATCATTTAATATAGTAATGTTTTAAAGTTTTAAGTTGCTAAAAACTTTGGAAAATTATGTATAGGCATATGGGGCTGGAGAAAAGGTGGGGGGAGGAGGGAGCAGGCCTCTAGCAGCTTGGATTTAAAACTCTTTAGAGATAATATGTTAAGGTTTGGGTGATAATGAGTTCAGCTTATGATAGTAGCCAGACTGTTAAGTAAGCGTTTGTAGTTTTGCAGTAAATAAAGTTGTTCTTTGGGAAGGGGGGGGTGTGAGAAGGCGCTGAGGTCGGAGAAGTTTTCAGAGTTAAAGGGGTGAGAATGCTGGCCTAGGGATCTAAAGGCTCAGTGAGGAGTCCCTTGTCCGTGTCATGTTATGGAGGAGCTTTGTAAGAAAGCTGAAATTGGGAACTCAGAGGCGAGAGTACCTAGCGAGACTGAGAAAGGAGAGTATTTCTTGTTTAGAGGAGGGGAGAGTGATGGAGGAGATAAGGCGTTTAAGGAGTGACATGGCTTTGTGGGGTGAGTGAAACTGAAGTAGGTGAATGTTGTTTGGGACAGCTGGGCTTTATGAGGGATGGCTGTACCGTTTCAGTCGGGCAAGAAGAGTGGATAAGGGTTATTTAGCAAGATGCAGTGTAGAGGTGAGGTGGCTAATGACTGTGAGACTAATTTGTCAACCCCCATAATAGACACTGAGGAGGGGACAAGGGTCCCAGCGAATTCAGAGAGGGCAGTGACCCGTGTCAGTTAAAAAGGAGATCGGCTATGTGCCACCACAGCTGTTACCCGAGGCTCTGCCCTGGTGATGGAAGTCTGTGCGGCCCTGTCGGGGCCTGGGCAGCTTCAGTCTTCGGTGCCCAGTCCCAGGAGGTCTGGGAGCTCCAAACCGGATCCAGAGGGCGGCCGTGCTGACGTCTGACCTGGAGGGGCCAGACTACAGCCTGATTTCCAGTGGCCTTCCCTCCCGCACCTTGGGCAGGGCCCAGGCGGGGGTCTTGGGTTTGGGCAGGACTTGGCCCGTGTCCTCTCTTGCTGCATTTGAAGCAGGGCCTGGAGGAGGCTTAGCCCTGTCCTACCCTTGTTGGAGGACCGGCACTTTGTTTGGGGTCATGAGAGCGGTGGCTAGGAGCTGAAAGGCCTTCATCTGGGCTTCAGCCTTGGCCTGATCTCATCTTTTGTTTTTGGGTTTGGGTCTCCTCATCTCTATTATTAAGCACCTTAAAGGTCATGTTTAAAAGGTCTCGTTGGGGGGTTTGTCCCCTCTGGGCTTGTAGGGTCAAGATTGATGTATTTTCTCATGGCCTGTGTAAGGCCAGAGAGGAAGACTGCCGGACTTCATGTCTTTCCTGGGTGACCTCTGCTAATCGTTTATAATTAACTGCTCTGTGGGCTACGTTTCTCAGTCCTTCCAGGCAGAGAACAGTGTGGTCTTGAGACCTGAGACCTGCCTGCCTCCCTGATGGTTCCATTGTGGGTCCCTGTCAGGGACAGCGTCCGCTCCGACTGGGGGAGGGGGGGGGGCGCAAGGGGCCTGCTGGTGGAGGGTATCTGGTGGCCCTGGGCATGAAGCCAGATTTGGCGCCAGCAATCTCTCCAAGGGGCACGTTAAGGCTAGTGCCCGAGTGGGGGAGGAAGAGAGCCGAAACCTGCCCGGGAGCGGGTGTGAGACGGGGTGGTGGCCGTGGGATCCGCTGGGTAGGGGGGGCGGGCTCTCAGGCTGCTGAGATGGAGGAGCCACAGGCTCAGGGACCGGGGTTGGGGGATCAAAAGTGGTGAAGGAGGGGGAGGATCGAGATCCTGGGGCTCAGAGTGGGGAAGGAAGATCTGTGAGGAGAGCAGCTGTGACGGAGGGAAGGCCTGTCCTGGGTGTGAAGAAGCCTGGACGCTCGGGACCTCAGACCACTCGCCCTGCCTGCGCAGCATCGTCCAGGTCAGTTGGGGTTTGGAGGCTGGAAGTGCCCTTCACTGAGGCCAGAGTCCTGGCCATCCAGGTCTGACGGTGAGGAAGCAGCCGGAGTGTGGGGCATGTGGTAAGGTCTGCCTTCCGGGAAGTTAGGGCCCAGAAAGGCATCCCGTCTCCCCTAACGCTCACCAGAAACGGACAGGGCCCCCCTCCGTGACAGCGTCCCGGCAGGAGAGGGGGCAGGAAGG
>NW_005370673.1:906379-911597 GCF_000412655.1 Myotis brandtii
CAGCAGAAGCCCCAGCGGGGGCGGGGCTCCGGGACAGCAGGGAGCTCAGGCCTCCGGGTGCGCAGGGCCGGTTGCTGGAGCCCCTCGCTAGACCGTCCCAGGTTTCGGCACCAAATGAAAGGTCCGGAGTGGGCCGGGTCGCGCACCTATGACACGAGGCCATAATGTATCGAAAAAGAGTTTATTCCCGACACCTGGGTGCAGGGGGCTGCGACCGAGAAAGGCGTCGGAGAGAGTCTGTTCAGCCCTGCCGGCTGCGAGCCCTCTGCTGGCTCCTCGGTTCCGCCCATGCGGTGCCTTCTGGGACCCGAGCTGTCTGTGCTCAAGGCTGCAAGCTTCCTGCGAGGCATCTGCTAAGCACGAGTCTTTCTCTGCCCCGTTTTAGTCTCTTTAACCCTTTCAGTTTGTTTATTAATTTTCACAACACTTAACGGAGTCCGCAATTACATGAAGCAAAACGTGACAGAATTGAAAGGAGAAATATACGATTTAAAAATAACCGTTGGAAATTTCAGTACACTACTCTCAATAATTGAAGAAACAACCAGGAAGCAAATAAAAAAGATTTTAACAACACTATCAACCAACTTGACTTAAGTAACATTTATAGAACACACACTGACCACACAATACATATTCACGAATGCATGGAGCATTCCCCAGCATCGGCCATATGTTGAGATCTGAAACAAGTCTCACTAAGCTGAAAAGAGAAATTTTTCAAAGTATGTTCTTTTACCACAACGGAATTAAAAGTGATCAATAATTTAAAGAAATATGTGAAAACCTCAAGGAAGTTAAACTACAGATATCTAAGCCATGGGCCAAAGAAGATATGAGTTTAAAAATCTAAAATATTAAACTCAAAACAAAATCACAGCAAATCAAAATATAGGGGATTCAGTAAAAGCAGTGTTTAGAGGAGAACTTATTGCCTTTATGTCCATGTCAAAAAAGAGAAAAGGTTTCTTGACCCAACAATTCAAGCATCCACCACGAGAAACTAGAAAAAGAACAAGATAAAGCAAATAGAAAGAGACATAATAAAGGTCAAAAGCAGAAATCAATGGCATAGAAAACAAATCAATAGAAGTAATCAATGAAATCAAAAGTTGATTCTAGGAAAAGACCAACAAAATTGACAAACCATTAGCTATATTTCTTATTTAAGAAAATAAGAGATAAGACACAAATCACCAAAAACAGAAATGAAAATGTGGACTTCATAACTGACCTTACCAAAACTGACGCAAGAAGAAATAGAATATCTGAAGAGGTCTATAACAAGGAAAGTAGTTTAATTAGGAATAAAAAATATTCCACAAAGAAAAGCATGGCCCAGACGGCATAACTGGTGAATTTTATCAACTATTTAAAGAAGTAATAATAATACATGTTCCCTCTTATTGGCAGTTATGCTCTCCACAGTTTTAATTGCCTGCAGTCAACCACAGACTGAAAATGTTAAATAAAAAATTTCAGAAATAAACAATTCATTAGTTTTAAATTGTGCACCATCCTGCTCCACTCCACACAGGATGTGTAGCATCTCCCTGTCCAGCACATCCATGCTGTATGAACTATCTGACCATTAAGCACTTAGTACCATCTCAGTGATAGATCAGCTCTTGTGGTGTCATAATGCTTGTGTTCAAGTAACTCTTATTTTACTTAATAATGGCCCCAAAGCACAAGAGTAGTGATGTTGGCAACTCAGATATGCAAAAGAGGAGCCACAAAGTGCATCCTTTAAGTGAAAAGGTATGTATGTATGTATAGAAAAACATAGATCATATATATGGTTTGGTACTATCTACAGTTTCAGGCATCCACTGCAGGGTCTTGGATTATATATCCCATGGATAAGGGGGGATGACTACTTACATCACAAATATTTCAGGAAAATGAGGCGGGACACTCTGCACCTCTTTAATGAGGTGCTCATACCAAAGCCAGAACAGATATAACTAGAAAAAATTAAAATAATATCCAGTCTAATCATAGTCACAACATATTCCCAACACAAATTCAGCAATACATAAAAAAGATTGTACACTATGGCCAAATGAGAATTGTTCTAGTGATTTTCATATAAACATGTTCATCTCAATTCATGCAAAAAAAATAAAACATTGGGAAAATCCAACAACATTTATGATTTATAAAAGAACTTTCAACAAAGTAAAGGAAGAAGGAAACTTCTTCAACTTCATAAAAGGTATCTACACAAAACCCCACAGCTAGCACTGTGCCCAGTGATGAAAGACTGAACGCTTTCCTCCTGACATCGGGACAGAGCAACTGCTGTCCAACATAATGCCGGGAGTTCAGCCAGAACAAAGAGACAAGAAAGTGAAGTAAAAGGAATATATTTCAGAAAGGAAGAAATAAAACTGTTACTTGCAGATGACATGATGTCTACATAGAAAATCTCAATAGATCTACAAAAAAATTCTAGAACTAGTAAGTGAGTTCAGCAAAGTTGCAGGATACAAAATTGAAGTAGAAAAATCAATTGTATATGTGTATACTAGCAATTAACACACTGAAATCAAAACTTAAAAAGAATGTAATAGTTCAACATGAGATAAAGTATTTCGGTATAAATCTAAGAAAACATGCACAGAATTTCAATGCTCAAAATGAAAAAATTCTGAAAGAAAAAATCAAACAAGATCTAAATAAATGATGATATACTGTGTTCATGTTTGGAAAACTTAATATAATAAAGCTGCCAATTGTGTCCAAAGTGATATACAGACTTAGTGCAATTTCTGTAAAAATCTCAGCAAGAATTTTTTTATATGGGCAAGATTATTCTAATTTACTTAGAAAGGCAAAGGAGCTAGAATAGCTAATGTTGAAAAAGAAGAATAAATTAGGAACCATTCCTAATAATTTTTACAAAAATAGTATTTGTCTCTGAAAACAGAAAAAAAAAAGAATTTTTACATAGCCGTGGAAATCAGGACTGTGTGGTGCTGGGAGGGATAGACACACAGACCAGTGGGACAGAAGAGGTCATCAAGAAACAGCCCCGGGGAGGGGGGCAGCTGGGGAAAAAGGAGACATATGTAAAACTTTAGACAATAAATAACATAACATAACATAACATAACATAACATAACATAACATAACATAACATATATAAATAAATAAATAAATAAAAAGAAACAGCCCCACATATGAGTAGCTGATTCCTGACGTGGTTGCAAAGGCAATTCATTGAAAGAAAGACAGTCTTTCCAACAGATGGTGCTGGAGTAGTGGATATCATAGGAGGGAAAAAAACCTTGACCTAAACTCACACATTATACAAAGCTAACACAAAAAGCATTCCAGATTTAAATGTAAAAGTATTAAGATTTTAGAATAAAACAAAGGATAGGGTCTTTGGGATCTAGGACTTGCTTAAGAGTTCTTAGATATGATAACAAAAACATGATCTGTAGCCCTAACCAGTTTGGCTCAGTGGATAGAGCATCCGCCTGAGGACTGAAGGGTCCCGGGTCC
The DNA here is from genome assembly GCF_000412655.1 of Myotis brandtii. Taxonomy (NCBI): domain Eukaryota; kingdom Metazoa; phylum Chordata; class Mammalia; order Chiroptera; family Vespertilionidae; genus Myotis; species Myotis brandtii. The sequence continues at coordinate 909,893 of NW_005370673.1, forward strand.
GATTCCAGTCAAGGGCATGTACCTCGGTTGCAGGTAGTCCTTGCAGGCGCAATTTGCGAGATCCCTGGCCCTGGTTGGGGCGTGTGTGGGAGGCCACCAATCTCTCTCTCTGTCTCTCTCTCTCCCTCTTCCAATCTCTCTAAATATCAATGGAAAAGATATCCTTGGGTGAGGATTAACAAAAATAAATAATAAAAATGTTAAAACATGTGCTCTACGAAAGTTATTCTTAAGAAGATGGAGGAGGAAAATACAAACTAAAGATTGGGAGAAAATATTCACAAAACACACATCTCACAAAGGACTTATATCTAGAATATAAAAAACTCTCAAAACTCAACGGTAAAATAAAAGTCCATTTAGAATTGGGCAAAAGACTTGAAGAGATATGTCGCCAATGGCAATAAGTACAGGTAGTTCATTTGACTAGTCATTAGAAAAACACAAATTAAGACTACAATGTACACACCAATTAGTACCCACCAATTTACCAGCTAAAATAAAAACGAGTGATAATACTAAATACAAGAATGCAGAGAAACCAAATCTCTCTTCCATTTTTTTAAATTAAATCTTTATTGTTCAGATTATTACATTGGTTCCTCTTTTTTCCCCCCATCACTCCCCTCCACCCAGTTCCCACCCCACCCTCCGCCCTCACTCCCCACCCACTGTCCTCATCCATAGGTGCACGATTATTGTCCAATCTCTTCCTGCACCCCCCACACCCCTTTCCCCCTCAAGAATAGTCAGTCCATTCCTTTTCTATGTCCCTGATTCTATTATAATCACCAGTTCATACTGTTCATCAGATTATTTATTCACTTGATTTTTAGATTCACTTGTTGATAGATGTGTATTTGTTGTTCATAATTTGTATCTTTACCTTTTTCTTCTTCTTCCTCTTCTTAAAGGATACCTTTCAGCATTTCATATAATACTGGTTTGGTGGTGATGAACTCCTTTAGCTTTTCCTTATCTGTGAAGCTCTTTATCTGACCTTCAATTCTGAATGATAGCTTTGCTGGATAAAGTAATCTTGGTTGTAGGTTCTTGCTATTCATCACTTTGAATATTTCTTGCCACTCCCTTCTGGCCTGCAAAGTTTCTGTTGAGAAATCAGCTGACAGTCGTATGGGTACTCCCTTATAGGTAACTGACTTTTTTTCTCTTGCTGCTTTTAAGATTCTCTCTTTGTCTTTTGCTCTTGGCATTTTAATTATGATGTGTCTTGGTGTGGTCCTCTTTGGATTCCTTTTGTTTGGGGTTCTCTGCGCTTCCTGGACTTGGAAGTCTATTTCTTTCACCAGGTAGGGGAAGTTTTCTGTCATTATTTCTTCAAATAGGTTTTCAATATCTTGCCCTCTCTCTTCTTCTGGTACCCCTATAATTCTGATGTTGGTACGCTTGAAGTTGTCCCAGAGGCTCCTTACACTATCTTCGTATTTTTGGATTCTTTTTTCATTTTGCTTTTCCGGTTGGGTGTTTTTTGCTTCTTCGTATTTCAAATCTTTGACTTGATTCTTGCGATCCTCTGGTCTGCTGTTGGGAGTCTGTATAATATTCTTTATTTCAGTCAGTGTATGCTTAATTTCTAGTTGGTCCTTTATCACAACATCGAGGGTCTCACTAGATTTCTTGAGGATCTCACTACATTTATCGGCGGTCTCACCAGACTTTTCGAGGGTCTTACTAAATTTATCGG
>NW_005370673.1:911968-916516 GCF_000412655.1 Myotis brandtii
AGTTGTAATTGGATGGTCCCACTCTGACCACTGGGTACACTGGCTCTTGGATCTAAGGAGGTGCTAATCTAGCCTTTGCCTAAGGCTACCCAGCAGAAGCCAGCTGTAAAGCAATGCAAGTTGCCCTGGGGCCTTGGGGCAGCTGCAGTTTGTTAAGTTATTTTCAGATTACAAAGGGCCGGGCCTTTTATATGCAAAAGCCTCCATGCACAGCTTGGGTGGGGTGGGTCCCAGGGGATCAACAGGGCGGGCGGAGCGAGCAGTATGGCTGCTCTCAGTCCTGCCTTCAGAGGTCCTGGCAATCGCTGAGAGTCCCTCTGAGAGAAAGTTGCCCTCGAGTTCCGACCGATGCCAGACAGTCCCGTTTCTCCCGTATGAGTCTGGGTCCCCAGAGATTTGGCCGGAACTGGAGCTCAGAGCCTGAGACTCCCTCCCAATTGAAAAAGACAATCGTGTCCTCAGCTGCCAGTCCTCTCCGCATGCACCTCCGCACCTTTGTATTTTCCTTCAGCACCGCACCTCCTCTGAGTCTCGGTATGCTTTTCTCTTTCCTTCTAGTTGTAGAAATTCCACTCAGCCAGCCTTCCTGTGGTTCTGGGTGATGTCCGTTATGTCTTTTAGTTGTATTTTTGAAGTGGTTGTGCGAGGCAGCAATCTCCGGTGTTTACCTATGCTGCCATCTTGGTTTCTCCCTGTCAATCTCTCTTCCATTTTAAAGGGAATTTTAAATTCTACAACCATGCTGGAATATAGCTAAGCAGTTTCTTTAAAAACAAACAAACAAAAAACTCCAGCTATGCACTTTATCAGGTTGAGAAACTCCCCTTTTATTCCTAGTTTGCTGAAAATTTTTAATTTTCAGAAATGGATTTTCCATATGAGTTTTCTGCATCTACTGAGATGATCAAATAGTTTTTATTTCCTAGTCTGTTAGTATGGGGAATTACATTGATTGATTTTTGAACATTTAATCAACCCTGCATTTTTGGAGGAAATCCTACTTGGTCATGATATATTATCTTTATTTAATATATTATTTAATGCTCTAAAAATTTGATACAAATTCTTGCAAACTGATCTATAGTTTCTTCTTTTGCAATGTTTCCATATGGTTTGGTGTCAGACAAGAAGGCCTTGTGGAAGGCACTGCGTCTGTCTGGAAGAGCTTGAGAAGGCATTGGGGCCTGCTGTTTTTACAGTGAGAAACTTTTTAACTAATAATCCCATTTCTTTAATACCTACAGGGCTATTCCAGTTATATATTCCTTCTTGAGTAATCTTTGGTAGTTTTATTTCATATAAGTTGTCAAATATATTGATACTAGAGGCCCAGTGCATGAAATTCCTGCACTTCAGAGGAGGGGTCCCCCAGCCCAGATTGCAAGAGGGCACAGGCCAGGCCGAGGGACTCCACCAGTGCACGATCGGGGCGAGGGAGGGACGTGGGAGGTTGGCCAGCCGGGGAGGGACTGCGGGAGGGCTCCAGGGTGTGTCCGGCCAATATCGCTCAGTCTCGATCGGCCAGACCCAGCAGCAAGCTAACCTACTGGTTGGAGCTTCTGCCCCCTGGTGGCCAGTGCACATCATAGTGAGCGGTTGAGCGGCCTTCTTAGCATATTAACATATTATGCTTTGATTGGTTGAATGGCCGACTGACACTTAGCATATTAGGCTTTTATTATACAGGACTAGAGGCCTGGTGCACAAAATTTGTGCACAGGGGGTGTGTGTAGGGGGGTCCCTCGGCCCGGCCAGCACCCTCTTGCAATCTGGAACACCTTGGGGGATGTCTGACTGCCAGTTTAGGTCCGATCCCTGTGGGGTTGGGCCTAAACTGGCAGTTGGACACCCCTCTCGCAATCAGGGACCGCTGACTCCTAACTGCTCGCCTGCCTACCTGCCTGATTGCCCCAAACCACTCGCCTGCCTGCCTGATCACCCCTAACAGCCTCTGCCTTGGCCCCCGCTGCCACGGCTTCATCTGGAAAGATGTCCGGAAGGTCGTTCAGCTGTCCGGTCTAATTAGCATATTATGCTTTTATTATTGTAGGTAGGTGTTTTATACAATTCTCTATTTCAAAGTATTTGTCAAATCTATAAGAATATCACCTCTTTCATTCTTGATATTGGTAATGTGTCTTTACTTTTTTTCCCCATTAGTGTGGCCAGTAGTTTTTCAATTTTATTCTCAGAGAATCAGTTTTTAATTTCTTTTATTTTTTTTTATTGTTTTACACCTTGTAAGTTTCTTCTTTTTATGGTTTCCCTTCTGCATGATGAGTGCTTAATTTACTCTTATTCTATTTCTATTTTTTAAGCAGGTCATCCACTTGAATCTGTTCTACTTTTTCTTATAAGAGTAGAACTATAAATTATTCTGTGAGAACTGCTGAATAGTGCACCCCCCCCATTTGTATACACTGAGGGAGTTTTTCCATTCAGTTCAAAATATTTTATACTCTCCCTTTTTATTTTTTCTTGAGCCTCAGGTTGTTTAGAAGTGCATTATTTAGTTTCCAGTGATTTGGTTATTTTGTAGATATCTTTCTAATATTTATTTCTAATGTAATTTTATCACCAGAGAACATACTTTGTATAATTTAAATTATTTTAAATTTATTGAGACTTGTTTTACAGCCAAGAATATGGACTACCTTGGTAAATGTTCCACGGGCACTTGAAAGAAATGTATATTCTGCTGTTGTTGGAGCTTTTATAAATGTCAGGTAAGTGAAGCTGATTGAGGCTATTGTTCAAGTCCTCTGTGTCCTTCCTGCTTTTCTATTTATTCATTCTTTCAGTTGTTGAGAGGGATGTTGGAATATCTGATTACTATTGTGATTATTGTCTATGTCTCAGATTTCAGTCTGGTGTGATTTTCTTCTGCCTGAAGAACTTTAAAAAATACCAGTATGTCCTACACTCCAGGCTTGCTGGACGTGGTCTCTCAGTTTCACCAAGTCTGCAAAGATTTCACCTTCATTTTTGAAATACAGATGCTTCTCCACTTACTATGAGGTTATGTTCTGTTAAACCCATTGTAAGTTGAAAATATTATAAGCTCAAAATGCATAGTACACCTAGCTTATCAAATATCATAGCTTAGTATAAATATTTCTCTCTTTTCCGCATCCATCGCAGCTAGAGAGCCATCTGGTTCTTGAGTAGGGGTGATGGGGGGATTGAGAAAATGAAAGAGACAGACACCAATACAGTAGGGAAAGCTGGGACTGGGTGGGACCACTGTCCTCTGATGGAAAGACAGGGACCCAGAGCCAATACAGAGCCTTTATTTTATACAGCAAAAACCAGGAAGTTTTACTAAAGCCCAAGACAAAGGAGATTGTGTGCATTCTTGTGGCTGCTCTGTAATGGTCACTTCTGGGTGGGCCCGGATCATTGTGTTTGTTCCTGGTGCTTGGCTGGATTTAGATAATGAAACCCAGCCCCTGGCGCCTGAGCTGAAGGTCAGGCTGACAACACACCTGCCTCTGGCAAGGTGTGTTTCCAGGACGTGGCTCTGCCAACGCCACTGGCTGCAGCTGACAATAATTAAAGAAATGCCCATGTGCCTTCCCAGGCGCTCTCTACAGCTTAGCCTAGCCCAGTGGTCGGCAAACTTATTAGTCAACAGAGCCAAGTATCAGCAGTACAACGAGTGAAATTTCTTTTGAGAGCCAAATTTTTTAAACTTAAACTATATAGGTAGGCACATTGTTATTAACTTAATTAGGGTACTCCTAAGGCTTAGGAAGAGCCACACTCAAGGGGCCAAAGAGCCGCATGTGGCTCTCGAGCCGCAGTTTGCCGACCACGGGCCTAGCCGACATTAAACATTGCTGGCAACACAGTGCACGTAGAGCATGGGCTGGTGCCCTGGTGGGCCTGTGGCTGGCGGCCTGGGCGCGCTGCCTCTGCCAGCTTCCAGGGAGAGATCCGACCACATACTGCTGGCCCAGAAAAGATCGAAGTTCAAAATCTGAAGTGTGGTTTCTACTGAATGTGTATTGCTTTCACACCATTGCAAAGTTGAAAAATCATAACTCAAACCATCATAAGTCAGGTGCCTCTTTACTTTTGCTCGTTACAGAAATATAGGTTGACAGCCCCAGCCTCAGCCACCAGTACTTTAAGAATTTTGCTGCATTGTTTTGGAAGAAAAGCTCATTGTCATTCTTATCTTTGTTGTTACATACATATGTGCCTTTTTCTTCTGGCTCCTTTCTTTTTTCTTTTTCTTTTTTAATTCTCACCTGAGGATATTTTCCATTGATTTTTAGAGAGAGTGGAAGAGAGAGGGAAAGACAGAGAGAAATATCGTTGTGAGAGAAACACATTGATGGGTTGCCTCCTGCATGCACCCCACCAGGGTCCCTACTGGGGAGGAGCCTGCAACCGAGGTACGTGTCCTTAATCAGAATTGAACCTGAGACCCTTCAGTCCGCAGGCCCACACTCTACCCCCTGAGCCAAACCGGCTGGGGCCTCCTGGCTCTTTTTAAGATTTCTCTTTATCACTGATTTAAGCAGCCTGATGTAGTGTTATTTC
>NW_005370673.1:916596-917605 GCF_000412655.1 Myotis brandtii
ACCCCCCCGAGCCTGCTGGGAGCTGACTGACCTCCTTGTGTCTGGGTTTAGAGCAGAGTCCCTCAGCCTCAGCCCTGGGAGGCATGGCAGGGGCTGTCTTCACATTTCACTCACATTTTAGAATGTTTGGCGGCATCCCTGGCCTCGAGCCCCGAGATCCGTGCCCTCTGGTGTGACCGGCAGCAGTCACCAGGCGTTCACTGCTCACATCCTTGAGGACACAACTGCCCCCAGTTGAGAACCACTGGCTTAAAGTTTTTATCTGATTTGGAAAATGTTGGGATGTTATTTTTTACTAATGCCCCTTCTCTCTCCTCCCTGCAGGGACTCCAGCCCTGTGTGCACCGGTCTGAGGGTTTCCCCACTGCTCACCCACGCAGCATGGATGTTCCTCAGTCTTCTTGCTTGTGCTTCACTGTGGATCAGTTCTGTTGCCATTTCTAAAACGTCACCCCCCTTCTCTTCTGTGGCTTTTAATCTGCTGGTAATTGCATCCAGTATAATGTTCATCTCAGACATTGTCTTTTCATCTTGAATAGCCCCATTTGGTTCTTTCCTATTTCCTGGATCTCTACTAACATGTTCAAATTTTCTCGAACACACGGAATGCAGTTATGATAATTCTTTCAGTGTCTGTGTCTACTAACCCTAATGCCGGTGTGTTTCTGGGTATATTTCCATTAATTGATTTTTTTCTTCTCGTGGGTGGCATTAGCCTGTCCCTGCGCCAGACACTGGTTTCACCCCAGGGGTGCCAGCTGGTTAGGGTTCCATGTACATTAGTGAGCGTTGCTCAGGGAGGAGTTCCGCCACGTGAACAGTGTGACCTTCCCAGGCTTGCTCTTAAGTGAGGTTATGTGGGGCCAGTCCACCTTTTTCTAAGGCTGATTTCACCACTTCTCCGAGGGACTGCTACCCCGAGCTCCACCTGCTGCCCAGGAACTGCCCTACCCGGCCCCCCACCTCAGCTCCCATCTGATGCCCAGGGACCATCCCCCCCACCCCAGCT
>NW_005370673.1:917887-922922 GCF_000412655.1 Myotis brandtii
GAGCAGGCCCTGTTCCTGGCCGTGGGGTTTGGTGACTTCTCTCACTCCTCTAGGTTCTCCCCCGCCTGGGAGGCCTCCCGCCTGCTCCCATCCTGCTCAGAGCTCCGCCAGGCCTGCGCGGGAGCCTCTGGGGTGCTCAGAGCGCTCTCCGGCTCTGGCCTTCGGTCCTGTGAGCATCCGTGACCTGGGTCTCCCCGACTCCCAGCTCCTCCTCAGCCCCAATGGGCCACCTCTTCTCCCAGAGGTGGAGGTGTCTCACCCTCTGTGCCCGGGCCCCAGGCAGTGAGCTGCAGCTGCCATCCTGGCCTCTGCTCTCTCGGGGTCGCTGTCCATCCTGGCTCTGGACGAATCCGGCCCTAAATGAACCACGGAGGGAGAGAGTGAGACTTGGCTCTGTCTTACTCTCAACTCCAAACTGCATGTTTACTCTTAAGCTAAAATAAAATGCAGTGTCTTTGTGCGGGTCTTAATGTGTGCAGCTAAAGTATGACTCACGACTCATTTTTGAAGACCACAGATATAAAGAAACATACATCAAAGAAGCAGTCTTTGTCATACCATTTTAGGGTGGTAGGTAGTGTTTCTCTCTCTCTCTCCCAATTACTTAATTTTTACATTTTACAAATTACACTTTCTGCCTAGATTTTGGGAAGTAGAGAGAAGGGTGAAGCTTCTCATTGGGAAGTAGCTCTCAAGGTGTCCCACTTGCTCTGGCTGGTGTGACTCAGTGGTTAGAGCGTCCGCCCACACACTGAAGGGTTGTGGGTTTGAGTCCCGGTCAAGGGCACATACCTGGGTTGTGGGATTGCTCCCTGACCCTTGGCCAGGGCATGTGCTCGAGGCAACCAGTCAATGTGTCTCTCTCACATTGATGTTTCGCTCTCTCCCTCTCTTTTCCTCTCTCTCTCTCTCTCTCTCTCTATCTCTCCTCTCCCTCCCTTCCTCCCTCCCTTCCACCCTCTCTGAAAAGCAATGGGGGGAAATCCTCTGGTGAGGATTAACAACAACAAAAAAGATGTCCCACTTGCTCAATATTGATAATAATAATGCATTACTAGGTCAAAACAAAATTTAATTCAGATGCTGGATGTTCAGTTTAATAAGAACTATTGACAGAACTAACCGGAAAAACAATCTCCTGCACGCTCCCTACTGGGGATTGAGCCTGCAACCCGGGCATGTGCCCTGATCGGAAATTGAACTGTGACCTCCTGGTTCATAGGTCGACACTCAACCACTGAGCACACTGGCCAGGCTCAGATCTGCCTTTTAGTTCAGTAATTATTTCTTCATTTTGTGACTAATCTGCTAATATTTTACTGACAGTTACTTGTCATTTGTAAAAGTCCTATGTATCTCTTTGTCTGATATAACTCTTGTCCTTTTTACCTCACTCCCGCTCCTGGGCCCTAGCAGCAGTTGGTCTGTTCTTCATCGGAAGAGTTGTGCCTTTTCCAGACGGAGTCATACAATGGGTGACTTCTCAGGATTGCCTCATTTCACTCAAGATAATGCCTTTGGGATTCATACATGTTGTTGCATGTGTCAGTCCGTCTTCCTCTTTATTGCTGAGTAGTATTCTGTTGTATGGATATTCCACAGTTTATTCATCCATATACCCGTTGAAGGGCATTTGGGTTGTTTCCAGTTTTTTACTATTATGAATAGCAGTGCTATAAAGGGTTGTGTAGAGGATTTTGAGTGAATGTAAGTTTTCATTTCTCTTAGTCGGAGATGGACAAACTTTGATTCACAGACCAACTGCCTATTTTTATAAAAGAAATTTTATTAAGACACGGTCATACCCATTCCTTTGACTATTGTCTATAGTTTCTTTCATGAGGTAATTGTAATAGAGACCATATGGCCTGCAAGCCTGGAATATGTACTGTTTGCCTTTTAAGGAAAGTTTACTGACCGGTTCTAGGGTGAATACCTGGGGGTTGGACTGGTGGGGCATATGGCAAGTGTGGGTTTTATTTATAAGAAACTGCCAAGCCGTTTCCGGAGGGCGGCACCTGGTGTGTTGGACCAGCAGTGTCCGAGGGTCCTGGCGGCTGCACCTCTCTCCAGCACTCGGTATGTGAGCGTTTCTAATCCAGCCATTCTAGTGGGAGGGTAGATTAGATCGCTTTCCTAGCGGTTAGTCATGTAAACGTGTTTACATCTGCTTACTTGCCATCTGTGTATTTCCTTTAGTGAAGTTTATGTCTAAGTCTTTTGCACATTGCTTCATTGGGTTATTTGTTTTCATACTGTTTTGAGAGTGTTTTTTTTTTTAATACATTCTGCATATAAGTCCTTTGTCATATATGCAATTTCCAAATATTTTCTTATTCTGTAGCTTGCCTTTTCATTTTCTAAAACATATCTTTCAAAGGGCAAAGATTTTTCATTTCAAGAAGATATCATGTTTTTGTATAATGTCAGAACTTTTTGCTTAACCCCTGGCCTTGAAGATTTTCTTCAAAATTTTAAGAAATTTTTATAATTCTCTCTTTTACATTTAGATCTATGACTCATTTACATTTAGTGTAATTGTTTATATGTTCAGATTCAGGTCTACCCATTCAGTAGTTGTCCTTTTTTCCCTTTTCTGGATTATTTGAATACTAGAGACCTGGTGCATGGATTTGTGCACATTGAAAGGAAATTAATTAGCCACACCTGGGCAGCACCGGGGCTCAAAGGGCGTCTGTGGAGTGAGCAGGGTCCCTCCAGCAGGTGGGGTCCCTCGGCCTGGCCTGCAGGGATTGGGCTGAAACTGGCAGTTTGACATCCCCAAAGAGGTCCTGGAGTGTGAGAGGGCACTCTGCAAAGTTGCTGTTGTTTGGCAGCTCCTGCATTGAGCATCTGCCCCTTGGTGGTCAGTATGCATCATACCTACCGGCTGGTTGCTTAGCCTTTTATATATATAGACTTTTAGTATTCCATTTTAATATGATTTGCTCTCTCTTATCTATAACATATCTATACTAATAATAGACAAATATGTAAATTGACCATCCCTCCATGACACCCACAGCCAATCAGGAGTGAGTATGCAAATTAACCCAACAAAGATGGCGGGCCTGTGGGCAGTATGCACTCGCGCAGGCACTGAGCGGCCGGGGGCGGGGCGGGTGGAGAGCAGGCGGCTTGGGGGGCTTGGCTCCTTCGGTCACCCCAGCTTCCTCATCGCCACCGTGGAGACTGACAGCAGGGAGGAGGAAGACCCACCCTCACAGAATCAGCCAGAATCAGCCATTGGTCAGACAGCTCTCTGTGGCCAGTGAAGGCGGCTGCAGTTGGTCAGACAGCTCTCTGTGGCCTCTCTCTGGAGGCGGCTGCAGTTCCCAGTCCTTTTGGTTTCTGCAGCCCCTGGACTGGAAGCAGAAGCCCAGAGCACGGGGAGCACCAGGAATGCTGGGAATTGTAGTTCTGGTGGCAGACACGTTGTGGTATCTCCTAGATGCTAGAGTCTAACAGTGGTTCTCAACCTTCCTAATGTCGCAACCCTTTAATACAGTTCCTCATATTGTGGTGACCCCCAATTTAATTGTTACAAATTGAATGTAATTAAAGCATAGTGATTAATCACAAAAACAATATGTAATTATATATGTGTTTTCTGATGGTCTTAGGCGACCCCTGTGAAAGGGTCCTTCCACTCCCAAAGGGGTCGCGACCCACAGGTTGAGAACCAATGCACTAGAGCAAAGTGAGCCTGGAGCAAGTTACTGTTGCAGGTGGGGGATGGAGGGAAAGCAAAGGTGAGAGACATATATAAAGTCAGAGTGTCGAGGAAAAATTAAAGGGAAGATATCCTGCAACATCTAGGAAATCTCCACCAATGGAGCAAAGAAAAAAAAAGACCTCTACTATTCTGTGAGCAACAAACCAAACTAGGCTGAGGGACCCCCCCCCCACCCCCCGGTGCACGAATTTTGTGCACCGGGCCCCTAGTATTATAATAATATATGTAAATATATATTATGTGTATTATATATTATTGGTTGCTACAGAGATCACAGTCTACTTAGAATTAATATTTTGTCACTTCAAATGGAATATAGAAACCTTATTCTAAATAGATCCCTTTACTCTCATCTCTGTATATTGTAGTTTTTATATGTATTACTTCTACATACATTGAAACCCTCATCAGATAATGTTATAATTCTTATTTCTGATTTTTTACATATTTTAAGGAATTTAAGAGAAAGATAGTCTGATACATTTATGCAGATTTTTACCATTTTTCATTTCTCTTTCTTCATTTCTGATATTCCAGGTTTCCCTCCAGTATCATTTCCTTTTCATCTGAAGGATTCTTTTTAGTATTTCTTCTGAGTAGGTTCACTTGGACAAATTCTTTTTTTAAAAAATCATCATCTGAAGATATGTTTTTATTGATTTTAGAGAGAGAGGAAGGGAGAGAGAGAGAGAGAAAATCATCCATCGGTTGGCTCCTATACACACCCTGATTGGGGATTGAACCCAAAACCTAGGTATGTGCCCTGATTAGGAATTGAACCCACAACCTTTTGGTGTGTGGGACAACACTCCAACAACTGAGCCACCCAGCCAGGGCAACACATTTTTTTAAGTTTTCTTTCATCCGAGACTATCATATGTTCACTGGATATTAATTCTGGGTTGACAGGTCTTTTCTTTTATTATTTAAAAAAAGTGTTTCACTTCTTTTTGACCTCCATGGTTTCTGTTGAGAAATCTACCATTTTTGAATCCATGTTTCTTTGTATGAAATATGTCTGCTTTTCTTTAATTGAATTCAGGATTTTTTTCCTTTAATTTTCAGTAATTTGATTATGATGTGTTTAGGCATGGATTTCTTTGTGTTTATCCTCTCTGGGGTATCTGAGCTTCTTGAATTTGTAAGTTTATGTCTTTTAACAAAATTTGGCAAGTTTTTCATCCATTATTTCTTCAAATATATATATATTTTACTGTTTTATTGCTTAAAGTATTACAAAGAGTATTATATATGTCTCCTTTTTTCCCCCGCCCTTGACAATCCCCTGGCCTCCCCTAC